>NC_052146.1:190142698-190442698 GCF_902713615.1 Scyliorhinus canicula | reverse complement strand
CGGGGCCCGGTGTCCTCAGCCATGCCGGAAGTGAGACCCCCGTGGTAGTGCCCCTTGAAAAAATGAAGAGCCTCTCGTGAGGGGTCTGATTGGTCGCAGTGCACAAAAGGGACCTAATAGCGTGGAGCGCGTCTGGGAGGACTTCCTGCCACTGGGAGACTTGAGCTTTCTAGACTGGAGGGTCAGCAGGACGGTCTTCCGGACCGTCGCATTCTCCCTCTCCACCTGCCCGTTCCCCCTGGGGTTGTAGCTGGTAGTCCTGCTCGAGGCAATGCCCTTGTCGAGCAGGTACTGACGCAGCTCATCACTCATGAAGGACGAACCCCGGTCGCTGTGCACGTAGCTGGGGAAACCAAACAGGGTGAAGATGCTATGCAGGGCCCTAATGACTGTGTGGGAGGTCATGTCGGGGCACGGGATAGCAAATGGGAAACGGGAGAACTCATCTACGACGTTTAGAAAGTAAATATTCTTGTTAGTTGAGGGGAGTGGCCCTTTGAAATCAATCGCGAGGCGTTCAAAGGGCCTAGAAGCCTTGACCAGCTGGGCCCTGTCTGGTCTATAGAAGTGCGGTTTGCACTCCGCACAGATCGGGCAGTCCCTGGTGACCGTTTTACCTCCTTGTTGGAGAAAGGCAGGTTTCGGGCTCTGATGTAGTGGGTGAGCCGGGTGACCCCCGGGCGGCAGAGGTCATTGTGGATGACTTTCAATTGGTCAATCTGCGCGCTGGAGCATGTCCCGCGGGATAGGGCATCCGGAGGCTCGTTGAGCTCCCCGGGTCGATACTTAATATCGTAGCTATAGGTGGAGAGTTCGATCCTCCACCTCAGAATTGTGTCATTTTTAATTTTGCCCCTTTGCGAGTTGTCAAACATGAAGGCAACCGATCTTTGGTCGGTGATGAGGGTGAACCTCCTACCTGCGAGGTAGTGCCTCCAGTAACGAATAGCCTCCACAATGTCTTGTGCTTCTTTCTCGACTGAGGAGTGTCGGAGTTCTGAAGCGGAGAGGATACGGGAGAAAAATGCGACTGGTCTCCCTGCCTGATTCAGTGTGGCTGCTAGAGCTACCTCTGAGGCGTCGCTCTCTACCTGAAATGGAGTGGATTCATCCACCGCCCGCATGGCCGCTTTGGCGATGTCCTCCTTGATGTAGTCGAAGGCCTGGCGTGCCTCGGCTGACAGGGGAAATCGTGTGGCCCTAAAGAGTGGGCGGGCTTTGTCCGCATATTGAGGGACCCACACGGCGTAGTAGGAGAAGAAGCCCAAGCACCGTTTGAGGGCCTTGGGGCAATGGGGGGGGGGAGAGGCATTCGGTCCGGAGCTGGGCCCAGGACTCCGTTTTCCACGACATAGCTGAGGATGGCTAGTCTGGTTGTGCGGAAAACGCATTTCTCCTTGTTATACGTGAGATTCAGTTTCTGTGCCGTCTGGAGAAAACGGTGGTCCTGCTGGTCGTAGCCGCAGATGGTGACATTGTCCAAGTACGGAAACGTGGCCCGCAGCCCGTACTGGTCCACTATTCGGTCCATTGCTCGTTGGAACACCGAGACCCCATTAGTGACGCCGAAAGGGACCTGGAGGAAATGGAAGAGGCGGCCATCGGCCTCGAATGCCGTGTAGTGGCGGTCCTCTGGGCGGATTGGGAGCTGGGTGGTATGCAGACTTCAGATGCACCATGAAAAAGAGCTGGTACTGGGCGATCTGGTTTACCATGTCTGCAATCCTGGGGAGGGGATACGTGTCAAGGAGCGTAAATCTATTTATGGTCTGACTATAGTCAACAACCATGCGGAATTTTCCCCCGGTCTTAACGACCACCACCTGAGCTCTCCAGGGACTATTGCTGGCCTCTATAATCCCCTCACTGAGAAGCCTTCGGACCTCTGTTCTGATAAATACCCTGTCCTGCAGGCTGTATCGCCTGCTACGAGTGGTTACGGGTTTACAGCCGTTTGTGAGATTGGCGAAGAGAAGGTGGGGGGGGATTCGCAGCGTAGCGAGGCTGCAGATAGTGAGGGCAGGGGCCCACCGAAGCTGAGGGTGAGGCTCTTAAGGTCACATTGAAAGTCTAGGCCTAATAAGAGTGGCGCGCAGAGTTCGGGCAAAACGTAGAGTTGGAATTTTGAGTAGCTAGCACCTCGGATTGTGAGTGTCGCAGAGGTGCGCCCCTGGATCAACCATGATTGAATGGTGGAGTGGACTCGATGGGCCGAATGGCCTTACTTCCGCTCCTATGTCTTATGATCTTATGGATCTAGACCGAATTGGAGCCTGAAGCGAGCGAGATAGTTTGCCGCACAGGGAAAACGAGGAGCGAACAGCGTCTTACCAGGTCTGGATGTATGAATCTCTTATGGCTCCCGGAATCTAAGAGGTATGGCGTTTTGTACCCGTTGATTTGGACCTCTGCCATCAAATTTCGCAGATGCTTCGGGTGTGATTGGTCCAGAGTTACTGCGCTGAGTTGCGGGTAGTCGGCGGCTCGATCAGCTGTGCTGGAGTGGCCCCGTGATGACTGCCCTCTGAGTTCGTAATCGTACTCCTCCGATGAGTTGTCCGAGCGTGGAGATGCAGGTCGGGCCCGTGGATCGCACGTGGGTGGCGGGCGGCGAGGAAGATGACGTCCAGGATGGCGGCCCCCATGAGTCACACGTGGTCGGCTGCATGGTGGAGGTTTGCCAAGATGGCGGCCCCCATGGATCGCACGTGGCAGGAGGGGGCGGAGTCGGGGCATAGGCCGCAGCGTTTCGGGCCCCGCGGGCCTGCGGGTGTGGGGAGAGATTACTTCGTGCCACTGGGGAGTTGGAAGCGGGCCCTTTTTGCGAGGCACACTCTTGCGTAGTGGCCTTTCCGCCTGCAGCTGCTGCAGGTCACATTGCGGGCCGGGCAGTGCTGCCGCGGGTGCTGGTTCTGGCTGCAGAAATGGCAGGTGGAGCAGCATAGTGGCTGGCTGGAGCAGCATAGTGGCTGGCTGGGGCAGCATAGTGGCTGGCTGGAGCAGCATAGTGTTTGGCTGGAGCAGCATAGTGGCTGGCTGGGGTAGCATGGTGGCTGGGCGGCCGCGTCGCACAGGCCTGGGGGAGTCGCTGGTCGGGGGCCCATGATTGGGTCGCGGGGTCCGCGGGGAATGAGTTAAGGCTGCGGAAGGAGACCTCCATTGTAGTAGCAGCTTCCACAGTTGTTTCTAAGTCTTGGGCCCCCTTTTTCAGCAGTCTTTGGCGCACATAATTAGACATGAGGCCCGCTACAAAAACATCGCGTACAGCAACTTCTCTGTGTTCAGCCGCAGTAACCGCTTGATAGTTACAGTCATTTGACAAATTATTGAGTTCCCTTAAAAATTCGGCGAGTGATTCTGTAGGCCGCTGGCGGCGAATCGTGAACACATGGCGTGCGTAAACTTCGTTAATGGGCCTTACATACATCTTATCGAGTACCGTTAGCGCTGCAGTATATGAACCGGCCGAGTTTAGTTGCGTAGAGATTCTGTGGCTCACCCTCGCGTGCAGTAGACTTAACTTCTGTTCCTCTGTCGTTTCGGCTGTGCTCGCTTCTGCCAGGTAGGTCTTAAAGCACCGCAGCCAGTGGGAGAAGATTTATTTTGCCTCTGCATCCTGTGGGTCGAGTTTAGGCATCCAGGCTTGAGGGCCGATTCCATGATTGATCTTGACTGTTCTTAAGTCGATTAAATTGATGGAACCATCAATTCACCAGACACGTGCTTTCCGATATGAACAGTGGTTTTAATCGACTTACTACAGAGCCAGCCTGTTACCCGTTGATGAACTCTTGGTGAACTGCAGGCTGACTCTGGACAAGGGTATTTATACAGCAGCACAAGGGGGAGGAGTCGTGGGCAGAGCCAAGGGTGGTGCCCCGTACAAACTCCTGAGCATTCCCAGAGCTGCTCCCTCTAGTGGTCAGATAGCGCTACTGCGCTTACAAAGATACAGGGCGCGATTCTCTGCTGCCCACGATGCGTCAGAGAATAGCGGGAGGGCCTTCCCGACATTTTTCCCGCCCTCCCGCTATTCTCCCCCCCCCCACTGCTGCCCCACGACACGAATCGCTGCTCGCCGTTTTTTACGGCGAACAGCGATTCACCCCAGGCCGATGGGCCGAGTTCCCAGGCCTTTACGGCCGTTTTCACGAACGCAATCACACCTGCTCTCACCGTTCGAAAACGACCGCAAAGTGCCGTCCTGGACAACCATGGCACCGATTGGCATGGCCGCACCACGGCAGTGCCAAGGGTGGCATGGGCCTGCGATCGGTGGGTACCGATCGCGGGCAGCGGGTCCGATACCCGCGCACTATTTGTTCCTCCGCCGCCCCGCAGGATCAGTCCGCAGGGTGGCTGAGGGGCATGACGGCCTGCGCATGCGCGGGTTTGACGCATCTGCGTGATGACGTCATCCGCGCATGCGCGGGTTGGAGCCGTCCAACCCGCGCATGCGCGGCTGACGTCATTGTGCGCGTCGGCCGCCGTGACGTTTGGCGCGCGGACTTAGCGACGGCCGCTAAGCCCGTGATGCCGTGCTTCACGGGGCCGCGCTGCTAGCCCCGCCCGGGGGGGAGAATCGGGTCCCGGGAGGGGGCGCGGAGGCTGCCGTGAGACACGGCCAGTTTCATGGCAGCCTTTACGACTCGCCGCATTTGCGGAGAATCGCGCCCACAGTGTGAATTACCAAGTTACATTCACCATAGTTATGAAGAGGTGTGGGCAGGGCCGGTTTTAAGCCTATTTGACCAATTTCATCAAATTGGGCCCCGCACCTTAAGGAGGCCCCGCGCCAGCGGCGACAGAGTTACCGTTTGAAGCCTTTTCTGTATTCTAAGAGGAACTGTAGGGTAGTTTTTACTTTTGGGGAACGCACCGCATTACCGTCGACAAATCCTTCAGCCCTGCGCTGCCAAATCCTTCCGCCCGGGTAAGTAAGTTACAAAACTTTAGTATATCAAGCATTTAATGTTTTGTTTTGGTTAAAGACGAGCATACTACACGAAATATAAACATACATAAATTTTTACTTTTGTAGAGTAGGGGCCCCGCCATCACTTTTCTAATTGGGCCCGCAATTCCTAGCACCGGCCCTGGGTGTGGGCTTGGGCGGGATGCTCTTTCAAGGGCCGTTGCAGACTTGATGGGCCGAATGGCCTCCTTCTGCACTGTAAAATCTATGATTTTATGAATCAATGTCGGAGTGCTGCATTGAAAGCTCAGACTAATGTCACGCTCAGACAACATTGACTTCTGCCATCACAACTGTGGATGTTCGAGTCCAAAGGGGGCTGGCAGTACAGCAGGTTACCAAGATTGCTGAGGGGCTGCTCTGAGGGGCATCAATAGCTCCATGGAATACAAACCTATTGTCCTCTCTCAATACATCAGCATGCACCCCCTCAACTCTGCCAGTCTGCCAGTGCCCCAGCAATTGCCAATCAGCCAAACAGCCTGGGCTGCTGTTTTCTCCAAGTACACAAATAATCTTTGAGACATAAAGGTTGTTGGTGACGGCATTAAAATCCACAAACTTGAGGTTGTCATTTTGTGCCGTCAGCTCAATGAGTCGGATGATCAACATCATAGTCACTCTTTGGAACAGAAAATGTATCCTTATTATCACTACCCTCTTATCTTCGTCTGGCGATCTATTTGCCATGCAATAAATAGTGTTGGTCCTGAGTAACTGCCTGATGTGCCTTAGTGCAGAGAGAGATGATGCGAGTTTGTGATTGTGATTTGATTGCTTGATGCAAATACAATTTTCAACTTCAACTTGTGGTTTGCTTGCTTATGTTCACTCGTCAATGTATACTTTTACTTCACCAAGTCGATTGGTAATTTATTCCGCTTTTGTTCTAATATTCTCATTGGATAGCAGTGCTGGTCCATTGCATACTCCATAGTGCGGGGCCAGTTTTTTCTCAGTTTTGTGAAGGCACTCAGTTTTTAGGTGCTGACTGACTTTCTGCCGTCTGCAGCCTGCCGTCAGTTCTGCCTTCAACTCCTTGCATGTAACAAGATTCACAGTCGTGCATGAAATCACTGCGATCACGTAATTGTCACAGTCACAAGCCTCTCTGCTATCACTGACGATGTCCACGATTGCAGTGTGGCTAAACATGTCAGCTACTTGACTGCACAAACCTGCGAAATACTCAACCTTGAGGTTGTGCTGATGAAGATGATCTGACCATCTGTAGATATGCAGAGATCAGTGAGAAGACCCTGACGTGGCTAACACTGCAGTCAGCACTTGGTGATTCATGAGGCGAGTCAACTTTCTGCCATAGAGATACATGTGCCAACGTTCACAAGCGTGGATGCAGGCTTGTGTTAACCACTCTCCAGTTGAGTATTTGCGTTCAGTTTCCGATAACAGGGGTGATGCGCAAGCAATCAGTCATTCGCTTCCATCAATGCACTGTGCGTACAGCCTCCGATCGCATTTCCTGACCCTTCTGTTGTGACGTGTTTCCGAATTAAGGTTAAAATGCATGGTGACTGGCAGAGATGTCATCTTTGTCTTTAACATGTCACATGTATGGCATGTCATGGCACGATGGCACCATGGTTAGCACTGCTACCTCACAGCGCCAGAGACCCAGGTTCAATTCCGACCTTGGGTGATTGTGGGGAGTTTGTACTTTTTCCCGTGTCTGCGTGGGTTTTCTCCGGGTGTTCTGGTTTCCTCCCACAGTCCAAAGATGTGTAGGTTAGGTGGCTTGCCCATGACAAATTGCCCTCGGTGGGGTTATGGGGTTAGGGTGGGATATTGGACCTAGGTCCGGTGCTCTTTTAGAGCTTTGGTGCAGACTCGATGGGCCAAATGGCCTGCTTCGTACTGTAGGGATTTTATGATTCTATGTTGCATGCTGTGCAATTTTCCATTCCCAGCATGCATTTTTGCACAGCCGCTTTCAAAGAGGCTCCACAACCATCGCCTACTTATGAAAGAATTTGTGAATAAAGTTGGTAGCACCAACGAATGGTGTCAACTGTTTCACATTAGACTGGGTTGGAAGCTCATGAATGGCTTTGTTGTTGAATAGGTTTATCTCCATAAGTCTCTGCCTTTAGTGACATTGAGCGTGAATCTGTCCAGGGTTATTTTTAATAGTACACTGTTTCTATGAACCTTCCCGAAACTGAATGATAGAATCATCATCAGCTTGGGAGGGTCTGTCGCAGGAGTGAAAAATAAACAGCGGTGGAGTTTGCCACCTAAAATAGACACTTTTGCACCGATATCAATGACAAGTGACACTGAAATGAGCATTCGTTAAAATGACTTGCTGCTTTACCATCTGTGATGGTACATACCTCGCTATCAGGAAGAGACTCGTCCACGTGACACACTGACAAAATCCTCTTCATTGACGACCTGTAATTCCACTTTAAGCACAAGTTACACTTTTCCCCTTGAGCTGGACAGGGTGTCCTGATCCGACGGTTATCACCACAATTTGGGTGTCTTTTTGAGGGTATAGTCCCTTGGGGTACCTGGCTTTTCTCGCAATCAATCATCATACTTTTCTTTGGCCCTCTTTTGTTACCTTACTGTAGTGTGTTTGGTAGCACTACTGTATGTAACATGCCTTACTCAATCCAGTTGCGGCAGAGGCTTTCTGCAGCTTGATGAAAAAGGCTCAAAGTCGTCCGGAGGTATTGAAAGGTTTATTGAGTAACAGAATTTAACAACTGTGTGAGTTCTTGCTTTAAGATCAATACCAGTAGAAAGGTTACAATGTTTATATACAGTAGCTATGTCTGACCACACTAGTAGCCCTGCGCTAGATCTATGCCCCTGCTCTCATCACTGTCTAATCTTCAAGAGAGGCAGAGAGCCGCTTGCGTCTGCTTTTATACCCGCCAGTGCTGCCCCCTCGTGATCTTTCAATTTCCCATTAACCCTTTATGTACATACCCATGGAAAGATCATTACAGGCCCAAGGTATTTTTTGACAGCACTTGCCAAATGATCAAATACAGATGTGCCACCTGTGAGCTGCTCGCATAACCTCTGACCTCTTGCCCTCTGACAATTGTGAATATCACCATTTTTATGGGTCATTGCTACATTCCGACTACCCATCCCCAGAGTGTGCAATTAGGCCTTGACCTCTAAAATCTATCAATCTCACGACATGGGTGGATCTCCCGGTGAAGAAAAGAAAAGCACTGGAGCTGGTAAATTTAAACCATTCTCCATCTCGTTAACATTGTGCTGTATGCCTTGGAGATATGCAGAGATGACACCGGTTTCGATGTCTAACCAGGAGCATTATTTACAGTATTTTTAAAAATATCTGCAGTCACAAGTTAGTTTCCCTTTCTTGTAACGACACCCATACTTCACTAGCAGTACACAGATCAGAGAACAGTCAATGGACGCATATAATTAAACACCAAACAAATGAACAATCGAACACTACAGTTGCCATGTATATAAAGGCATTGAATGGTAAAATAAATATTTTCATCTTATATTATGTTGTCCTGATTACCAGATTCAGTTTACCTACAATAAATACGTAATAGGATAAAATTGTGGGAAAATGGATAGGAACTGGTGAGATTTGGGACTAATACTAGAAGGGAATTTCCCAAGGATGTATTCAAAATCATGCATGTGTGAAAACATGAACATTATCGGCATGGATATGGCAGCTAAACATTCTTTCAGCAAAGGACTTTTGAGAAATGAATCATGTAGCGATTGATGAATGCTACATAAGATTTTAGCTGATTAACCGGATTCAAGTTGACAGCTACCTTGGAGGGGGTTGGTCACTTTAAGAATTCAGTCCAGTCGGTTGAAGGGTACAGTTCATAATCAATTGGTTTATGGATAAAATCCCACATTGTTTTCTATTCTGTGTGATAGCCTTCCTGCTGGTGAATTAGTTCTATTATTGTTTTCATTTAACCATAAAATATACAGTGCAGAAGGAGGCCATTCGGCCCATCGAGTCTGCACCAGCTCTTGGAAAGAACACCCTACTTCAGCCCACACCCCCACCCGATCCCCATAACCCAGTAACCCCATCTAAACTTTTTTGGACGCTAAGGACAATTTAGCATGGCCAATCCATATAACCTGCACATCTTTGGACTGTGGGAGGAAACCGGAGCACCGGGAGGAAACCCACGCAGACACGAAGAGAGTGTGCAAACTGCGCACAGATAGTGACCCAAGCTGGGAATCGAACCTGGGACCCTGGAGCTGTGAAGCAACTGTGCTAACTACTGTGCTACCATGCCGCCCTTTTACATCGTTGAATACTTTCTAAGCAGCGAAATGGGTTTTAATCAAGGCTGAAAGTGCAGAAAAGATTTGAGGAGCATTGAAACAGTGTGTAACCAAGTGAGACAATTCAATTCAGATGATTTGGTGTATTGGAAATGATAGGGGCATAGGGAATGGAAAGGCCCTACTGAGGTAAAAGATTGTGCTGGTAAGACAGTTCCTTATCAACCATGGCAATCAGACTGTTAAGGTTCATTCCTCATGATTAATACAAAGTAATGAAACACCTCAGAATCTGGGCAGCTGATAGAAGCGCCCAAGGCACTTTAAATCTCAAATAGCCAGGGGGTTGTGATGAGGCTCCTGAGGAACAGATTATGGTGGTTAAGGGCTGGAAAGTGGTAATGAAGAGGAGAGAGCTATCACATCCAAAAACCAATTGCTCCATCGGGTACTCGGATGGCATATTTTCCAGAGGGGTCTCGTGAATGGCGGGATGGGACAATTGTGGGACGTTCCGGAAGAGCTACTGGCAAGTATAAATATTGGTTGAATGTTTGGGATGATGGCCAAGATCCATGGACTGGCAGAATAGGGTGAAAGATTCACACAGTACTGATAGCGAGTCTGGAAGAGACCTTTGCACCTGGAGGAAAAGCTGATGACAGTGCAAGAGGGCGATCTCGCTGGACCAGTCCCGACAGACACATAGCTACAAGTGGAGGCCACAGCTGCAATGGATTAAGCAATGAAATAAAGGCCAAAGAACAGTCTCAGAACAGATCTAGAAGCAGAAATTCGCATGTTGGTGAAGGTTTCGTGGCTGCCAATAACTTGGAGAGTTAATTAAAAAGATGCAATATAAAGGGAATTATCTGGGATGAGTAAAGTGTCCAAATTGATCTTTTTTTTTATAAATTTAGATTAGCCAATTATTTTTTCCAATTAAGGGGCAATTTAGCATGGCCAATCCACCTACTCTGCACATTTTTGGGTTATGGGGGTGAAACCCACGCAGACACGGGGAGAACGTGCAAACTCCACACGGACAGTGACCCAAAGCCACTAGGCCACCGTGCTGCCCGTCCAAATTGATCTTGATGGTTGAAACAAATATTGGTGAGGAAAGATATCTCAAAAATCAAATATCTGGATGCAAGTCATCAACTGTCTCATTGTTTTGCAAAAACAAATGTATATAGGAAGAAACTGTTATGGCTCCTAACTGAGGGGTATCTCACAATGAAATGCTTTGAAGAGAATACACAGGATTTTGATTCACTTTGTTGTGAAAATTAGGCTGTGCGTAAAAACTCAAATTTCTATTTACATAGAGGGAAGAGAATTAATTAATTGTGTTTAATTGTAAGCGGGTATTAAATAAAATAAATAATCTTTATTATCACAAGTAGGCTTACACTAACACTGCAATGAAGTCACTGTGAAAAGCCCCGAGTCGCCACATTCCGGCGCCTGTTCAGGTACTCAAAGGGATAATTCAGAATTTTCAGCTGGTACGGGAATTGAACCCACGCTGCTGGCCTTGTTCTGCATCACAAACCAGCTGTCTAGCCCACTGAGCTAAATCAGCTTTATTAGACATTAACTGGGAGTTTAATTGTGTCACTATAAATAGACACCAACTGAAACTATGGTTGTTGAGTTCAGAATTGCATGCTTGTACTGTGTAACTCTGTAAATAACGTTCCTAAAAGCGTGAAAAGATTGGTCCTGTTTCTAACCTTCACCAACTGGTTTTCTGGATTATAACAGTTGACAGCTACAACGCTGGCATCTACACAGCAAAGTGGAAAATATCCCAGGTATGTCCTGACCACAAAACGAAAGATTGATCCAATCCACCCTGTTCTGGCTCAATAGCCCACTCTCAATCATCAGCAACATCATGGAAGGTGTCATCGACAGTGCTATCAAGTAACACTTAATCACCAATAACTCGCTCATCGATACTTAGTTTGGATTCCACATGGAAAATTTCACTCCAGGCCTCGTTGCAGCCTGGACCCAAAAATGGACTAAATAACTAAATTCCAGAGGTAAGAGTGACTTCCCTTGACAACAAGACAGCATTTTACTAAGTGTGGCATCAAGGAGCCCTAGTAAAATTGAAGTTAATAGGAATGAGGGGGAATCTCTCCTCAGTTAGAGTCATACCTAACATTAAAAAAAATGGCTGTGTTGCGGAGGTCAATCATCTCAGCCCCGGATATCACTACAGGAGTTATTCAGGGCAATATCCGAGGGCCAACAATCTTCAGCTGTCATTTATGACCTTCCATCTGTCATAAGGTCACTGATGATTGTGTAGTATTCTGTTACATTTGCACCTCCTCAAGTGATGAAGCGTTCTTAGCCCTTATGCAGCAAGGCCTAAATAGCATTGAAGCTTGGACTGATTAGTGACAAGTAACATTTTCACCGCACTATTTCCAGGCCATGGCCATCTCCACCAAGAGAGAATCTAATCGTATTCCCTTAATATTTTCATTTCAGAATCCCCCACCATTAACATCCTGGGGGTCACTATATTTTTTTAATAAACATTTTATTGAGGCATTTCTGGTATTGTAACAACAACAAAATAAACAATGTACATGAAACTATAAACATAGTGCAAAAGCCCTTCCTTACAGGTCCCACCTCTATTAACCCCCTACTCTAAACTGAACTAACCTCACACCCCCTTCTGCTGACGTTTAATTTTCCGCGAAGAAGCCGACGAATGGTTGCCACCTCCGAGCGAACCCTAACAGTGACCCTCTCAAAGCGAAGTTGATTTTCTCCAAACAGAGAAAGCCAGCCATGCCCGATAGCCAGGTCTCCGACTTCGGGGGCTTTGAGTCCCTCCATGCTAATAGTATCCGTCTCCGGGCTACCAGGGAAGCAAAGGCCAGAACGTCTGCCTCTTTCTCCTCCTGGATTCCCGGATCTTCCGACACCCCAAAAATCGCCACCTCTGGATTCAGTGCCACCCTTGTTTTTAACACCGTGGACATGACATCTGCAAACCCCTGCCAAAATCCCCTAAGCTAGTTGTCATGATATGCAGACATGCAGATAATGATATACAGACATTGCACAGACAGGCAGCTAATGAACACAGAGAACAGGACATGACCAATGAGCAGGCAGGACTCTCAGGGGTGGTATCTCACTATAAAAGGCACGAGGCACTCACACTCCGCCTCTTTCCATTGATAAACATCTAGAGAGTGAGTCGGGGTGTATGTACAGTATCACACCTCCAGCACGTGGCTAAGAGCTAGTCTGGTTCAGTCAGGCAGAGTAACCACACTTGGGTTAGCAGAGAGTCGAACTCATAGAAAACTGTGCTACTGGTTCAATAAATCAGATTGAACTAACTTCAAGGTCTGGAGTATCGTTTGGTTAAAGCTGCATCCAGTTGCAGCCTATGTTATCCCAGTGTACCTAACACAACACCTCGGACATGCCCAGAACATGTGGACATGGTTCGCTGGACCTCCCGCACATTTTGCACACCTGTCTTCCACCCCAAAGAATCTGCTCATCCGGGCCACTGTCATGTGAGCCCGGTGAACAACCTTAAATTGTATCAGGCTGAGTCTGGCACATGTTGCGGACGCGTTGACTCTACTCAACGCGTCTGCCCATAGACCATCCTCTATCTCTCCTCCCAGCTCCTCCTCCCACTTGCGCTTCAGCTCCTCGGTCTGCGCCTCCTCCGACCCCATTAGTTTCTTGTAAATGTCAGAGACACTCCCTTCTCCTGCCCATCCTCTGGAAACTACCCTGTCCTGAATCTCCCTTAGCGGTAGGAGCGGGAAGGTTGACACCTGTTTACGAAGAAAGTCCCGCACCTGCAGATACCTGAATTTGTTTCCCCTCGCCAACCCAAACTTCTCCAGCACCCTCATACTCTGAAAGCTCCCCTCTACAAACATATTCCCCATCCTCTCAATCCTGCTCTCCGCCATATCCACAACCCCCCATTCATACTTCCCGGGGCAAACCGGTGATTATTACAGATTGGGGACCAGACCGATGATCCCTCTGCTCCCACATGTCTCCTTCATTGCCCCCAGACTCTTAGGGCCGCCACCACCACTGACTGGTGGAGTACCGTGCTGGCGGGAACGGCAGAGGAGCAGTTACCAATACCCCCAGACTGGTGCCCTTACATGAAGCCGCCTCCATACGCTCCCATGCTGACCCCTCCCGCACCACCCACTTCCTGATCATGGCTATATTAGCCTCCCAGTAATAGTTGCTAAAATTTGGCAGCGCCAGCCCGCCCTCTTCCCGACTCCACTCATGCATTACCTTCCTTACTCGCAGGGTCTTGCCTATCTAAACGAAGCCCGTGATCACTTTGTTGACCCGTTTAAAAAAAGGACCGCGGAATAAAGATGGGGAAACACTGAAATACAAACAGGAATCTCACCGTTATCTTCACCGTCTGCACCCTCCCAGCCAGTGACAACGGAAGCGCGTCCCATCTCTAAACATTGTCCTTCATTTGGTCTACTAGTCGGGCCAGATTTAATTTATGCAGCCGGTCCCATTCCCGCACCACTTGGATGCCTAGGTACCTAAAGCTTCCCCCTACTAATCTAAATGGCAGCCCCCCCCCCCCCCCCCCCCCAGTCGCCTCTCCTGTCCCCTCGCCTGGACCACAAACTTCTCACTTGTCCCCATATTTAGTTTATACCCTGAAAACCGGCCGAATTCCCCTAGAATCCCGATGATTTCTTCCATCCCTTCTATTGGGTCCGATACATTCAGAAGCAGGTCATCTGCATAGAGCAAGACTCTGTGCTCCACCACCCCGGACCAGCCCCTTCCAGCCCCTTGAGGCTCTCAGAGCAATTGCCAGCGGCTCTATAGCCAGCGAGAACAACAGTGGGGAGAGAGGGCATCCCTGTCTCGTCCCCAGGGTGCAGTCTAAAATAGTCCGATGTTGTCCTGTTCATCCGTACACTTGCCACAGGAGCCTGATACAGCAACCTGACCCAGTCAATAAAGCCCCGCCCAAATCCGAACCAACCCAGTCACTCCCACAGTTAATCCATTCTACCCAATCAAAAGCCTTCTCTGCGCCCATTGCGATCACTACCTCCACCTCCCTACATTCCGAGCGCATCATGATCACATTTAACAGCCTTCTTACATTGGCCACCAACTGCCTACCCTTAACAAACCCCGTCTGGTCCTCCCAATAACATCCGGAACACAATCCTCAATCCTGGAGGACAAAATTTAGGCCAGCAATTTGGCGTCCACATACAACAGGGAGATTGGCCTGTAGGACCCACACAGCTCTGGGTTCTTGTCCCGCTTTAGAATCAGTGAAATCGTTGCCTGTGACATCGTTGGGGGCAGCATCCCTCTTTCCCTTGCCTCATTGAACATCCTCAACAACACCGGCCCCAATATCCCAGAGAACTTTTTATAAAACTCCACTGGGTACCCGTCCGGCCCCGGGGCTTTACCTGACTCTGTGGCCTTCAGACCCTCCACTATCTCTTCCAGCCCGATTGGGGCCCTCCGCCCTTCTACCCACTCCCCGTCCACCTTTGGGAAATTCAGCCCCTCCAAGAAGTGCCTCATCCCCTCCGGCCCAGTAGGGGGTTCCGACCTATACAGCCTACTGTAGAAATCCCGAAACGCCTTATTCACCCATGCTGAATCTCCAAACAGATTCCCATCTCCGTCATTTACTTTCCCTATCTCCCTAGCTGCCTCCCCCTTCCTAAGCTGCTGTGCAAGCATTCTGCTGGCCTTCTCTCCATGTTCATAGATTGCCCCCCTCGCCTTTCTCAGCTGCTCCACCGCCCTCCCTGTGGTTAACAAGCCGAACAACGTCTGTAGCCTCCGCCGTTCCCTTAAAAACCCTGCCTCTAGGGTATCCACATACCTCCTATCGATCTGTAGTATCTCCTTTACCAGTCGGTCCGTCTCTGCCCTGTCCACCTTCTCCCTATGGGACCTTATCGAGATCAGTTCCCCTCTAACCACCGCCTTCAGTGTTTCCCAGACCACCACTGCTGAAACTTCCCCCGTGTCATTGACCTGCAGGTAGCTCTGAATGCATTTCCTCAGCCGCTCGCAAACCCCTTCGTCAGCTAAAAGTTCCACATCCAACCTCCAGTGCGGGCACTGATTACTGTCTTTACTAACCTGCAGGTCAACCCAGTGCGGAGCATGGTCTGAGATTGTGATCGCCGAGCACCCCGTGTCCACTACCCCAGCCAGCAAGGCCCTGCTCAAAATAAAGAAATCAATCCGGGAGTACAATTTAGGCACGTGTGAGTAGAAGGAGATCTCCTTCACCCTCGGCTGCCCAAATCTCCATGGATCCACCCCCCCCCCCCCCCCCCCCCCCCAATCTGCTCCATGAACCCTCTTCGTTCCTTTGCCATTGCTGGCACCCTTCCCATTCTCGAGCTTGACAGGTCCAAGCCAGGGTCCATAACTGTGGTGAAGTCCCCTCCCATTATCAACCTGTGTGACTCCTGGTCCAGTATCTTCCCCAGAATCCTCTTTATAAACTACACGTCATCCCAATTTGGCGCATACACATTTACTAATACCACCTGCATCCCCTCCAGTTTCCCACTGACCATAATGTACCGACCTCCCACGTCCGAGACTATTCTACCCGCCTCAAACACCACCCGCTTATTGATCAGGATCGTGACCCCTCTAATCTTTGAATCTAGTCCTGAGTGAAAGACCTGACTGACCCAACCTTTCCTCGATCTAATCTGGTCAGTTACTCTAAGGTGCATCTCCTGCAACATTACCACGTCCGCCTTCAGTCCCCTAAAATGCGCGAACACACGTGCCCTTTTGACCAGCCCATTTAACCCTCAAACATTCCAGGTGATCAGCCTAGTTGGGGGGCTCATTACCCCCCCTCCGCCGATCAGCCATCCCCTTTTTTGGCCCGCCTCCAGCCTGTGCTCTGAGCCTCCACCGGTCTCCCCCCAGGCAGCCTCCATCCCCAACCTCCTATGTGTCCCTTAGCCCAAGTCCCTCCCTCGTCAGTAGGACATTTACCGCCCTCCTCCCCACCTAGTAACAACACTCTGTAACCCAACCGCTTTACTAAACCAAACATATGCACACACCCCACTGCATTTCCGAGAGCTAGCTTGCCCAGCTAGCTTGGTGGTCCCCATCCCTGGCACCGGATAGTCTCCCACCTATTGTTCCCTCCCCACCCTCCCCCCTGCTCATACAAACAAACTCCAACATCAAACTATCCCACACAATTGCCCAACAGAAAAACACCAAAATCTAAACAAGCACACCTCCATCCCCCAACAGTGCAAATGAAAACCTTAACTCACTCAGCTCTACTGCTGGTTCCAAATCAATGCAAAAGGTATCACAAATAGCTTCCGAAAAACAAAAAACGAGAAACTTTTTAAAAAAAAGACCAGAAAATCAAAAAAATACACATGAACGTTGCAGCAAAGTTCAAAAGTTCTTGGTCCACCACCAGTCCTTTCCATTTGCGAAGTCCAGCGCATCCTCAGGCGACTCGAAATAAAGGTTCTGCTCCTCATGCGTGACCCAGAGACGGGCTGGGTATAACAGTCCAAGCTTCACCTTTTTCTTAAAAAGGATCGACCTGATCTGGTAGATGCCTGCTCCCCTCCTGGCCACCTCTACACTCAGGTCCTGGTAAACCCGCAGGATGCTATTGCGCCATTTACAGCTCCGTGTCTGCTTGGCCCACTGTAGAATGTGCTCCTTATGCGAGAACCTGTGGAATCTCACCACCATTGCCCTCGGGGCTCTTCCATTCATGGCTTCCTCACGAGTGCTCTGTGAGCTCTATCCACCTCCAAGGGCCGGGAGAATGCCCCATCCCACAGCAGCTTCACAAACATGTCTGCGATGTATGCCCCAGCGTCCGTTCCTTCGGACCCCTCCGGGAGCACAATGATTCTCAAGTTTTGCCGGCAGGATCTATTCTCTAGGTCCTCCACCTTCTCCAGGAGCTTCTTCTGCTGGTCTCTCAGCATCCCCACCTCCAACTCCACTGCAGTTTGATGTTCCTCCTGCTCAGCCAGCGCCTTCTCTACCTTTTGGATCGCTCGATCTTGGGTGTCCAATCTGTGCTCCAACCGCTCAATCGACTCTTTTATTGGGTCCAAGCAGTCCCGTTTCTGCTTAGCGAAGCCTTCCTGAATAATTGCATCAGCTGCTCCGTTGACTGCTGGGTCGACAAGCCAGAGATCTGGTCCTCCGCCATGCTGTCTCCCGCTGCAGCTTCAACCCAAGCCTTCTCTGTCTTTCTGTTTCTGCTTTTACGAGTACTTCTAGTCCTTCTCTCCATGCACCAATGTGGGAATTCATCAGCAGTTTTACAATTCAAGTCCAGTAGAAAATCAGGGTAAAAGGTCCAAAAGTCCGACCAGAGCGGGAGCCACCAAATGTGCGACTTACTCCTTCATAGCCGCCACTGGGGTCACTATTGACCAGAAATCTAACTGGTCTAGTCCCAGAAATATTGTGAATACAAGGGCAAGCCAGAGCCTGGATATTCTGTGATAAGTATTCTGTGATCTCCTAACTCCCCAAAGCATTTGTATCATCTGCACAAAGCTGGGAGTGTGATCAAATACTTTCCAACTTGTTTGCATGATTGAATCTGCAACAACATTCAGAAGGCTCAACACCATCAGGACAAAGTTTAATTGGCACCTCATCCACCACCTTAAACACTCACGCGATCTTATCGCCAGTGTACAATGTTACCAGCATGTACCATCTACAAGGTGCACTGCAGCAATTCATTAAGGCACCTTCCAAACCCATGACCTTTACTGGAAACCCAGTCGGCAGGAGTAACATCACCTGCAAGGCCCCACACCATCCTGACCTATAAATATATTGCTGTTCCGTCATCATTGCATTTTATTGCAACATTCAGATCAGATTGATTGTTAAGCTCCCTCCCTAACAGCACTGTTGGCCTATTACACTGTGTGGACTGCAGTGGTCCAAGAAAGCATCTTAAGGATGAGCAAGGAATGCTGGTCTAGCTACCAATGTCGACATGTGATAATTAAGCAGTGACGGTTGGATACCAAATGTTCAGATAGTAGGCGAGAAGGGCAATCGTATTCCTTTTCTTCTGTCCAATACCTGTGAAAGTTGCAAATCAGAGGCTTTGGTTATTTGTTGCAGAAATATTTTTACTGTAAACTCATTTGGTGTTTCTGGGGAAGGCCTGCTGTCATTTGTCTTTTGCTTTCACTTTGTTGGCCGTCTACCTGCTTCGGAGACATTGCTGGGGTGCTCGGCTCAGTTGGTCCAGGGGTGGGTCTCTTCCATGTCGCAAGGATTTGATTATCTGTTTCACTATTTTCTTGAGTTGCAGGGGAGGGGAAGCGTGGAGGTTTGGGTGTCTACACCAGCTGCTACACGGTAGCTAGCACTCGTACCCCAATTGGTGCAGCACTGCCAATAGTACTGTGAAGAACACCTCTCTGTGAATCCAGCAGGAGGTAAATTAACAGCTCATTTCACAGCATATATTATCCTCCTGGGAACCCTACAGATCAGTTTACTTACGTTTGCAATTTTGAATGCAGGAGGACGGAACACGGAATGCAGAATCAGACAGGATTCAATTGGTCAATCCTCTGCTAGTTATCTGACAGAATTACCCAATTATTCCAACTCCTCCATTCCTTCCCTTTGCTCTGGATTCAATTCCATTACAGGTACTTATCAAATTCTTTTCCGATAAGTTACTGTTGAACCTGCTTCTACCACCCTTCCAGTCAGCACATTCCTGATCGTAACCACTCGCAGCGGTAGACCATTTCTCTTCCTCTCCTGCCTGATTTGTTGTTTGTTAGTGGTGGGACCCTGTCAAATGAAAAGTGCCCAGAGTGACACTGCGGTTTGCTAATGTGTCACAGGAGAATGAAAAGCTGACCTGCGACTGACAGCTTTGCCACTTTTGCTTGCAATGAAGATCATTAAATGCCTAATTACTATTCAGTGCTACACCCGGGCTTCCTCATTTTGCACTCAGCCCCCTCACAGTAATTAACAATTGGGTTGGTTGAAATGTCTATAGCCTCCTAATTGCTGTTGGGATTTTCAAGGTTCAGTGTATAGGTAGCATAGTGGGTAGCACTGTTGCTTCACAGCGCCAGGGTCCCGGCTTGGGTCACTGTCTGTGCGGAGTCTCCCCATGTCTGCGAGGGTTTCCTCCGGGTGCTCCGGTTTCTTCCACAAGTCCCGAAAGACGTGCTGTTAGGTAATTTTGGCATTGTGAATTCTCCCTCTGTGTACCCGAACAGGCGCCGGAATGTGGCGACTAGGGGCTTTTCACAGCAATTTCATTGCAATGTTAATGTGAGCCTACTTGTGACAATAAAGATTATTATTATTCGGTAAGTGGCATTCTTGCTTCTTAATCGGTAGGTTGTAGGTTCAAGCCCTGATCCAGAGACTTGTGCATATTATCCAAGGTGCTGGAGATGATTGAGGCGTGAAACCAAGCCTGTCTTCTGAGGTGGGTGTAAAGGATCCTCCACAGCCCAATAAGCTGCTTTCCCCTTTGAGACGGAGAGCTGACTGGTGGTGATTTAACCTGAGGATCAGCACACCTCAGGCAAGGGGCATGGTTGAGAAGGCAGGGCCTTCATGAATAATCTCAGCCGGTACAGGAATTGAACCCGCGTTGCTGGCCTTGCTCTGTATCACAAACCAGTTGTCCAGCCAACTGAGCTAAACCGCCCCCCACAACACTTTTTCGAAGGCCAGGTGTGATTGCCCAGATACCCTTGCAAATATTAATCCTCAACCAATATCACTGAGAGACAGGTCATCTGGTCAAGCGTTTAATTGCTGTTTGTTGCATCTTGCTGTGTTCAAATTGGCTGCCCTGTTTCCCATGACACAACAGTAACTGCACCTCTAAAAGTATTTAATTGGCTGTCAAGTGATTTGGGATGCCCAAGTTATTTCTGTCTTTCTTTCTAACCAGCTATCAGTTGAATGGTTTAAGCAGTGGTGACTAACTCGGGGTTTGTCTGATAAAATAGGGGCAGGAGGCATGATCTAAAATTGCTGAATTCAATGTGGAGCAAAGATAACCAGGACCCCACAAGGGGAAAGCACCCGATTATAACAAATCCCAGCAAGCCATGTAACTGAAGTGTTGGAGCTCCTGTGAAGAACAAGGTTGCTGTTAACACCGAGACCTTTGTCGCAGTACAGAGTCTGTAAGACCCAGAAACTAATTTAGAAGACGGATGGTCGCTCTCCCTGGTACAGCAGGCATGGCAGAAAATAATGTTTTGGGTCACCGTTGCCTATTGTACCCAATGACTGCAAGAAGACAGGCTGAATGAATCAGCTACGGGAAAGCAAAAGCATACCCAGACAGGGTAGGAATTTCTCACGCGAACATTTGTCCCATCAAACTTCTAACTCTTGGCTGTAGGCCTATACAGACTCTTAATGGGGGGGGGGGGGGGGGGGGTGGGGTGGAGGGAAATCGGTTTCAGGACTACCCCAAGATCATGATGGGCTGGGATAAGAAGGGAAGGACGCAGTGAGCAAAATTTATGGCAGAGCCTGTGGGCGCTAACCCAAGGTGTTTAATAGGGAGCCATAGGAACAGGAGGGTGCCGTTCAGTTCCTTGAGCATGATCCACCATTCAATTATAATAATAATAATCTTTATTGTCACAAGTAGGCTTACATTGACACTGCAATGAAGTTACTGTGAAGAGCCCCTAGTCACCACATACTGGTGCCTGTTCAGGTACACGGAGGGAGAATTCAGAACGTCCAATTCACCTAACAGCATGTCTATTGGGACTTGTGGGGGGAAACCGGAGCACCCGGAGGAAACCCACGCAGACACGGGGAGAATGTGCAGACTCCGCACAGACAGTGACCCAGCCGGGAATCGAACCTGGGACCCTTGAGCTGTGAAGCAACATTGCTACCCACTGTGTGAATTAGATCACGTGTTATGCAAATACAAGCCTATATGATTTAAGTATTTGCAGAGACCTGGTAAGGAAGTCACCAGCCATGTTTGTAAAACATAATTACTGTGACACATTAGTCAGTTCTGATGTCTTTCCATATGTTTCATCCTTTCATAGGATTGGTGGGATCTGCTAATTATGTATGATTGTAGTTGGCATCACAAATCAATTGAATATACAGAAGAAAATTAAAAGACTTGCAACTATATAGTACCTCTCATGGCATTCCAAAGGGCTTTGAAACTCTAGTCACTCTTCTCTTGCAGGAAATCACCACAGCAAATTTATGCCCAGGAAGGTCTCTCAAACAACAATGCGATGCTGATCAGACAATTTGATTTTCTGAAGTTGATTGAGAGGATAAATGATTGCCAGGTGAACTCTGCTGCCCTTTGAACTGTGCAACGGGATCCGGTTCACATCAACATGAATTCAATGTGGGACCAGGGCCTCAGTTTAACGGCTCCCCCTGAAGAAGCCTCCACTGTCAGTGCAGGAATCCCTCAGTAAGGCCGGGAATTCCTGCTCCCATTCTTCTCAGGCATGACTTAATGACAGCAGCAGAAAATCTCGCAAGAGGCCCAAATTGCGTTTTACATGGCGACAAGTCTTGTTGTGATTGTCCCCCCATCCCCCCCTCGCCAGTAACGGGAATACCAACGTTGAACGTCGGGAACCCACATTATAATGAATTTGCATGTCATTATCTGGGCTCCAAGCTTGATCATCCTCCCCATTAGATTATCTATTTACGCCAGCGTGAGAGCACTCCAGTGTGAATTACAACTGGTTTCCCACAGCGTGCACCTGGCAGGCAGACCCGCAGGAGGGGCGGAGAGAGTCAACACTAGGCTGAATCCTGTCCTCTGGCACTGCCTGGGTACTGCCCCAGCACTGCCCACTAGCACTGTGAGGGGGCAATACCCAGGGTAGTGCCAGAGGAAAGTGCCTGGGCAGTGCTGGGGGCAGTGCCAATGGGAAGTGCTGAGGCAGTGCCCAGGCAATGTCAGGGGGCATGCCCAGGCAATGTCAGGGGCAGTGCCCAGGCAATGTCAGGGGCAGTGCCCAGGCAATGTCAGGGGGCAGTGCCCAGGCAATGTCAGGGGGCAGTGCCCAGGCAATGTCAGGGGGCAGTGCCCAGGCAATGTCAGGGGGTAGTGCCCAGGCATGTCAGGGGGCAGTGCCCAGGCAATGTCAGGGGGTAGTGCCCAGGCATGTCAGGGGGCAGTGCCCAGGCAATGTCAGGGGCAGTGCCCAGGCAATGTCAGGGGGTAGTGCCCAGGCAATGTCAGGGGGTAGTGCCCAGGCAATGTCAGGGGGTAGTGCCCAGGCAATGTCAGGGGGCAGTGCCCAGGCAATGTCAGGGGGTAGTGCCCAGGCATGTCAGGGGGCAGTGCCCAGGCAATGTCAGGGGGTAGTGCCCAGGCAATGTCAGGGACAGTATTAGGGGGGAGGGTTGCATGGCAGGGCAGCCTATAAAAAGGGCAAACCGATCTTGAAAAAGTTAAGTTGCTGGTGGGGTGGGCTCAATCGGAGCTAGCGTGTTATCGTGTGACCAGCCCCCTTCAGCCCGAGCAATGCAGTGGAGAAGCCGCCATTGGTACCGGAGGATTCAATGTCGCTCCACCTCCCCCCCCCCCCCCCCCCCTTACCGATTTAACTAAAAGGGAACAAAATCCCACAGCCAGCGCGTTTAGCTGCGTGTTTCCCGGAGCTCGCAGTGCTGAGAAACACATGGCTATAATACGCCATTTTCCTTAGATAAGGGGCCTCAGTGGGGAACTGACGGCTCCGCTCACTGGAGTCCTGATCCCTCACCAAGCTGCAACACAATATGGCAGGCCCCTCTGCACCCTCCCAACACCCGATCGGCTGCACACAAAAATTGCCAGCTTGGCACCTTGGCTAGTGTCAGGCTGGCACCCAGGTGGCACAGCCAGGGTGCCTGGTTGGCAATGCCAGGGTGCGCAAGTGAGACCGGCAGTGCCAGGGTACCATCCTGCCTAAAGGGGATGTACCAGGGGGGCCTCCGAACCCCTGGAGACCCCCACGAATGCCGTTCCGTCAGGTCCCGTTTCTGGAAATCAGTACTGAACGGTGCTCATCCCAGGTCACCAAGGCGATGGAGATTGATCCCACACCTCGGCTAACTCAGTGACACAGTGGTTAGCGCTGCTTCCTCACAGCGCCGGGGACCTGAGTTTGATTCGCGGCTTGGGTCACTGTCTGTGCAGTGCCTGCACGTTTTCCCCGTGTCTGCGTGGATTTGCTCCGGGTGCTCTGGTTTCCTCCCACAAGTCCCAAAAGGCCACGGGCGGGATGCTCCGCCCTTTCGCGCCACATTTCTGCCTCACCACGCCAGCGGGATGCTCCGTTACGCCGGCCGGTCAACGGAGTTTACCTTGTGGGGCAGTCTCATGCCGTCGGGAAACGCCCCGGCAAAACGGAGCATCCGCCGGCGGAGAATCCCACCCTTGTTTTTAGGTGAATTGGACATTCTGAATTCTCCCTCGGTGTACCCGAACAGGCGTCGGAATGTGGCGACTAGGGGATTTTCACAGTAACTTCATTGCAGTGTTAATGTAAGCCTACTTGTGACACTAATAAAAATTATTATCTGCACATTAAAGTGAGACTAGCTCTCTTGCTTTAATATGCAGATTTGCTAAAAAGTGATCCCGCCCACAATGAGTGGGATTTACATCGCAATGTCTCGCAAGATCATGTTAGATCTCACGAAGTGTTGTGAGTTGGGTAGATCCAGGGAGCAGAGTCTCCCAGCCTCTATCGGCCATATTGCACCATGGAGAGCTGCTTTTCGGGCGCAGCGAGGCCATTCGATCGTTCCCACTGTTTTGCATGCTGCAGAATGCTTGTAAATAATATGACAAGGCACTTTAACCAAAATGGTTGTTCTGTACCAGGAACATCCCAAAGAAATTAACAGTAACATAATTCATCCTTTAATCCTGGTGACCCTGTTTGATGAGTAAAGTTTAATAAATCACAGGTTAGGCCTCAGTTGGAGTAAGGAAGGAGAGGGAACGATCCACTGGGCACAGTGCGCTCTCACTTGAGCGCGGTGTGGCTGGTGAATGTTGGGAGGGCCCTGCGTCCCTTCCTGACAGTCTTCGTGCCTCCAGGGATTCACCCAAGTCCCGCGAGACGTCGGAGTCTGAATGCCACTCACAAGTGGCTTCAATAAACTTACCCGGCATCCACCAACCTCCCTCAATTCTCCGGTCTCCCTAGTGAGGCTACAGCCAGGCATCATTCAGCACTGGTCCACAAAAACGTGGACCAGGCAGAAGACCATCTGGGGGTCTCCCGGGCCAGCGGAGACCCCTTGGTGGTCAGGGTGTGGGCAACTTGGCATTGCACAGCTGGCACCCTGGCACTGCCAACATGCCAAAATGGAACTGCTAAGCTGTCAGGAGTACTGCCTGGGTGCCAAGATGGCAGTGCAAGGATGCCAGGGTGGTACTGTCAAGGGCTCGGAGCGAGGGGGGCAATGCCCAGAAAAGGCGGATAGAGGATGGTAGTAGGGGTGTTCAGGGGCCTCAGAGAGGTAGGGGAGTGACGGGTGGGGGTTCTGGAAGGGAGGGGGTGCCGTAAGGGGTCTCTGTCCAGGTTTGGACACCTGATCCCCAGCTACATTGCTTCCACAGGGCAGCATGGTGGCACAGTGGTTAGCCCTGCTGTCTCACGGCGCGTGGACCCGACTTCGATTCCGGCCCTAGGTCACTGTCCGTGTGGCGTTTTCACATTCTCCCCCTGTCTGAGTGGGTCTCACCCCCACAACTCAAAAGGTGTACAGTGTAGGTGGATTGGCGACGCTAAATTGCCCCTTAATTGGAAAAATTCAAAAAAATAATTAAATTACATTGCTTCCACTGGAAAATATGAACAATTGGCTGTAAGATTGATTCATCCTGTATTCGTATCTCATCGTGTGAAGTCAACACCAATGGAAAAGTGAATTAACCAGCCTCAGTTTTCAGCTCACAGACCAAAGTGAAGGAAAACCTCATTGGACTTTGCTTCTGGACTCTGGAACCCACGTGAAACAACATTTCTTTTGTTCTGTGGCCTTTCCCCCGTAAATCTTTATTTTCTCTGTCCCTCGTTCACTGTGTGAGTGCACAGGGGACAATGTTGCGCCGTTCTTCCCTTGTTTTGAGCTTCCCCGCTTCTAAAGGTGGAAGCAAATCAAACACCTTTCTGTTAATGGACGGGCGGTCGGAGGAGTACAGTTAACCCCCCCCCCCCCCCCCCCCCCCCCCACTCCCCACCCCCACCACCACTCCTGTCCATAATAAGATTTAATAATAACTTTAAATTGGATTTATATTTGGGAAAGAAAATTATGAGGGCAAGGAAAAAGGAAGACTTGCATTTATATAGCGCCTTTCACAACTTCAGCCTGTCCATTTACAGCCAGTGAAGTTCTTCTGAAGTGTCGCCATTGTTGTAATGCAGGAAGCACAGAAATCAATCAGCTCAAAAGTTCCCACAAACATTATCGTGATAATGGCCAGGTAATCTGATTTTGATGATGTTGATTGAGGGATGAATGTTGGCCAGGACACGAGGGTTAGGTGCCCAGCTCTTCTCTGAAATGAAGCCATGGCGTCTTTTATGTCCACCTGACTGGGTAAACCGGGCCTCAGTTTAACTCTGCATCCAAAAGACAGCATCTCCAACAGAACAGGATTTAAATCCCCAATCTTCTGATTCAGAGGTATGCGCACTGCCTACTGAATGACAGCTGACTTTGGCTACAAAGTGCTTTGGGACATCTTGAGGTCATGAAAGAGCAGTGAGAATAATTGGATAACTTATTGAAAGAACTGGGAGAGGAATAATGGTTTCAGTCTTCTAGACTGCGTGATTACCTGATTAAAATTGGCAGAGTACTCTTGTTTTAAAATTTGTGCTCTTGGTTTAGTATTTAATTTGTGTTGGTATGCTGGCACTAACAGGGCCTGGGGATTTATTCATTCTCTGGAATCAATATTGGGATGTAATTTGATTTATTTATCCACAGGATGTGGGCGTCGCTGGCTAGGCCAGCATTTATTGCCCATCTGTAATTGCCCTTGAGGAGATGGTGGTGAGCTGTCTTCTTAAACCATTGCAGTCTGAACAACGAAGGTGCTCGCACACTGCTGTTGGCAAAGAATTTCCAGAACTTTGACCCAGAACTTTGATTTCTAAGTCAGGGTAGCGACTTGGAAGGGTTGTTGAAAGTCGCGGTGCTCCCCTGTGCCAGCTGAGCTTTTGGTGGTTGTAGGTTTTGAGGTGCTGTTGAAGAATTCTTGGCGAGTTGCGAGTGAATCTTGTAGATGGTGCACACTGCTACCACTGTGTGTCAGTGGTGGAGGGAGCGGATGTTTAAAGTGTTGGATGGAGCACCAATCAGGTGGGTTGATTCACCTTGGGTGGTGCTGGGCATCTTTATTGATTGCCAGGGCAGCACTCATCCAAGCAAGTTGACCACGTAAATGATATTTAACATCAACGCGGGGCGGGGGGGGGGAATCTCTCTTATTGGAGATGGTCATTGCCTAGCACTTGTGCAGTATAAGTGCTACTTGCCAGTCATCTACCCAAGTCTGAATATTGTCTGGGTCTTATTGCAGGCTGGCATTGACTAGTTCATTGCCTGAGGAGTTGTGACTGGTAAACATCCCCGCTTCTGAATTGACGAGGAAAGAAAGCTGAAGATGGTTGAACCTCGGACACTCGCCTGAGGAACTGCAGCAATGAAATCCTGGGGCTGAGGTGATCAGCCTCCAGCAACAACCAACATTTCCCTTTGAGCTAAGCATGACTCCAGCCAGTGAGGAACTTTCCCCTGATTCCTATTGATGTGACAGTCAAATGATTCCTTGGTGTCACCCTCATCTTGCATTGGGTTTTAATTCTTTTGTCCATGTTTGCACCAGTGTTCTTCTGAGATCTGGAGCAAAGTAGTCCTTGTGGACCCAAATGGTGCAGGTTATTACTGAGTAAGCGTCACATTTTTTAAAAAAAATCTTTTTGTTCTCCACATTTACATTATTTTCATCAAACAAACAACAAAAGAAAAACAAACAAAGCAACAACTTCAAAAAAACAGCCCCATTAATATCCAGTCTGAGACATCAACTTGTACATTCCAAAAAAAAGTTAACAACGAAACAAAGAAAAATAATCCGAACCCCCCCCCCCCCCCCCCCCCCCCCCCCACTCGCCGAGTGTTCAATGGCAACCAGCTCCCAAAGTGCATAACTACTTCGCGAATGAGGTTAAGGCGTTCGGCTTTCACAGCACCTGACGCCACAGACCTTCTTCCATTACCTCCTCCATATCTTCTTCCCACCTGGCCTTAATCCTTTCCATGGAAACCCTGTCCTCCTAAAGAATCTTCCCGTAAATGGCCGACAACACACCCTTCTCCAATCCCCCTGCCGACAGTGCCTTCTCCAACAACGAGGGGATTGGCCCTGTGGGAAAACTCTGAACCTCCTTCCTTACAAAGTCTCGGAGCTGCAGGGAACTAAACATATCCCCTTGCCCCAGTCCATACTTCTCCCCCAACTCCTCCAACCTTGCAAAACGTTCCCCAGTAACAGGTCATTTAATACCCCCGTCTCCGAAACCTCCTGTCCAACCTCCCTGGCTCAAACCTATGACTCCCATAATCGGCAGCTCTCCTGACCTAAGCCCCTAATTTAAAGTGCTTCCTCACCAGCCTCCAAATCCTCAGCATTGCCACCACCACCGGACTCCCAGAGTACTTGCCCAGGGCCATCGGAGGCAGCGCCGTTACCAGCGCCCTCAACCCGACCCCCTACACAAACTCTCCTCCATCCTCACCCCGAGACTCTCTCCCACCACCCCACGACCCAACTCCCAACCTTTTCTGCGTTTGCCGTCCAATAGTAATATAATAAATCTGAAAGGCCCAGCCCCATCCCCCCCCCCCCCCCCCCCCCCCCCCCCACCCCGCCCTCTCGGCAGGGCCATCTTCCTGCCTCTGGCTCCCAGATGAACAAGATGACCACTTTGTCCACTTCCTTTAAAAATGACTTGGGTAAAAAGACCAGCAGGCATCGAAACAAAAACAAAAATCACGGCAGCACATTCATTTTAATCACCTGCACCCGGCCCGCCAATGACAGAGGGAGATTGTCCCACCGTGCCAAGTCGGCCTTCACCCTCCCCACCAAGTAGGTGCAATTGTACCTATAGAGCCCTCTCACCCCCCCCCCCCCCCTCCATCCCGGGCGTGATTCTCCGCTCCCCACGCCGGGTGGGAGAATCGTGGGAGGGCCGGCTTTTTATGGTCAGGGCATACCTGGCAATTTTCCAATTTGTTGGGGAGATACAATGTACTGGTACAGCTTGGTTAGAAGCACAGTTCGTTCAAGAGCACCAGTCTTTAACACTGTAGGCAGGATATTGTCAGGGTCCGTAGACCTTTCTTTATCCTGGGCCCACAGTTGTTTCTTGATATCACACAGAATGAATTGAATTGGTGGAAGACTGGCTTCTGTCATGCTAGACACCTCAGAAGGAGGCTGAGGTGGATCATCCATCTGGCATTTCTGGCTGAAGATGCTTACAAACGCTTCAGCCTTGTCCTTTACGCTCATGTGCTGGGTTCCTACATCAATGAAAATGGGGATATTCATCAATCCTCCTTCTCCCATTCATTGTCAAATGGCCCACCAACATTCACAACTTCATGTGGCAGGACCGCAGAGTTTGGATCAGATCTGTTGGCTCTGCGATCGCTTAGCTTTGTCTATAGCATGCTGCCTCCACCGGTTAGCATGAATGTATTCATGTGCTGTAGCTCCACCAGGTTGGGACCTCATTTTAGGTATGCCTGGTGCTGCCCCTGGAGGTCTGCTCTGCAGTCCTCATTGAATCAAGGTCAGTCCCCTGGCTTGGTGGTAATGGTAGAGTAAGGGATGTGCTGCAGCATGGAGGTTACAGGTAGTGCCGGAGTACACTTTTGCTGCTACCATTGGTTCACCATGCCTCATGGATGCCCGTTTGGCGTTCTAGCTCTGTTCTAAATCAATCCCATTAGTCTCCAGGGATCTGCAGGTTAGGTTACGGGGGATAGGGCTGGGTGGGTGGGGGAGTGGGCCTAGGTAAGGGCTCTTTTGGGAGGTTGGTGCAGACTGAATAGACCAAATGGCCTCCTTTTGCATTGCAGGGATTCTATGATACAGCACAGTGTTAGCGGACGGGCTGTGTTTCTACTAGGACAGCGGAGTGATCACTTCTACCAATACTGTTTGCGCAGATATATCTGCAGCATGAAAAATAGTGTAAACAAAATCAATTGGAATTTCTTTTTGGGTTTGTTCACTCACCAGCTGCCACCGGACTCAGTCAGGTTGTCCAGTCATGATGATACCAAATCATTCTTGGTGATGTACACTGAAGTCTCACACCCAGAGTACATTCTATGTCTTTGCTGCCCTCAGTGCTTCACCCATTCACAGAATTTGGTGGCAATACTGAGAACTCCTAAGGCACTTATTTAATTAACTTGATTTGAATTCTCCACTTGCTGTCATGGAATTTGAACATATATCGCTGGTTCAGTGGCTCAGTAATACAGCCACTATGTTACCAGGCTTACATGTGGACATGTACTGGGTGTCCACAGGGCAATGAAGACAATTGTAATTCTTGAGCTCCTTCATCATCCACAATGCCCCTTAGGTGGGGAGGGGGTATGAAAACAATCAGGGACGAGCAGGCTGGCAGCAATCAGGTGAGGGAGCTGTTGATGGTGAGCAGTCCGCAAGCAGAGTACTTGCAGGCATGGAGATGGGTTGAAGTGTGTATACTTCAACGCAAGAAGCATCAGGAATAAGGTGGGTGAACTTGAGGCATGGATCGGTACTTGGGACTACGATGTGGTGGCCATCACGGAAACTTGGATAGAAGAGGGGCAGAAATGGTTGTTGGAGGTCCCTGGCTATAGATGTTTCAATAAGATCAGGGAGGGGTGGTAAAAGAGGTGGGAGTGGGGGGTGGCATTGTTAATTAGAGATAGTATAACAGCTGCAGAAAGGCAGTTCGAGGGGGATCTGCCTACTGAGGTAATATGGGTTGAAGTCAGAAATAGGAAAGGAGCAGTCACCTTGTTGGGAGTTTTCTATCGGCCCCCCAATAGCAGCAGAGATGTGGAGGAACAGATTGGGAAACAGATTTTGGAAAGGTGCAGAAGTCACAGGGTAGCACTCATGGGTGACTTCAAGTTCCTAAATATTGAGTGGAAACTCTTTAGATCAAATAGTTTGGATGGGGTGGTGTTTGTGCAGTGTGTCCAGGAACCTTTTCTAACACAGTATGTAGATTGTCCGACCAGAGGGGAGGCCATATTGGATTTGGTACTTGGTAATGAACCAGGGCAAGCAATAGATTTGTTAGTGGGGGAGCATTTTGGAGATAGTGATCAAAATTCTGTGACTTTCACTTTAGTGCAACAGGGCAAGGTTTACAATTGGGGGAAGGGTAAATTTGATGCTGTCAGACAAGAACTGAAGTGCATAAGTTGGGAACATAGGCTGTCAGGGAAGGACACAATTGAAATGTGGAACTTGTTCAAGGAACATATACTACGTGTCCTTGATATGTATGTCCCTGTCAGGCAGGGAAGAGATGGTCGAGTGAGGGAACCATGGTTGACAAGAGCAGTTGATTGTCTTGTTAAGAGAAAGAAGGAGACTTATGTAAGGCTGAGGAAACAAGGTTCAGACACGGCGCTGGAGGGATACAAGATAGCCAGGAGGGAACTGAAGAAAGGGATTAGGAGAACTAAGAGAGGGCTTGAAAAATCTTTGACGGGTAGGATCAAGGAAAACCCCAAGGCCTTTTACACATATATGAGAAATATGCGAATGACTAGAGCGAGGGTAGGTCCGATCAAAGACAGCAGCGGGAGATTGTGTATTGAGTCTGAAGAGATAGGAGAGGTCTTGAACGAGTACTTTTCTTCAGTATTTACAAATGAGAGGGGCCATATTGTTGGAGAGGACAGTGTGAAACAAACTGATAAGCTCGAGGAGATACTTGTTAGGAAGGAAGATGTGTTGGGCATTTTGAAAAACTTGAGGATAGACAAGTCCCCCGGACCTGACAGGATATATCCAAGGATTATATGGGAAGCAAGAGATGAAATTGCAGAGCCGTTGGCAATGATCTTTTTGTCCTCACTGTCAACAGGAGTGGTACCAGGGGATTGGAGAGTGGCGAATGTCGTGCCCCTGTTCAAAAAAGGGAATAAGGATAGCCCTGGGAATTATAGGCCAGTTAGTCTTACTTCAGTGGTAGGCAAAGTAATGGAAAGGGTACTGAGGGATAGGATTTCTGAGGGTCTGGAAAGACACTGCTTGATTAGGGATAGTCAGTACGGATTTGTGAGGGGTAGGTCTTACCTCACAAGTCTTATTGAATTCTTTGAAGAGGTGTCCAAGCATGTGGATGAAGGTAAAGCAGTGGATGTAGTGTACATGGATTTTTCTAAGGCATTTGATTAGGTTCTCCATGGTAGGCTTATGCAGAAAGTAAGGAGGCATGGGATAGTGAGGAATTTGGCCAGTTGGATAAAAAACTGGCTATCCGATAGAAGTCAGAGAGTGGTGGTGGATGGCAAATATTCAATCTGGAGCCCAGTTACCAGTGGCGTACCGCAGGGATCAGTTCTGGATCCTCTGCTGTTTGTGATTTTCATTAATGACTTGGATGAGGGAGCTGAAGGGTGGGTCAGTAAATTTGAAGACAATACGAAGATTGGTGGAATTGTGGATAGTGAGGAGGGCTGTTGTCAGCTGCAAAGAGACATAGATAGCATGCAGAGCTGGGCTGAGAAGTGGCAGATTGAATTTAACCCTGTAAAGTGTGAGGTTGTCCATTTGGAAGGACAAATATGAATGCAGAATACAGGGTTAACGGTAGGGTTCTTGGCAATGTGGAGGAGCAGAGAGATCTTGGGGTCTATGTTCATAGATCTTTAAAAGTTGCCACTCAAGTGGATAGAGCTGTGAAGAAGGCCTATGGTGTGCTAGCGTTCATTAGCAGAGGGATTGAATTTAAGAGCCGTGAGGTGATGATGCAGCTGTACAAAACCTTAGTAAGGCCACATTTGGAGTACTGTGTGCAGTTCTGGTCACCTAATTTTAGGAAGGATGTGGAAGCTTTGGAAAAGATGCAAAGGAGATTTACCAGGATGTTGCCTGGAATGGAGAGTATGTCTTACGAGGAAAGGTTGAGGGTGCTAGGCCTTTTCTCATTAGAACGGAGAAGGATGAGGGGCGACTTGATAGAGGTTTATAAGATGATCAGAGGAATAGATAGACAGTCAGAGACCTTTTCCCTGGGGGGACATAAATTTAAGGTGAATGGTGGAAGATATAAGGGGGATGTCAGAGGTAGGTTCTTTACCCAGAGTGTAGTGGGGGCATGGAATGCATTGCCAGTGGAAGTAGTTGAGTCGGAAACATTAGGGACCTTCAAGTGGCTATTGGAAGGGTACATGGATTACGGTAAAATGCTGGGGGGTAGATTGATTTGTTCTTAACCTTGGACAAAAGTTTGGCACAACATCGTGGGCCGAAGGGCCTGTTCTGTGCTGTATTTTCTATGTTCTATGAGTTGGCAATAGTCTTTGGAACTGCAATGGGCTGTGGAGGACCTCAGGTAATTCTATTGTACCTTTTCGGCCTGCAGTGGTTCCATTAACTGTGCTATTTAGACCTCAACTCAATTGGTGCTAGTTCTGGGCAAACCAATTTGACACAATGGGCATTAAACATGCTCGAGCTTGGTTTAGCTCAGTTGGCTGAACAGCTGGGTCATGATGCAGAGCAAGGCCAACAGCGTTGGTTCAATCCCCGAGCAGGCTGAGGTTATTCATGAAGGCCCCGTCTTCTCAACCTTGCCCCTCGCCTGAGGTGTGGTGATCCTCAGGTTAAATCATCACAAGTCTGCTCTCCTCCACAAAGGGGAAAGCAGCCTATGATCATCTGGGGCTATGGCGACTTTATTCTAGGTCTCTTAATTGCATGTGCCGGGGGGCTCATATCCACTTCAGGGAGGGTCCTGGATGCCTCTTTTGATATATCAACATGATTGATGCCACCCTTCCAGGTCAGGCATAAGTGCAATCCACTCACCATATTTGATGCTTTTGCATCCAGCTTATCCATGTAATGGACACAGCTTCATAGAATTCCTAGGTTTCCATTCTAAAAGTTACTTCTTAATCACAAGCCACAGCCCGTGGGTCATTTACCTGGCTCCCGCTGTGATAATTCTTTATGATTTGAAAATGAAATGAAATGAAAATCGCTTATTGTCACAAGTAGGCTTCAATGAAGTTACTGTGAAAAGCCCCTAGTCACCACATTCCGGCACCTGTTCGGGAAGGCTGGTACGGGAATCAAACCGTGCTGCTGGCCTGCCTTGGTCTGCTTTCAAAGCCAGCGATTTAGCCCTGTGTGCTAAACAGCCCCAGATTTGGTGGCAAGACCGATGCAGGACTTCCATTTAAAATATCCTGCCTTTTTGGAGGGGAGGGGGGGGGATGTGGTGGGTGGTGGGAGGGGGAGGTTAAATATCTATATTGTCCAGAAGCTACATTTTCCCAAGGACAACACGTTGTTTGTATTAATAACCTTTAAAAGCCAACAGTGTCCTTGACTTTATTAAAGGATTTTATTTCTGTAATAACTTCTATCAAAATGGAGAGTAAGAATGGGGATTCTCCCTTGAATGTTATTTCACAAATTAACTGATGGTTCATAGAAAACGCTCCACCTCGATAATAGAGCCACATGATCCCTCACACTTCCCAGAGCGGAGAGGACAGTGTAGCAGCAGACTCAAGCTCTCAACCAAAAGATGATGGGCGAAATTCTCCGCCCCCCACGACGGGTGGGAGAATAGCGGGAGGGCCTTCCCGACATTTTTGCCGCCCTCCCGCTATTCTCCCACCCCCCCGCCGAAGTCCCGACCCGAATCGCTGCCGCCGTTTTTTTACGGCCGGCAGCGATTCTCAGCTGTTAGATGGGCCGAAGTCCCAGCCCTTTCCGCCGTTTTTACGAACGGCAAACACACCTGGTCTTGCCGTTCGTAAAACCGGCGTCACAAACTCGCTATTAATAACCATGGCACCGATTGGCACGGCCGTACCACGATTTTCGTTAAGCCCGTCTTGCCGGAGCCTACGGCGTCGGGCTGCTAGCCCCGACCGGGGACCAGAATCGGTCCCCGGTCGGGAAGGGGCGCGCTGCCGTAAAACCCGCCCGGGTTTTACGGCAGCTTTACGATTTCTCCCGTTTTGGGAGAATCTCGCCCGATATATGTGAGAGCATGCTACTCAGCTAACAAAAGAAATTAAGGAGAGTATTAGATCCAAAGAGGAGAGATCTAGGGCGGGATTCTCCGACCCCCCCCCCGTCGGGCCGGAGAATCGCCGGGGGGGAGGCGGCGAGTATCCGACCCCCGCCGGCGGCTGAATTCTCAGGCGCCAGGGTTTTGGCGGGGGCAGAAATTGCGCCGCGCCGGTCGGCGGCCGCTGGCAGCGCTCCCCCCCCCCCCCCCCGACAATTCACTGGCCCGCGATGGGCTGAGTGACCGACCGTTTTAGGCCGGCACTGCCGGCATAAATTAGACCTGGGGCGGAATCTTCGCACCCTCAGGGGCTAGGCCAGCGCCGGAGCGGTTTGCCCACGCCGGCCTGCGGGGAAGGGCTTGGCGCCATGCCAACCGGCGCCGAAGGGCCTCTACTGGCTGGTGCGAGTTGGTGCATGCGCGGGAGCGCTAGCGTGTGCTGGCGTCATCCCAGCACATGCGCAGGGAGGGTTCTTCCCCACGTCGGCCATCGCGGAGGACCACAGCGGCCGACGCGGAAAAATAGGGTGCCCCCACAGCACAGGCCCGCCAGCGGATCGGTGGGCCCTTATCACACGCCAGTCCAGCGTGGGGGCACTCCCGGGACCAGATCCTCCTGCGCCCCCCCCGAGGACCCCGGAGGCCGCACACGCAGCCAGGTCCCGCCGGCAAATATGTGGTGTAATATACGTCGGCGGGACCGGGCGAAAACGGGTGGCCACTCGGCCCATCGCGGGCCGGAGAATCCCTGGGGGGGGGGGGCCGCTGCCAACGGCCGCCGACCGACGTGGCGCGATTCCCACCCCTGCCAAATCCCAGGCGCCGGGGAATTCAGCAGCTGGCGGGGGCGGAATTCACGCCAGCCCCCGGCGATTCTCCGACCCGGCGGGGGTGTCGGAGAATCCCGCCCAAGATACTTACCAGCGGGACCTGGCTCTGCGGGTGGCCTCCGGGGTCCTCGGGGGGTCGCAGGGGGATCTGGCCCAGGGGGTGCCCCACGGTGGCCTGGCCCGCGATCGGGGCCCACCGATCCGCGGGCGGGCCTGTGCCGTGGGGGCACTCTTTCCCTCCGCACGGGCTGCTGTGGACCTCCGCCATGGCCGGTGAGGAGACGAACCACCCTGCGCATGCGCTGGGATGATAGCATTACACGCTGGCGCTCCCGCGCATGCGCCAACTCGCGGAGGCTCTTCGGCACCAGTTGCTGCAGCCCCAAGCCCCTTCTGCGCCGGTTGGCATGGCTCCAACCCGCCGGCGCCGGCCTAGCCCCTGAAGGTGCGGAGTATTCCACACCTTCCCGGCGGCCCGACGCCGGAGTGGTTCACATTTTAAAACATTGTAGGCTCCTGAACACAAACTCTTGTCATCTCTGCATAGCTCCGAGGTATAAAACACATTGGGCGGAATTTTCAGCTGATGGAGGCAGTCTGCCATTGAGCATGGCGGGATCTCTCAGTCCCACCACTGTGTAAATGGGTTTTCTCGCAGTTCACACAATCCGCTGCCGGGGAACCCACTGTGGGTGGGTGGGTCGCCGTCAGTCAGAGCGAAAGATCGAACCAATGGGAATGACTGGAAAATTGCGGCCACTGAGGGCCTCACCTGCAAGGGGCCCTTCGTAAGGGAAATCGTGAGGTCGGACTCAGCCATCGTTTCTCAAAGTGGTTTCCCAGGGATGGTTTCAAAAGATTTGGGCCGGGATTTTCCAAGCCCGCGCCGGGTCTGAGAATCGCTGGTCATGGCAGAAATTCCTGCCAAGCGGCACTGACGCTGGGACGCGATTCTCTGGCGACCGGAGAATTGGCACCATTCGCGAGCGGTCGAGGCGGCGCCGGTCAGGGGCCGCTGAAAGACCACCTGGTGGCGATTCTCTGCGGTCGACCGGCCGAGCTCCCGCCGAGTTCTGCCGGCATGGTTCCAACCTGGTACCACCCAGCGGGAGATCGGACCTGCGGCAACGGTGGCTGTCCGGGTTGGGGGGGGGGGGGGCGGGTGAATCAGACTCCGGGCGGGGCCTGCACGATGGCCAGGCCCGCCATCGTGGGCTGCCGATCGGTGGGCGCGTGCAATCTTGAGGGGGCCTACCTCATTTTGTGTGGACCTGCTGTGTTTCTCCGCCATGTTGTGTGACGCTGGCGCGGAAACGGCCACCACGCGCATGTGCGACCCCTCGTCGACAGTGCAGGGCTGCATATCGGCACCGGAACTGCGCGCAGCACTCCGGCACTGTGCTGGCAACCTGTGGCCCACTGAATCGCTGGGCCAAGAGGACATTGACGCCGGCGTGCAACACTCCGGTGTTTACGCCGGTGTCAACACTTGGCTGGGATTTTGGAGAATCCCAGCCTTAATCTGTCAGAACCAACTCGGGAATTTCTAACCTCTTGAATTCTGGTTCAAAACTATCAGGCAAAAGTCAGTGTTAATGCAGAATAACTCGTGCACATTGCGGAAAGGAGGGGCAAAACACAAATGGGGAACAAAACCACGTTTAAAAAGTCAAAGAAACTCTAAGCAAATGACCACTGAATGTTGGATATGATAACAGATTTGACGTGTCTCTGACTGAGCTGGTGGACAATCCACATGGAATCCTGGGAAGAGTTCATGTTCTGAATTTAAAGGGCGTTAACAGCAACACAAATGGATGGCTCTCTGTACAGCTGAAATACCACTGAATTCAGGTATAACTGTTCCAAATCAAACTGTCAGCCAGGTCTGCTTGAGCTGTTAAAATAAAAGATAATACAGTACCAAATCCTTGTGTTTTTTCTTTTTTTGGCTCCAGAATAGCTTCCTCATTGAAGGTTTTTATGGGTCCACAGGCCCATTTATCATCCCAAAATCTTTGGTGTCGAGCAACTAGTTGGAATGCACAAATCCATTTTCAGCAGATCCGCCTTTACTGTAGCTTTGTTCTCTATACTCACTCCTGCCTCTCCACTTTATGGGGTGACACGTACAAACTGATACTTCCGGGGAGCTTCTCACAACGGGAGTGAAGACAGGGAACTGATGGAAATGGAAGAAGGCAACAAAGTACATTCAAATACCGCTTTTCGGGACTTCAGGGTATTGCAAATCGCTGACAGCCAATGAGATACTTGCGAGCAATGTTCCCTCTGAGGTGCGCATGGTGGACGACCATATAGCAATCAGACCGCCCTGCGCAGGGGAAAAATAGGTTGTGCACAAGCATCAGTCATTTCAAGTTGCATACGGACATGGTTCTGGCAGGAACATTCACCGTAGAGTGCGAAGAAAAAACCAGGCTGTGTACTGAAAAGGGCAATGTCTTTGCTTGTGACGTGCAGTCACTTTTGTAATGTTGGAAAATGGATGAAAAACAACGTAGGTCACATTGACATAAATCCTGAGCCCCCCTCGTGACCAATAGTGGTGAAGGAATTGATTTCTGGGTCGGGATTCTCCCCTACCCGGCGGGGCAGGGGTCCCGGCGTGATGGAGTGGTGTGAATCACTCCGGCGTCGGGCCGCCCCAGGGGTGTGGTTTAGGGGCCAAGCCCTAACATTGAGGGGCTAGGACCGTGCCGGAGTGGTTAGCACTCCGCCGGCTGGTGTGGACGGCCTTTGGCGCCATGCCAGCTGGGGCCGAAGGGACTTCGCCGGCCGGCGGAAGTCCGCACATGCGCCAGAGCATCAGCGGCTGCTGACGTCATCCCCGCTCATGCGCAGGAGAGGGGGTCACTTCCGCCTCCGCCATGGTGAAGACCATGACGAAGGCGGAAGGAAAAGAGTGCCCCCATGGCACAGGCCCGCCTGCCGATCGGTGGGCCACGATCGCGGGCCAGGCCACTGTGGGGGCACCCCCCCGGGGCCAGATCGCCCCGCGCGCCCCCCCCCAGGACCCTGGAGCCTGCCCGCGCCGCCTGCTCCCACCGATAAGGTAGGTGGTTTGATCCACGCCGGCGGGAGAGGCTTGATGGGACTTCGGCCCATCACGGGCTGGAGAATCGCCGGGGGGGGGGGGGCGCAGACCGGCGCGGAGCGATTTCCACCCCCGCCGAATCTCCGGTGCCGGAGAATTCGGAATGCGGCGGGGGCGGGATTGACACCGGCCCCCGGCGATTCTCCGACGGGGGGGGGACCACGGGAGAATGTGCAAACTCCACACGGACAGTGACCCAGAGGCAGGATCGAACCTGGGTCCTCAGCGCCCTGATACAGCAGTGCTAACCACTGTGCCACCGTACTGCCCTACATATTATTAAGCAGATAGAGTGTAGTATATTATCACATTGTGATATGAGGATATATAATAGCTCGACGCATTGGTGCGAGAAACATTAAATAAAACAATTTGTTTACCTGCCAATAAGTAGAAACTCTCCCAGTACACCGAGTCTTCTCATCGCCATAAGTAGGCCTCTCACCGTCATCCCCTCGCAGAAGCAGACAACAACTCTTGCCTTCGGCAGCCTTTCCCTTAGTTTTCTCAGCAGTCTGTCGAAAACCTTTTCCCCGGCGTTGCTGTAGATTTTACCTGAATGTGCGATGCATAATCCCTCCTGTGAAGCTAACTCCTTGAAAGCATCCATGCCACTCTCTCCATAGTTTCCTGAAAGAGATGTCAGATCATTTTGATTAAGGGTTAGCCTGGACAGTGACCATGGCAACAGCATTATACACAGTGCCAACTCTAGCTCAGTGGTAGCACACATGCCTTGCAATTGTGGGTTTATGTCCCCTTCCAAAAATAAGCACATTTCACCTGACAGGCGAGTTCCCACGGTGTATAGGCCAACATTTTTCCTTCAATCAACATCGCTAAGAAACAGACCGCCTGGCCTTTTTTCCGATTTCTGTTTGTGGGGCTTTGTTGTGGGTACATTGGCTGCCATGTTTCCTCCATTTCAAAAGCGGCCACACTTTAGAAGTATTTGATTGGCAAGCATTTTGCGGAGGGGGCACCTGAGGATGTGAATAGTGCTATAAAAATGCACATCTCGGGCAGGGTTCCCCGGCCTCCCAGCCACATGTTTCGCGGCAGCAGGAGGTGGCGCACTATTCACTGCCGGCAGGATTCCCTGTTCCCTCCCCTGTCAATCCCACCTCATGCTGTCGGGAAACCAGCAGGCGGGGCCGCGCTGCCGGCAGGGCTAGAGAATGCCACCGTCAGCGAATGCCAAAGAATTCCAGCCCCTGTTTATTTATTTATTCAGTAACCGGGTTAGAGTCAAACAACCACAGGGTCGTAAATCATCTCCATGTCGTTGGTTAACAAAATTTTAATGACCAAATGTTGATTTATCAGGTCGCAAGAGATGAATGCTGTGAATGCTTCATAGGTTTGGGCACCATTGCTTTGTGAAGTAATTGAATGTGGTTGTGATTGAGGTGGTTAAGAACCGACGACAGTTGAATTCCACAGTTGGTTTTTCCGTGGCGGATGTGGCGAGCCATTAGCCACCGGTACCAACTTCCGCTCCTGCCAAAATCGACGGGCTTTTGCATGGCTCACCTGCTCCACCACTGGAGAATCCACTGGGATTGGGTTGATTTCAACGGTAAGGGGAGAACCTGCTGGTGAGAACGGCAAAAAAAATCCCGCCTGTCGTATTTTGTCTATTTGGTAGGTTAAATAAGGTAAGCATGAGGTTTAGCACTGTTACCCGGGAACTTGTTTCCTTTCCCGCCGTGTGGGACCATGTCTAATCCACGGCGGCGGGACTGGCCAAAAACCGACGGTCGCTCAGCCCATCAGGGCCGGGAGAATTGCCAGGAGGGCCGCTGGCGGGGCAGGATTCGCGCTGCCTCCCCCAGGGGATTCTCCGACCCGGCAGGGGGTAGGAGAATCCCGCTGATGGTCCCTTGAAGACTGGAACTATAACAAATGGAGGTTCAAGATAAATACATTGATTAAAATCAATTACCAGACAGGGTTTTCTTAAATCTTAAGCAAGGAGAGATACTCCTGAAGATATGGGAGGTTGGGACTCACCTCTACAATTAACAGAAGATATAGAATCATAGAATCCCTTCAGTGCTGAGGGAGGCCATTCAGACAATCGAGTTTGCACCGACCCTCTGAAAAAGCCCTCTACCCAGGTCCACTCCCCCGTCAACCCCGCCCTATCCTCGTAACCTAACCAGCACATCCCTGGACACGCAGGGGCAATTTACCTAAACCACACATCTTTGGATTGTGAGAGGGAACCGGTACACCCGGAGGAAACCCACACAGACAGGGGGAGGAAGTGCAAACTCTGCACAGACAGTCACCCAAGGCTGGAATTGAACCCGGGTCCCTGGCGGCGTGGGGCAGCAGTGCTAACCACTGTGTCACCGTACCGCCCCTGAGGGAAGCAAAACCCTTGGGTAAGAAGGTTAGAAATGGCTCAAAAATCTATTAGCAGTCCGTCACCTCTTTATTGATTTGAGTTGGCAAATGCCTCTGCTGAAATATAAATAGGAACTAATAGGATGCAAGCATGTGAAGTACTGGCTCAGGAAGAATCAGCAACAGGCACTGCAAGGTTTATATTCTGAAATGCGACTTGGCATCCTGTATGCGGGCTGATTCATGCTGTTGATTGTGCACAGTTGAAACAGCATTTAGATGTCCACACTCAGTTCATTTATGAATTTTAATGTGCACAGTATCCTTATATTACTGATTGTTTTGATTCAAAGACATGGCATCAGAGGAGGAAGAATTGTGATTCGACACGCCTCCATTAGTCATGTAGCCCTTTCATCTCTGATATACATTTTTTAAAAATCCGACATGGGGAAAATGCAGCACTCCTGTCATGCAAAATCATGCTGATGTAATTCAGTTTTGATTTCTATCTGAGGAAAAGGGAAATAATAATTTACTGAGCTCACACATCCAAACAAACTAACCTCTCCGTCAGTCTTTCGTACACAATCCAAACTGCTTTGAAGTCACAAAATATGCACTAGGCTGTTGGGAATGATTTATCAAAGCCAGCCACTGAAACAGTAAGCCTGAGCGCATTGGAACATTGGAAAAGGAGATGGCAACCCAAGCTCCTTGAGCCTGTTCCCCAATCAATTTAATCATGGTACATCTGTATTTTAACACCATCCACTCGCCTTGGTTCTGCAATCACTAATACCCTTGCCCAACAGCAATCTATCAATCTCAGTCTTATTACTTCAATTGGCTAAGCCCCAACAGCTCCTTAATGGAGAGAGTTTCAGATTTTTATTACTCTTTCTGCGAAGAGCTGCTTCTTGAGATCACCCCTGAATGCCTGCCATGGCTATAAGGTTATAAGCACGGTAGCACACGTGGCTAGCACTGTGGCCTCACAGTGCCAGGGTCCCTGGTTCGATTCCCTGCTTGGGTCACTGTCTGTGCGGAGTCTGCACGTCCTCCCCGTGTCTGCGTGGGTTTCCTCCGGGTGCTCCGGCTTCCTCCCACAGTCCAAAGATGTGCAGGTTAGGTGGATTGGCCATGATAAATTGCCCTTCGGGTCCAAAAAGGTTAGGGGGGGTTATGGGGATAGGGTGGAAGTGAGGGCTTAAGTGGGTCGGTGCAGACTTGATGGGCCGAATGGCCTCCTTCTGCATTGTATGTTCTATGTAACGTTCCCCTGTTCTGAACTTCTCCACTCAATAAATAATTTCTAGATACCTTAAAATTTTTAACTAATTGTCAAATGTCAACCCCTCAGCCTTCTTTATGCAGGGGATTTGAGGGGAAAACTCGTCTAAGCAACGTCTCCTTATAAAAAATAACTTTTGTCCAGATATGATTTGATGAAATCGTGCTGCATTCCTTCGAAGGGCAATTTATTCTTTCTGAGATGCAGTGCTCAGAACTGAAAGCTGTGCTCTAAATTGTGTCCTGGCAGAGCTTTATAATCACTCAAACATAATCCTCACTCCTTTATGCTCCAGTGCGCTTGTATTAAAGATCAATACTCTACTAGCCTCTTAACTTATTTTTGGTATCTATATTTTCATGTTTTTTTCTGTACTTGGACCCCTAAATTTCCCTGCTTCTCCTGAGTTCCTAACTTCTCAACACTTAGAAAATACTTTGACCTATTTTTCATAGGTCCAAATTTAATGGCATCAAGTTTCCTCTCATTGAGCTCCAGCCACCACAATTTTAGTCACTCACTTAATCCAGCAATGTTTCTTTGCTACTTGCAATTTACAATCCCAGAGAATCCCTACAGTGTAGAAGGAGGCCGTTTGGCTCATTAAGCCTGCACCGACACTTTGTAAGAGCACCCTACCTCGGCCCACTCACTTGCTCGATCAGTGAATAGGCCCAGTAATACTAAAAGGAGTAAAACTGGAGATGTTAAGATTCAAAACAGAGGTAAAAAAAACCAACATAAGTGTACTTTACCTGAATGCTCATAGTATTCGGAATAAAGTAAATGAGTTGATGGCGCAAATCATCGTGAATGGCTATGATTTAGTGGCCATTACTGAAACATGGTTAAAGGATGGTCACGACTGGGAGTTAAATATCCGAGGGTATCAAACTATTCGGAAGGACAGAGTGGATGGTAAGGGAGGTGGTGTAGCTCTGTTATTTAAGGATGACATCCGGGGAATAGTTAGGGATGATATTGGTGCTATGGAGGATAAGGTTGAATCCATTTGGGTGGAAATCAGGAATAGTAAGGCAAAAAAGTCACTGATAGGAGTAGTCTATCGGCCACCAAATAGTAACGTTATGGTGGGGCAGGCAATAAACAAAGAGATAACTGATGCATGTAGAAACGGCACAACAGTTATCATGGGGGATTTTAATCTACATGTCGATTGGTTTAACCAGGTCGGTCAAGGCAACCTTGAGGAGGAGTTTATAGAATGTATCTGCGATAGTTTCCTAGAACAGTATGTAATGGAACCTACGAGGGAACAAGCGGTCCTAGATCTTGTCCTGTGTAATGAGACGGGATTGATTCATGATCTCATAGTTAGGGATCCTCTCGGAAGGAGCGATCACAATATGGTGGAATTTAGAATACAGATGGAGGGTGTGAAGGAAAAATCAAATACCAGTGTTTTGTTTTTAAACAAAGGAGATTACAATGGGATGAGAGAAGAACTAGCTAAGGTAGACTGGGAGCAAAGACTTTATAGTGAAACAGTTGAGGAACAATGGAGAACCTTCCAAGCGATTTTTCACAGTGCTCAGCAAAGGTTTATACCCACAAAAAGGAAGGACGGTAGAAAGAGGGAAAATCGACCGTGGATATCTAAGGAAATAAGGGAGAGTATCAAATTGAAGGAAAGAGCATACAAAGTGGCAAAGATTGGTGGGAGACTAGAGGACTGGGAAATATTTAAGGGGCAACAGAAAGCTACTAAAAAAGCTATAAAGAAGAGTAAGATAGTATGAGAGTAAAATTGCTCAGAATATAAAAGCAGACAGCAAAAGTTTTTACAAATATATAAAGCAAAAAAGAGTGGCTAAGGTAAATATTGGTCCTTTAGAGGATGAGAAGGGAGTTTTAATAATGGGAGATGAGGAAATGGCTGAGGAACTGAACAGGTTTTTTGGGTCGGTCTTCACAGTGGAAGACACAAACATGCCAGTGACTGATAGAAATGAGGTTATGACAGGTGATGACCTTGAGATGATTGTTATCACTAAGGAGGTAGTGATGGGCAAACTAATGGGGCTAAAGGTAGACAAGTCTCCTGGCCCTGATGGAAGCATCCCAGAGTGCTAAAAGAGATGGCTAGGGAAATTGAAGATGCACTAGTGATGATTTACCAAAATTCACTAGACTCTGGGGTGGTCCCGGTGGATTGGAAATTAGCAAACGTGACACCACTGTTTAAAAAAGGAGGTAGGCAGAGAGCAGGAAATTATAGGCCAGTGAGCTTAACTTCAGTAGTAGGGAAGATGCTGGAATCTATCATCAAGGAAGAAATAGCGAGGCATCTGGATAGAAATTGTCCCATTGGGCAGACGCAGCATGGGTTCATAAAGGGCAGGTCGTGCCTAACTAATTTAGTGGAATTTTTTGAGGACATTACCAGTGCAGTGGATAACGGGGAGCCAATGGATGTGGTATATCTGGATTTCCAGAAAGCTTTTGACAAGGTGCCACACAAAAGGCTGCTGCATAAGATAAAGATGCATGGCATTAAGGGTAAAGTAGTAGCATGGATAGAGGATTGGTTAATTAATAGAAAGCAAAGAGTGGGGATTAATGGGTGCTTCTCTGGTTGGCGATCAGTAGATAGTGGTGTCCCTCAGGGATCCGTGTTAGGCCCACAATTGTTCACAATCTACATAGATGATTTGGAGTTGGGGACCAAGGGCAATGTGTCCAAGTTTGCAGATGACACTAAGATGAGTGGTAAAGCGAAAAGTGCAGAGGATACTGGAAGTCTGCAGAGGGATTTGGATAGGTTAAGTGAATGGGCTAGGGTCTGGAAAATTGAATACAATGTTGACAAATGTGAGGTTATCCATTTTGGTAGGAATAACAGCAAACGGGATTATTATTTAAACAATAAAATATTAAAGCATGCTGCTGTGCAGAGAGACCTGGGTGTGCTCGTGCATGAGTCACAGAAAGTTGGTTTACAGGTGCAACAGGTGATTAAGAAGGCAAATGGAATTTTGTCCTTCATTGCTAGAGGGATGGAGTTTAAGACTAGGGAGGTTATGCTGCAATTGTATAAGATGTTAGTGAGGCCACACCTGGAGTATTGTGTTCAGTTTTGGTCTCCTTACTTGAGAAAGGACGTACTGGTGCTGGAGGGTGTGCAGAGGAGATTCACTAGGTTAATCCCAGAGCTGAAGGGGTTGGATTATGAGGAGAGGTTGAGTAGACTGGGACTGTACTCGTTGGAATTCAGAAGGATGAGGGGGGATCTTATAGAAACATTTAAAATTATGAAGGGAATAGATAGGATAGATGCGGGCAGGTTGTTTCCACTGGCGGGTGAATGCAGAACTAGGGGGCATAGCCTCAAAATAAGGGGAAGTAGATTTAGGACTGAGTTTAGGAGGAACTTCTTCACCCAAAGGGTTGTGAATCTATGGAATTCCTTGCCCAGTGAAGCAGTTGAGGCCCCTTCATTAAATGTTTTTAAGGTAAAGATAGATAGTTTTTTGAAGAATAAAAGGATTAAGGGTTATGGTGTTCGGGCCGGAAAGTGGAGCTGAGTCCACAAAAGATCAGCCATGATCTCATTGAATGGCGGAGCAGGCTCGAGGGGCCAGATGGCCTACTCCTGCTCCTAGTTCTTATGTTCTTATGTTCTTATTCCTGTAACCCCACCTAACCTGCAATTCTTTGTACATTAGGGGGCAATTTAGCATGGCTAATCCACCTAATCTGCACACCTTTGGACTGTGGGAGGAAACTGGAGCACCCAGGGAACCCACGCAGTCACGGGGAGAAAGTGCAGACTCCACACAGTCACCCAAGGTCAGAATTGAACCCGGGTCCCTGTGAGGCTGCAGCGCTAACTGTTGTTCCACCGTGTTGCCCTGTCTATTCGAATCCCATTTTCAACACTTGGTCCGTTGCCTTGTAAGCCATGGAGTTTCAAGTGCTCATCTAAATGTTTCTTAAACGCTGTGAGGATTCCTTTCTCAATCACCCTTTCAGGCAACGAGTTCCAGATTCCCACCGCCCTTTGGGTGAAAATGGTTTCCCTCAAATTTCCTCTAAATCTCTTAAATTGCTGCCGCCTGGTTAGTGATCCCACTACTGAGGGGAAAGGTGTCTTCTATGTTCCTCATACTTTAGTACACCTCAATCAGATCCCCCTCAGTGCCATCTGCAGACTTCAATATATGGTTCTCTATTCTTTCAACTAAATCACCTCAAAGTATAACAAAAAGCTAAGGCTTCAATACAGATTCCTGGGGGACCCAACCAGTCTCATGCTGCTGGTTTGAATACTCATTATCTTTATTCTCTGGCTGGAATTTTCCAAAAATTGCACAGGGTGCTTGATCTGGTGTGAAAAACACTGGCAAAATTGTTAGTTTCACAGCTGCCTTTTCCAGACAGTTCAAAGATCACTCTTCGCATTTTCAAAGTGCTGCTGAGGATTACACAGCCAGCTGCTGGTGGTGGTGGGGGTTCTAAACTCCGCAACATGCCAGAATTGAGAATTGAAGGGCACCCTGATCTCAAAGTGAAGTTCAAGCCCCTCCCTCATGATAGCGGGACCCTCGACAGACAAGGGGAACACCCCAAACCCTCCAACACAGAGGGCCAACCTCCCTCCCCACCACTGAATAGTCGGGTCACCCTCCCCTATCTTCACTGGCATAAGGGCATCCTCCCAATCTAACTCTCCACCCTCCCTACCACCATCATGCGGGCATAACCCCCCCCCCTTCCTCGTCATTGCACCCAACATAATAGGAACTCCCCATTGGGATTGCCGAGAGGACCTGTCCTTAGCTTCCCCCCCCCCAGGTTCCATCTCCTGGCCCTAATAGATTGCCTCCAGGCCCGTACACTCTTACATTTATTAATGGTCTGTTTTGTAGAACCTGATTGAATGACTTCTGGCTGTCCATATAAATAAAACCTATGAACAGTCCCTTATCTGCCTCATTAGTTATGTCCTCAAAAAATTCATTACACGTTACACGTTACTTATCCATGCATTCTGATTTACCCTAATCCATTCATATTTGTCCAAGTGTAAGATTCTAGTAACTTCCCCACAACAGACATTAAGACTAATTAGCTTGACAGGGTAGATGCTGAGAGGTTGTTTCCCCTTGTGGGAGAGTGCAGAAGGAACTTTAGTTGGTGGATTAGTTGCCTTAATACCCTGTATTCATCTTAACCAGCTGCTTGACTATATTTCATGGAAATAGGCACTTGGCAAAGCATGATGGATATTTAGCCTTATTTCAGTCAAGAAGTTCTGTCTGAAATAGTCAGAAGGTCATACAATGTAAACAAGCAAACAGCTGCACATTGTTTTGCTGACAGCAGGCAATTATTATTTTTCTTAGGCGAGGAACTCAAGGCCTGTTATTAAAGTCTAACTCCGGCCTGCTCGTTTTTCTGTCTTTTTGCTAATCTAAAGAATGCTTTTTGTCCTCGATATTGCTTACTGTATCATATAAATTGCTTGCCCTACCTTTGTAAAGCGGGGACATTTGGAGTGACTGTGGTCTCTCTAATCCCTCTATGAACTTTGTGTTAAATAAAGGACCTTTGGCGAAAACCCGAAGTGCTGATTTATAATTTCTTCAACAGAGAGTCTAGGACCAGAGGGCATAATCTCAGAGTAAGGGGTCGCCCATTTAATACACAGATGAGTAGGAATTTCTTCTATCAGAGGGTAGTGAATCAGTGGAATTCTATACCATAGAGGACTGCGGAGGTTGGGTCGTTAAGTGTGTTCAAGACGGGCAGCACGGTGGCGCAGTGGTTAGCACTGCTGCCTCACGGCACCGAGGTCTGAGGTTCGATCCCGGCTCTGGGTCACTGTCCATGTGGAGTTTGCACATTCTCCCCGTGTTTGCATGGGTTTCTACCCCACAACCCAAACATGTGCAAGGTAGGTGGATTGGCCAAGGTAAATTGCCCCTTAATTGGAAAAAATAAAGTGGAAGCTCTAAATTTATTTTTTTAAAAGTATATTCAAGGCTGAGATAGACAGATTTTTAATCAGTAAGGGAATCATGGATTATGGAGATAAAGCGGGAAATTGAAGTTAGGGATTATCACACAAGATCAGTCATGATCTCATTTTATGGTGCAGCAAACCTGATGGGCCAAATGGTCTACTTCTGCTCCTACTCTTATGGTCTACAGTTCCCTTGTTTATCTCTCCTACCCTTCTAAAGATACTGAAGTGACTTTAGCAATTTTCCAATGCGAGAGGACAGATCCTGGATGAATCGAGTTTTGGAAGATCAGCTTGTACATTATTAACAAACATTTCTGAATGTAATCATCTGCTGATCTAATGAATGGAGCCAACTTTAGATGAATGAAAGCAAACCTGCATGTTTTGGACATGCAAAATTAAAAAAAAACAAATTAAAAAATAGAGCAAATATGTAGATGGTCCAAAAAAAGTCTGAAAAGAGAAAAGACAATGGAACATTTTGTGTTGATATGCTGCTAGGATCTAAGCACTCATCTTTAATTAGCTTAAATCACCTCTCAATCTTGATGCGAACAGTTACCACAGTGTAAATTTATGTCATTGCTGCTTTGGACAAGGAGTGGGGATATTCTGACAGTGTAGATCTCCTGCAAATGCCAGTGACCGGAATTCCTCTGTCGTTACAAGTCACTTTTCCCGCTGGCAGTGCAGCCCCGCCCGTGGGTTTCCCAGTGGAGTGGCTTCAGTGGGAAATCCCAATGACAAGTGGCGGGAAGCGATAATGGTGCATCGCCAAGAAACACACAGCTGGGGAGAATCCAGTCCAGTATAAAATCAGGTGGGTTCTGTAAAGAACAAGGCAGCCTGTCCTGCCCAGTTTTGGCCCAGAGGGTGGAGACTGGCAATGAGGCAAAGGCCATCTGTACCAGGTAAGCAGCAGCAGCAGGCTATAGACAGTGCTAAGCAATCCTTGAAGCAGTGCAAAGCTCTCTAGCTCTACGCCATCAGTTGAGAATGGCAGCGAGCAGCCAAGCAACAAATGTTCTGTCAATATTTCCATCTTTAGCCAGATAGTTGCGCAGCTTATCTATATCTAGTGTCAGGAAATAGGAATAGTTTTAAATAATTTGTATTTGTTTTTGTGGGTATTAGAAATAAGGTATAGCTTTTATGTTTCTGCATTTTTGGGTTAAGAGTTAATAACTTCAGTTTAGTTCAGATGCCTGCTTTGCAATGAAGGTTTTACGATGGTAAAGTAAACAGGATTTAAAGAAAAACTCGACTGTTGCTTAGCCACCAGGAGCCACACTGAGACAGAAGGAGCATTTGAGTCAGTTGTAAGCTAATGGCAGGAGGAGCTAAACACCGAACAGAGAACTGCAGAGAGCAGATTTTCCAAAAGAACAACTGCAGGAACCAGATTTAAAGTCAACTTGCGAGAAGCCCAACATTAGAAGCCCAGCTCATCAGAATGTTAGCAACACCTTGGGCAGGATTGTCCGACCCCCCACCGGGTCACAGAATCGTTGGGGGGGCGGCGTGAATCCCGCCCCTGCTGGCTGCCGAATTCTCCGGCGCCGGAGATTTGGCGGGGGCGGGAATCGCGCTCCGTCGGTCCCTCCGATTCTCCGGCCTGTGATGGGCCGAAGTCCCGCTTGTTCTATGCAGGTCCCGCCAGCGTAAATTGGACTAGGTCCCTTACCGGCGGTACCTGGCGACGCAGGCGGGCTCCGGGGTCCTGGGGAGGGCGCGGGGTGATCTGGCCCCTGGGGGTGCCCCCTCGGTGACCTGGCCCGCGATCGGGGCCCACCGATCCGCGGGCGGGCCTGTGCCGTGGGGGCACTCTATTCCTCCGCGCCGGCCATATAAGCCTCCGCGATGGCCGGGGCGAAGGTGAACCCCCCACGCATGCGTGGCGGTGACATCAGCAGCCACTAATGCTCCCGCGCATGTACGGACCCGCGCTGGCCGGCGGAGGCGCCAAAGGCTTTCCACACCATTATGTCCCGCCGGGACCCCCCGCTCCGCCGGGTCCGGGAGAATCCCGCCCCTTATTTTGGGCCTGTGAGCAATGATGTCCTGTTGGCATGACTGGGTACCTGAAAGGGTGCGTGGAAGGCGGAATTTGAATGCACGTAATGACCCAGGGCAGAGGAGTACTGAAAGGAGGTTGAAATGTTGGAGGTGGCTCCCAGGTCATGGCATCCATGAACCAACATTGTTTGGCAGAAGATTCCAAGGCATGTTCTTCGAGCTCAGAGGTTGGAAACCCTGGTGTGGAAAACAGAGTTCCAGTGAGATCAGTTGACTCAGAATGTGACAAGTGTTTGGGGGAATCAGTAGGAAATCCACTGTAGTTGCTTTGGGGTGACCCCTGTCACTTGGTTTCAGAGTGTGTCTGACAACATTTCGCCTATTGGTTTACAAGGACTATTTACTGAGAACACTATTTACTGAGTATAAGATGGGTTTTGTAGCTTGTATTATCCTTCCATATCTGCATATATCTGTAAAGTTATAACTGGGACAAATGAGTAGTGTATAATTGTGAATATTTTTTTGTTTAATAAATGTTTTACTCTTTTATTACAAGTTAATCGGCAGTCCTGTGACTATTCATCCACATTTCTAAACAAAAAAATAAAAGTCAGACGGCGTAATTATCCGCTTCTCAGACTAAGTGTTGACGCTGGGGCAGGATTTGCGAACTTCTACGACAGCAAAACTGGTGTCGCACCTGGACCGATTCAGCACCATTGAGCTAGCACCAGCGTTACGTGCAACACAATCGATTCCATTGAGAAACAGTGCCGGATTTGCTGGCTTCGCGATTGACACTCAGGAGGCTGACAAGCTGCAGCCGCATATACACACTTCACTCCATCCCAGCCAACAAGATGGTAGCAAGGAGAACGGCCCCGAGATTCAACGATGTCGAGCTTGAGACCCTGCGCTACGCCATGGAGGAATGGCAGGCGACCCTGTACCCTGTTCCGGGTAGGAGCCTGCCAGCCACCACTGTTCGCTGTACCTGGGTGCAGGTGGCAAAGGCCGTAAGTGCCACGAGCAACACCATCCAGACTGGCCAGCAGTACCGAAATAAACCACAGGGCGGCCAAGATGAGAAGACAGCACTGTGCCCCTGGCACCAAACCCCATCCCACACACCTATAAACCCTATCCGCCCCCCCCCCCACCCGGAGGGCGGGCGGCACCCCCAACATGCACCACATGCGGCACCCATATCGGCTGCCATGGCTGGGTGCCCTGGCCACTGAAGCCACCAGCTACCCACCCCCTGGGCAGCATGCGTCTAACATGGACTGTCTAACACTGCGTTCTCTGATTCACCCCACCCAAAGAGAAGGCCTCCCATAACCGCCTAGCGCGGGAAGAAACTGGAGGGAGAGCGCCGGACATGCTGCCCCTCACCGTGGCAGAGCAGAGGGCCCTGGATGTGGACACGCGGCCCCTCACCGTGGCAGAGCAAAGGGCCCTGGATGTGGACACGCGGCCCCTCACCATGGCAGAGCAGAGGGCCCTGGATGTGGACACGCGGCCCCTCACCGTGGCAGAGCAGAGGGCCCTGGATGTGGACACGCGGCCCCTCACCCTGGCAGAGCAGAGGGCCCTGGATGTGGACATGCGGCCCCTCACCGTGGCAGAGCAGAGGGCCCTGGATGTGGACATGCGGCCCCTCACCGTGGCAGAGCAGAGGGCCCTGGATGTGGACATGCTGCCCCTCACCGTGGCAGAGCACAGGGCCCTGGATGTGGACATGCGGCCCCTCACCATGGCAGAGCAGAGGGCCCTGGATGTGGACATGCGGCCCCTCACCGTGGCAGAGCAGAGGGCCCTGGATGTGGACATGCGGCCCCTCACCATGGCAGAGCACAGGGCCCTGGATGTGGACATGCGGCCCCTCACCGTGGCAGAGCAGAGGGCCCTGGATGTGGTTGGTAGGTCCAAAGAAAGGGCAGTCACCGGGGTGGATATCGGCGTCGGGTAAGGAAGCGAAACCCCGCTGAGCTGGGGTTCCCTGTGACACATTGTCATCCCCCTCGCCCCAATACCACCCTCGCCCCAATACCACCCTCGCCCCAATACCACCCTCGCCCCAATACCACCCTCGCCCCCACACCACCCTCGCCCCAATACCATCCTCGCCCCAACACCACCCTCGCCCCCACACCACCCTCGCCCCAATACCACCCTCGCCCCAATACCACCCTCGCCCCCACACCACCCTCGCCCCAATACCATCCTCGCCCCAACACCACCCTCGCCCCCACACCACCCTCGCCCCAACACCACCCTCGCCCCAACACCATCCTCGCCCACACCACCCTCTCCCCAACACCCCCCTCTCCCCCACACCCCCCTCACCCCAACACCACCCTCTCCCCAACACCCCCCTCTCCCCCACACCCCCCTCACCCCAACACCACCCTCGCCCCAACACCACCCTCGCCCCCACACCACCCTCGCCCCAACACCACCCTCCCCCCAACACCACCCTCCCCAACACCACCCTCGCCCCAACACCACCCTCTCCCCACACCACCCTCTCCCCAACACCACCCTCACACCACCCCCACCCCCACACCACCCTCCTCCCAACACCACCCTCGCCCCAACACCACCCTCGCCCCAACACCACCCTCACACCCCCCTCACACCACCCCCACCCCCACACCCACCCTCGCCCCAACACCACCCTCTCCCCAACACCACCCTCACACCACCCCCACCCCAACACCACCCCCACCCCAACACCACCCTCACCCCCACACCACCCCCAACCCCACACCACCCTCGCCCCAACACCACCCTCGCCCCCACACCACCCTCGCCCCCACACCACCCTCGCCCCACACCACCCTCACCCCAACACCACCCTCTCCCCCACACCCCCCTCTCCACCACACCCCCCTCACCCCAACACCCCCCCCCCCCCCCACCCCCCCCACCCCCCCCCCCCCCCCCCCCCCCCCCCCCCCCCCACACCCCCCCCCCACCACCCCCCCCCCCCCCCCCCCCCCCCCCCCCACCCCCCCCCCACCCCCCCCCCCCCCCCCCCCCCCCCCCCCCCCCCCCCCCCCCCCCCCCCCCCCCCCCCCCCCCCCCCCCCCCACCCCCCCCCCCCCCCCCCCCCCCCCCCCCCCCCCCCCCCCCCCCCCCCCCCCCCCCCCCCCCCCCCCCCCCCCCCCCCCCCCCCCCCCCCCCCCCCCCCCCCCCCCCCCCCCCCCCCCCCCCCCCCCCCCCCCCCCCCCCCCCCCCCCCCCCCCCCCCCCCCCACCCCCCCCCCCCCCCCCCCCCCCCCCCCCCCCCCCCCCCCCCCCCCCCCCCCCCCCCCCCCCCCCCCCCCCCCCCCCCCCCCCCCCCCCCCCCCCCCCCCCCCCCCCCCCCCCCCCCCCCCCCCCCCCCCCCCCCCCCCCCCCCAACACCACCCTCTCCCCCACACCACCCTCGCCCCACACCCCCCTCGCCCCAACACCCCCCTCGCCCCAACACCACCCTCACACCCCCCTCACACCACCCCCACCCCCACACCACCCCTCCCCAACCCACCCTCTCCCCACACCACCCCTCCCCAACACCCCCCCTCGCCCCAACACCACCCTCACACCCCCCTCACACCACCCCCCCACCCCCACACCACCCTCACCCCAACACCACCCTCGCCCCCACACCACCCTCCCCCCACCACCACCCTCTCCCCACACCACCCTCACCCCCACATCACCCTCACCCCAACACCACCCTCGCCCCACACCACCCTCACCCCCACACCACCCTCACCCCAACACCACCCTCGCCCCACACCACCCTCACCCCCACCACCCTCACCCCAACACCACCCTCGCCCCCACCACCCTCGCCCCACCCACCCTCACCCCCACACCACCCTCACCCCAACACCACCGCCCCCACCACACCCCCACACCACCCTCGCCACACCACCCTCGCCCCAACACCACCCTCGCCCCACATCACCCTCGCCCCACACCACCCTCGCCCCAACACCCCCCTCGCCCCAACACCACCCTCGCCCCAACACCACCCTCCCGCCACACCACCCTCCCCCCAACACCACCCTCGCCCCAACACCACCCTCGCCCAACACCACCCTCCCCCCCCACACCACCCTCGCCCCAACACCACCCTCGCCCCAACACCCCCCTCGCCCCCACACCACCCTCGCCCCACACCACCCTCGCCCCAACACCCCCCTCGCCCCCACACCACCCTCGCCCCAACACCACCCTCTCCCCCACCCCCCCTCGCCCCCACACCACCCTCGCCCCAACACCACCCTCTCCCCCACACCCCCCTCGCCCCCACACCACCCTCGCCCCAACACTACCTTCGCCCCAACACCACCCTCCCCCAACACCACCCTCGCCCCAACACCCCCCTCGCCCCAACATCACCCTCTCCCCCACACCCCCCTCGCCCCAACACCACCCTCGCCCCAACACCACCCTCGCCCCAACACCCCCCTCACACCACCCTCTCCCCCACACCCCCCTCGCCCCAACACCACCCTCGCCCCAACACCACCCTCTCCCCAATACCACCCTCGCCCCAACACCACCCTCTCCCCAACACCACCCTCGCCCCACACCACCCTCTCCCCAACACCACCCTCTCCCCCACACCCCCCTCACACCACCCCCACCCCCACACCCCCCTCGCCCCACACCACCCTCTCCCCAACTCCCCAACACCACCCTCGCCCCAACACCACCCTCACACCACCCCCACCCCAACACCACCCCCACCCCAACACCACCCCCACCCCAACACCACCCTCGCCCCAACACCACCCTCACACCACCCCCACCCCAACACCACCCCCACCCCAACACCACCCTCGCCCCAACACCACCCTCGCCCCAACACCACCCTCACACCACCCTCGCCCCAACACCACCCTCGCCCCAACACCACCCTCGCCCCAACACCACCCTCGCCCCAACACCCCCCTCGCCGCCACACCACCCTCGCCCCAACACCACCCTCGCCCCACACCACCCTCGCCCCACACCACCCTCGCCCCACACCACCCTCGCCCCAACACCACCCTCGCCCCACACCACCCTCGCCCCACACCACCCTCGCCCCACACCACCCTCGCCCCAACACCGCCCTCACACCCCCCTCACACCCCCTCACACCACCCCCACCCCCACACCCCCCTCGCCTCAGCACCACCCTCCCCCAACATCACCCTCGCCTCAACACCACCCTCGCCCCACACCACCCTCGCCCCACACTATCCTCGCCCCAACACCACCCTCACCCCAACACCACCCTCGCCCCACACCACCTTCACCCCCACACCACCCCCACACCCCCATCACACCACCCCCACCCCCACACCACCCCCACACCCCCCAACACGACCCTCACACGCCCCCACACCACCCTCACATCCCCTCATACCACCCTCACCCTCACACACAACCCTCACCCCCCTCACACCACCCCTCACACCACCCCCACACCCCCTCTACAAGACCCTCACACCCCCACCACTCTCACGCCCCCTCACACCACCCTCAGCCTCACACCCCCCCCTACACCCCCCCTACACCACCCCCACTGTGGTCACCCACACCACCCCCACACCACCCACACATGCACACCAAGCTCTCACCCCCGCTCCATACCTCCCCGACACCCCCAATCCTCGTTTCCAGCCCATGGTCTAATCATGCGTCTTGCCTTGTGTCTTTCAGGAGCTGCTGGTGATGGGGTGGGTTCTTCTGGCTTTCCCCTGGTGCCAGCCACAACCAGAGCCAGAGCCTCAGGTGCCAAACAGCGACAAGGACACTAAACCATTAACCCGAGACCCAGGACACCCCAGAGCTCGAGTCCGATGATGACACTGACTTCCCGTCACAGCTGTCTCAAACACCCTCCACCATCCCAGAGACACTCACCACGGTTGGGCACTTTAGTAAAGAGGCTCCTGGGGAACTATCTGGTGCTCACCAAACACATGCTCTGGTTCACAGGTGGAGGTAGGAACACCCGAGGGGGTGGACGACTGTAGGGCGGGCAAACCCCAAGGACCAGCTGCTGTCCAGACGGGTTTCATGGAGATGCAGTTACAGAGCCAGGAACTAAATGAGGAGTTGTTGGCGAGCACCTAGCACCTGCAGGCACAGGTAGAAGAGTCAAACTGCATGCAGGAGCAGGACGTGTTGCTGGTCATGTGTGCCACCCAGGCCAACAATGCATGGGTGCCGTTCCCAGTGAAGGCCTTAGGGGGCAAGGGTTTTGGCTATGGATCAACAGGTCCAAGTCTTGGGGCACTCTGTGCAGGTGGTGGCCGAGGCCCAATACAGGACTACCCTCTCACAGGGGGTCATGAGTCACAGCCACCTGGACATCACAGCGGCGCTCCTGAGCATGGCCCAGTCACAGCGGGCCACATCCGAGAGCGTCGGCGGCATTGCCGAGGCGCTGCTCGACATGGCACAGATGCAGAGAGTGGTAGCCCAGTCCCAGAGGGAGATGGTGCAGTCATTGGCTGATGTGGCTCCGACCCAGAAGATGGTGGCACAGTCAATGGTGATGTGGCGCAGTCCCAGATGGAGGTGGTCCACTCCCCGTGCTCCATGGCCATCAGCATGCAGACGAGAGTGGGCCTCCACGACTGGCAGTGCCAGGTGTCAGAGAAGCTTCAGAACAAAGCTCTGCTCACACCCTCGTTCCATGGACTAGCTTGGGGGCCATCGGGCACCACGAGGGAGGAGATGATGCGTTCCATGCTGGTTACTCCTGCAGGGCCGATGCCAGAACACCGCAGCACCTTGGACTCCCCCTCCTGTCTCTGGCGCAGCTGGTGGGCAGCGTGGAGAACAGGGTGGCACCAAACCTCCTTGGACATCCGAGCATCAGGGGGCCCAGTCTCCCGAGAAGACGCCTGCCAAAGGGGACCCAGGCCGTGGCAATGGCGGTCCATGCCTGGATACCACCCCAGTCCCTTGGGGGGGTTACTCTGGTCCCCAAGCCCATCCCCTGGTCACCCATGCCCCTTCCCCAGCCTTGTCAGGCCACTCCCAGCCCAGCCAGTGTCCAGCCCGGCAGCCCACAGTTGCATCTCTCCACGTTCTACTTCCTCTCCCTCATCGTTTCACGATTTTTAAAAGCACAAGTGAACTTTGCCGTCGGGAAATCCCCCCCAGTGGAGTTGGAGAATGGCTGAGGCCCTGGAGAATATCGGGTCAGGCACGCTAATGATATGCCAACGACATTTACTGTCCGCGCGGAGTGGAATGCATTGAAGCCAGTATCGAGGCACCGGAGAATTACGATTTGGCGTGAAACTGGCGCCGGCAAGATTTTGGCATCAAAACCGATTCTCCGCCCATTCGCGTTTCCTATATCGGCGTCGGCCGGCGGAGAATCCTGCCCAGGATCTATCAAGCTAGGTTCTTTCCTGGGATCGGACTTATCCAGTAGTAACATCAGCTGGGATAGTAACACCAAGCGGAGAATTACCAGGCAATGACTATCTCTAACACAGTCCAACCATCTCCCCTGACCTTCATTACTCAGTGCACCCTGTCAACATCTTGCTGGAGTCACAAATTGCCAACTGTTTACCGAGGGTAACCACACCAACATTGTAGCTACAAGACCTCCCAAAACATCTGCACTATCTGCAAGGCTCAATTGATGGAATCTTCACTCGTTGCCTGAATGGGTGCCACTGCAGCAACATTTGAGTAGCTCAACAACACCAGGCACATGGCTCCGACACTGAACTAGACACCCACTGTCTCCATCTCTGGCACACTTTGTTCCCAGTATGAACAATTTACAGGATACACTGCAGTCACTCCAAAGGGTTATTTCAACTGCAGTCAATCAGGAGGAGAGAAGCAACTTTGTAAAAATGTCACTGGATACAATTGCTGTTCTTTCATCATCTCTGGGTTAAAATATAATATGGCCGGTGCCAACATCGTCACTGGAGCGTCACAAAGGCAAGGACTGCAACAGTTCAAGGAGGTCCACCACCACATTTTCTAGGTGACCAGGGATGGGCAATCAATGGGTTCGAGAGCAGACCAAAGTAGGGACTTGCAACTCAGCCCACGGGATTACCTTCAGCATGTAGGCTGCAGCAGTTCAAGATGGTGGTTCGCCACCACCTAGCCAGGCTGGGTAATAAATACAGGCATTGCTGGCGAACAAATAAAAAAGTCCCCATTTTAAAGTCATGATTCTATTCTTATTTTCCATTTTAATTGCCCACGTCCACATTAATAATGGATTGTTAATGTAGAGCAATCGCACTGTAATTACCCCCTTTGTCAGGACAGGCACGACAATGCCTCCACTGGTAGAAGTGTGTAATTATAGCATTACACATTTATACTTCCATTACAAATGCGGAAATTGAAATTTATAATGGCAAAAGTTAACAAGAAGTGTACACTGATGTAGGTTTTTCAAATCCTTTTAAATGGCTGGATCTACGAAATATTCAGCATTCAACCGCAGTGCAGCTTGCACACCAAAACTGATTCATTTTGAGTTTTTACAGTATTTACAAAGGGAAGATCATCATAACGCACACTAAATGTTCGACAAAATATGAAAAATTCCTGCTCATTAGGCAGTAGCTGTTGAAAGGGTTGAGCCCTAAATGAATCTAAATTGCACTAAATCACTGTGTACAGCTGAATTCACAGCTCACAAGGAGAAAATGATGTGTTCGAGCCTCACAATTACTCATCATTTGCATTGGGAAGGCCCTGCTGAATGACTTGTGCTGGTAGTTTTCATACAAGTCGAGTATCCTTTGTCTGAAACCCTTGGCTGATTGCATTTCAGTTCACAGATTGTTTGGATTTTTGGATCTACCGTACATACTTGAATAATAATAATGCTTATTGTCACAAGGAGGCTTACATTAACAGTGCAATGAAGTTACTGTGAAAAGCCCCTAGTCGACAGGTTCCAGTGCCTGTTCGGGTGCACAGAGGGAGAATTCCGAATTCTCAGCTGGTATGGGAATTGCTGGCCTTGTTCTGCATCACAAACCAGCTGTCTAGCCCACTGAGCTAAACCAGCCCCTTAACCACAATAGCCGAAGCCCAGGTTAGCTATAGTCTACAAACTTTAGGTTGTTTCTCCACTTGCCAACTCTCACACACCCTACTTCTTACCCGATGACACTTATTACCCTGTGATAAAATATTACATTCCTCTATTAATATCCAAATAAACTGCAGAGCCGTTCAAAAAAATGTTTGGTTTTCGGATATGTTCCGTTTTCAAAAGTACGAAACTGTAGAGTTGTGTCGGTTTCAGGAGCAGTATTGTGCAGAGATGCTACAGAATCTTAATGCTCCATTCTCCCTTTAACAACTCAGTCCAAGTTGCAATAGAAAATAATACATCTCTACTGTACAGAAGACCATTTGCTCTATTGTACCTGTGCAGTCTCTTTGAAGGAGTTATTCAAGTATTCCCACTCCCTTGCTTTTTCCCCACAGCCCTGCATATTGTTCCTTCCCTTGAGATGAGTATTTATCCAATTCCCTATTGAAAGCTATTATTGAATCTGCTTCCACCACCTTCACAGGCATTGCATTCCAGGCCGTAGCAACTTACCATGTAAGAAAAATCTTTATCCCACCTCTTGTTTTATAACCAATTATCTTAAATCTGTCTCTAACCCACCTGCTAGTGGAAACAGTTTCTACCTATTTACAGTGTCGAAATCCTGGATAATTATTGTGGCAGCATTGCCCCTTTAAGGGGGCGGGCTCCATGGACCACATGACTGGCTTGGGGCCAATCGCGTAAGAGTGTGCAAACCCTAGCCAATGAGGAGTTTGTATGGGGCTCTGGGAGCAGGGCCCCTGGAGCAGTGTGGACCAGGGAACTGAAGTTCAATGACCTGCACCGGATTCTCCGTTCCTTGATGTCGGGGCAGGATTTGTGGAGTTCTATGACAGCAAAACTGGCGCCGCACCTGAACTGATTCAGCGACTGTTGAGGGGCTTGCACCGGCGTCATGTGGACCATGATTGATTCCAATAGAAATTTGCCGGGGTCGGGATTGAACTTGAGTGGCTGAGAAGCTTCAGTCCCATATTAACACTCCCCACACACAATCATCCCAGCCACCACAATGGTACTGGTTGTGCTGGAGCTTGCCCATCCTGTTGATGGGTTAGCTGGGGCCAGAGGGTACCTCGAAGGGTTGCTGGGGGGTACCCATACCACCCATGGGGCACCCATACGACCCGTGGTGCTAGGTTCACAGTGGGCAGTCAGCGGCGTGCGCAGCTGCATGGCTGTCTTTCCAGCTGCGTCAATGGTATTCCGTGCCCGTCCACCCCTACCCCACGGCCCAGCTCTTGGCCACCCCTCCGGCCCTGGCGAAAGTCCCCCGGCCAGCAGCACAACTGTCAGCAAACTATGGTGATGTTGGACACTTCCCGTACCTCCTCTCTCTCCCTCAGCAGCCACGGCGCCTGTTTCCCGATTTTTAAAAGCACAAGTGAACATCGCCTTCGGTAATACCCCCCAGTAGAGGTGGAGAATCAGGGATGCCCCGGAAAATACTGGGTCAGGCCGCTAATGATATGCATTTACAGTACGTGTGTTGTGGAACACATTGATGCTGCTAGCGAGACACCGGAGAATTGCGATTTGGCGTGAACCCGTCGCCGGCCACGAATTCGGCGTCAAAACTGATTCGCCACCCGATTGCCTTTCCATTTTTCGGCATCGCCCAATAGAGAATTCCACCCCTGTTCTGTAGTGTTCTGTGCCTGTTATCGAACTGTTTTGTCTTTCATTAATAAACTCCTTTGTTAACCACTGGAAGCCACGATTGTAAGAGCCACCACAATTTTGAACATTGCCATTGAGGGGTGATTCTCCCAAATGGAGCCCAAGTGTTCGCGCCGTTGTTAATTTTTAAAGGTGAATGTTATTGTTGGGGATGATTCACCCGATTGCCTATGAGGCCCCCACTTTGTGTCATAAAGAGCCTAACATACCCTGTGGCCCCAGACTCCAAGACGTTTGAAGAATTGGTGGCAGTCATGGCAAACCACTAGGACCCCAAGCCGTCAGTCATTGGACAGAGTTACTAATTTCATACAGCCGAGAGGACCCCAAGGAGTCCATTACCAGGTGGGAGCTGAGCTGCAGAGTATTACCAACTGGGACTGGGATTGTTACCATGTAAATACATTCCTGTTGAAAATAAACCATTTCTTTGACTCTCCTTTCCGGACTCTGCCATGATAAGTAAACTAACAAAGAGTAAAAGAGAACAAAACTGGACTGACAAGGTTCTGGAACACTAGCAGGAAAGGAATTGGAGGTACTGGAGATGGAGTTGATGCAGAAATTGGTTTTGGGAGAATCTACAGGCTACCTGGTCTGGACTGACGCTGCAAAATGTCACTTTGAATCTTCTGTCAAATATGAACGTATAATTCAGGAGAAAGAGTAGGCCATTTGGCCCCTCGAGCCTGCTCCGCCATTCAATAATATCATGGCTGACTTGACGGTGGCTTCAACTCCACGTTCTGTTCTGCAAGAATCTATCTCCCCCTGCCTTAGAAATACTCATTGGCACTGTATCCTCATTGTATCCTCTGCTGCCTCAGGAAGACATTTCCTAAGGTTCACCACCTTCTGAGATAAAACATTTCTTCTCTTCACCGTCTTAAATGGGAGACCCTATTTATAAATGGTGTGCTCTGTATCGAGTCTCCCCCACAAGGAGAAACATGATGCACAGTATCAGCAATACGGTGGAAGGAACAGTAAGCAGTGATCATGGTTTCTGTTTTTCTAGCTGATGTGTTGGGCAGGTTGGTTCGATGTGGACTGCATTCGATGCAGGGAAGTTAGAAACAGACGTCTAACACTGGAGAAGATCCACCACTGTTTTATTCAACTATAGAACTGCTATACATATTCAGCTGTGGGTCGACACTATAATGATCTGACTGGTGACCTTGTAGTAGCCTGACCAGACTTACTAGCTACCGCATGGTGTTTGCACTTGCTAGCTCGTGGACTCTGACTGTCTCAGTGGCTGGGTCCCGAGAGAGCGGGAAACCTAGTGCCCTTTGGCTTTATAGTGGTAGTGTCCTGTCTGGTGATTGGCTGTACTGTGTTGTATGCTTACTGGTCATCCTATGTGTCAATCACTGCCTGTCTGCATCTCATTATATACATGAGTGGATGTTATGACACTAGCCAGAGACACCCAAAAGGAAAACCTTTGAGTTGATGCGTGCAAATAATTATTAGTTGATGAAGGAGGAAACCCTGCAGGGACTCCCATGGTGAGAACATGCAACAGAAATGGTGGTTATCACAGGGGGAGCCAAGTCACTGGTGGAGATTTTGGAGCTAGTTGACATGGACCAGCTCATCTGAGCTCCATCCTAAATGTCAGGAGAAGGGTTGGACAAGGAGAGCATGTGCAGGTCCAGGAGTTTGAGCTATGGCAGATTGAAATCTGGCGGTAGAGGGAGGGATTGACTTGTGACTGCAGAGATGGGCCCTCCTAACCTGAAGCAATTGCAGTAAAACTGGGATTGGAGCAAAGAGGCTGCTGAAGTACAGCAGAAAGCTGTGAAGCGTCTCTACGGCCTTTCAGATAGACATTCATTATGTTCTTAGAATCCAACGTTAATGTCTTCTGTTTATTTTTCGTTTCGTATTACTATTTACTCACTGGGGCTGGGGAGGTAGTTAAATTGGTTTATTCATATGGGGAGAGGGGTCCGGACAATGAGACGACAGTCTGATCGGCGCCCAGGGCGGGAGCTGCTGGGGTCAGCATGGGTCAGCTGACTCTCAAGAGCGTAGTGGGGGGTGAGCAAGTGCTCAGCTGGTGCTTGACGGGGGGTTTTGGGTCATGGGGGGGAAGGGGGTGGATGCTGCTTTGCTGACAGAGGAGGTATCAATTTTGGGGTACCAATTGAGGGTCGGGGGCGGTGGCTCCCTGAGGGGGCGCTCGAGGAATCAAAGGGCGCGGGCTCGAGGTTGGCCAAAAAAGGGCGATTGCTAGTCGGCAGGGTGGCGGTGGGGGGGGGGGGGGGGGGGGGGTGGGTTAGCCCCCCGTCCAGGCTGATCACGTGGAATGTGAGGGGTTTTAATGGGCCGGTCAAAAGAGCGCGCGTGTTCGCGCATCTAAAGGGTTAAAGGCAGACGTAACAATGCTTCAGGAGACACATTTAAAGATCGCAGATCACACGAGATTGAGAAAGGGAAGGGTAGGCCAGGTGTTCCATTCAGGACTGGATTCGAAGACGGTAGCAATTCTGATCAGTAAGGGTGTGGCATTCGAGGCTGGGAGAATTGTGGCAGACAAGGGGGCGGGTATATAATGGTGAGTGGAAAGTGGGAGGGGGTGTTTGTGAACGTCTACGTTCCGAATTGGGATGATGTGGAATTTATGAGACCCATGCTAGGCAAAATCCCGGACTTAGAGTCACACAACCTGATCATGGGGGGAGACTTCAACACAGTCATTGACCCCAAGCCGGACCGGTCGAAGTCCAGGACAGGAAGTGACCGGCAGTGGCTAAGGAAATGAGGGTTTTATGGAGCAGATGCTGGGGGGGGGGGTTTGGATCCCTGGAGGTTCGCACGGCCAAGAGCAAAGGAGTTCTCTTTTTTGTCCCATGTTCATAAGGTTTATTTCCGCATAGACTTCTTTGTCTTGAGCAGTGCGTTAATCCCAAAGGTGGTGGGGACAGAATACTCAGCAATCACAGTCTCGGACCATTCCCCGCATTGGGTGGACCTGCGGCTTAGTGAGGAGAGAGGGCAGCGCCCACTCTGGAGACTGGATGTGGGGCTGCTGGCGGACGAAGAGGTTTGCGGGCGAATTAGCAGGAACATCCAGGATTACCTGGAAACAAATGATATGGGTGAGGTAGCAGCGGCAACAGTCTGGGAGGCTCTGAAGGAAGTTGTCAGAGAGGAACTCATGTCAATTCGATCCCATAGGGAAGAGAGAGAAAGAGCGGAGAGGGAGAAACTGGTGGAGGAGATACTCCGAGTGGACAGGAGATACGCGGAGGCCCTCAGGCGGGGCTACTGAGGGAACAGCGGAGTCTGCAGGCGGAGTTTGAACAGCTGACCATAGGGAAAGCGGTAGCACAGCTGAGGGAGGCAAGGGGGGCAGTCTATGAGTACGGGGAGAAAGCAAGTAGAATGCTGGCACACCAACTGCGAAAGAGGGAGGCGGCCAGGGAAATCGGGGGAGTAAAGAATAAGGAGGGTAACACGGGTCTTGGATCCCCGGGGGGGGGGGGGGGGGGGGGGGGGTAAGGGTGAACGGAGTCTTTAAGCAGTTCTATAGTAAACTATACGAGTCGGAGCCCCCGACGGGAGCGGAAGGGATGAGGCAATTTTTGGACCAGTTGAGGTTTCCAAAGGTGGAAGAGGACTTGGCGGAGGGGCTGGGGGCCCCGATTGAATTGGAGGAGATTGTCAAGGGTATAGAGGGCATGCAATCAGGTAAAGCCCCGGGGCCGGATGGTTACCAGGTAGAATTTGATAAGAAATTTTCAGCAATATTGAGCCCACTCCTGATAATGAGGCCAGAGAGAAAGGAATCCCCCCCCCCCCCACCAACAATGTCACAGGCTTTGATCTCACTCATTCTTAAACGAGGGAAGGACCCGGAACATTGCGGGTCATACAGGCCGATTTCGCTTTTAAATGTGAGTGCCAAATTGCTAGCTAAGATTCTGGCCACAAGAATTGAGGATTGTGTCCCAGGGATGATAGAGGAAGACCAGACTGGGTTTGTTAAAGGCAGACAACTCAATACCAATGTCCGGAGACTTTTGAATATTATTATTATGCCCTCAGAGGGAGGGGAGGCAGAGGTGGTAACAGCGATGGACGCAGAGAAAACCTTTGACCGGGTGGAGTGGGAGTACCTCTGGGAAACGCTGGGGAGGTTCGGGTTTGGTGAGGGCTTATTGGCTGGGTGAAATTGCTGTACCAGGCGCCTGTGGCAAGTGTATGTATAAACCGGCTGAGGTTGGGGTACATCGAGCATCACCGGGTAACGAGGCAGCGGTGTCCCCTCTCCCCGTTACTATTTACCCTAGCTATAGAACCACTAGCTATGGCGCTGAGAGCCTCGAGGAACTGGTGGGGACTGGTTCGGGGAGGGGTGGAACATCGGGTCTCGCTATATGCGGATGATTTGCTCCTGTACATTTCGGACCCTGTGGAGGGGATGGGGGAGGTTCTGCGGATCCTGAGGGATTTTGGTAGTTTTTCAGGGTACAAACTGAACATGGGAAAGAGCGAGTTGTTTGTGATCCAGGCCAACGGGCAGGAGGAGAGACTGAAAGAGCTGCCAGGAAATGGGATGCCCTGCACAGGCTCAACCTGACCCGGTTGGTGGAGCAAATGGAAGGGACTTTAAAAGGTGGGACATGCTCCCGCTGTCACTGGCAGGGAGGGTGCAGACCGTGAAAATGAATGACCTCCCCAGATTTCTGTTTGTCTTTCAGTGCCTCCCCAGCTTCACTCCTAAGGCCTTTTTTAAGCGGGCGAGTAGGATCATTACGGGCTTTGTGTGGGCGGATAAGACCACACTGTAAGTAAGGAGATCGCTGTTGGAGCACAGTCCGGGGGGGTGGGGGGGGGGGGGGGGGGTGGTGGGTTGGCGCTGCCGCACTTTTGCAACTACTACTGGGCAGCCAATATAGCTATTATTAGGAAGTGGGCGATGGCGGGGGGGGGGGGGGGGGGCGGCGTGGGAGCAGCTGGAGGCAGCGTCATGTAAAGGTACTAGTCTGGGAGCTTTGATAATGGCTCCTTTGCCGTTCTCGCCGACCCGTTACTCCACAAATCCAGTGGTTGTGGCGACACTGCGGATCTGGGGACAGTGGAGGAGGTCCAAGGAGGTCGAGGGAGTGTCGGTCTGGACCCCGATATGCAACAATCACAGGTTTGTCCCGGGTAGGATGGATGGTGGGTTCCAGAGCTGGCAGAGGGCAGGCATCAAAAGGATGGGAGATCTGTTCATAGACGGAAGCTTTCCCAGTTTGAAGGCGCTGGAGGACAAATTTAATCTGCCGCCAGGAAATGCCTTTAAATATCTGCAAGTACGAGCCTTCCTGAAAAAGCAGGTAGTGGCCTTTCCGACACTGCCGTGATGCACTATTAATTACGACAAGACAAGAGTAGGATGTAATCGAGGCTTTATTACACAGAGATGTGTGGCCTCCTACAGCAGCTGACAAAATGGCTGCTGTACGGGGAGCATACATATTTATACACCGCCTACTGGGCGGAGCCAGCAGGCAGGGATCTACCCCTGTACCTGTAGTACAGGAGCCTTACCGTGAAACCCATATATATAAATACAGTATATACATCAATGGTGACTACCACATGCCGCCACTGATGATACAGGACAGGGTGGTCTCTGGCACCTGGGTGGGGGAGGGGAAGGTGTCGGACATCTACCAGGAACTACAGGAGGCGGAGGAAACCCCGGTGGAGGAGCTCAAGGGCAAGTGGGAGGAGGAGCTAGGTGACGAGTTGGAAGCGGGTCTGTGGGCAGATGTCCTGGGCAGGGTTAATTCCTCCTCATCATGTGTCAGGCTCAGTCTAATTCAATTTAAGGTGGTCCATCAGGCACACATGACGGCAGCGAGAATGAGCAAGATTTTTTGGGATAGAATACAATTGTATGAGGTGCAAGGGCAGCCCTGCAAACCATGTCCACATGTTTTGGGCATGCCCGGAGCTTAGAGAGTTCTGGCAAGGGTTCGCGAGGGCAATGTCCAAGGTGCTTAACACACAGGTGGTGCCGAGGCCAGAGATAGCGATCTTTGGAGTGTCAGAAGACCCGGGAGTTCAGGGGGCGAAAGAGGCCGACGTCTTGGCCTTTGCCTCCCTAGTAGCCCGGAGACGGATTTTATTAATGTGGAGGGACTCGAAGCTCGAAGTGTAGAGACTTGGGTTACCGACATGGCTGGGTTTCTCAGCCTCGAGAAAATAAAGTTTGCCTTAAGAGGGTCTACGCTAGGGTTCTCTCGGAGGTAGCAGCCGCTCGTCGACTTTCTCGGGGAAAATTAAAATGTCAGCAGCAGCAGCAATCCGTGGGGGGGTGGGGGGGGTGGGGGTGCTTCATTGGGATGGTGTGGGAAGAGTGGGTCGCGTGGGGTAATGTCTATTTAATTGTTATTGTATATTCTCTTTTTGCACTATGTTAATGTTCACTCTAGTTTATTTTGTTATTATGGTTACTACCGTTTGATTATGAAAAAGTCTGCAAAACCTTAATAAAAATACTTTTTAAAAAAAGAATCCATAGAATGCCCACAGTGCAGGAGGAGGCCATTTGGCCCATTGAGTCTGCCCTGGCACTCCGAAAGAGCATTCTAACTAGGCTCACAACCCTGCCCATTCTCTGTAACCCAATGCATTGATTATGGCCATAACCTGCATATCTTTGGATTGTGGGAGGAGACCGGATCACCTGGGGGAAACCCACGCAGATACAGGGAGAAAGTGCAAACAGACAGGAATCGAACCAGGGTCCCTGGCACTGTTTGGTAGGAGTGCCCACTGTGCCACTGTGCCATCCTGGAAGTTAGGTTGCTAAGTTAGTGAGTGATGTTCTGATGGGTGAGTAAATATTGTGAGATGATATTCTAACATTAGAAATTATGGACTGTAGCCTAGAACACCAGAAGCCAGTCTCTAAGGAGGATTACTTGGTCTCACAAACAAAGCCATGTGGAGGCATCCCACTTGATTTTTAAAACCCATGAAGATAACGAGGCCATTGTGGTGACTGATTCTAGTCAGTCTGTGAAAATATCAGCTTGGCAGCTGCTCTGCCTTTCCCAGTTACTTCATGGGTCCACTATCAGGGTTGGCATATGCCTGGGGATATGTGTCATTACACCACTACTATGATGACGTGATTACTGCAGAGATAGCTTCTGACCTCTTTCAGCCAGTAATCCTGGGAAGGGGTATTCAGAAATCTCAAGCTCTTGTTTGTAAACAAGGTGCAGACTAAAACACTGTTGAACATTGTCGATGGGAACTGTGGCGGGCAGGAACGGAAAATTTGTCGAGGCAGCTAAAAATCCATTGATTTTCGGTGGGACTGGAAAAACACAGTTGCAGGTGGGACTGGAAAATCCTGCCCATGAACACTGCTGTAATATGGCTTTAAGTAACAGCAGCATTCCATCACTATAATAATAATCTTTATTGTCACAAGTAGGCTTACATTGCAATGAAGCTCCCGTGAAAATCCCCTAGTCGCCAACTTCCGGCACCTGTCCGGGTACGTAGAGGGAGAATTCGGAATGTCCAAATTACCTAACAGCACGTCTTTCGGGACTAGTGGGAGGAAACCGGAGCACCCGGAGGAAACCTACGCAGACACAGCGAGAACGTGCAGACTCCGCACAGACAGTGCCCCAAGCTGGGAATCGAACCTGGGACCCTGGCACTGTGAAGCCACAGTGCTAAGCACTGTGCTACCATGCTGTCCATAAAGAAATAGCAATGGAAGACCGGCCAGCCTTGCACTACAAGGGAATTGTGTCATGTGAGCCATTCTTAGTTTCACCTTTGCTTTGAGCAGAGCACACACTCACAGCTCTAATGCATTCAAGTTTCACACCTATTCTCATGTTCCTAGTCTTAATAAATGGACCCACATGTTTACCTACTCCCTTGTCACTTCCTCTTTTTCTCAGCAGAAAGCACCTAACTGCTTTTGATGTGGTGACGACCTGCCAATCATGGCTAGATGTTTATAAATATTGTGGTTAGGTTCACAGCAGGCTATTTGAGATGAATTGAAGTGTGAACGAAAATGAAAACAAACAACCCATGCATCTGGGTGTGGAGAAGCTGTCTATTAAGTCTACTAAATGCTATTTCTCTTTGAAGTGAGTAGAAACTTTGCAGATCAAAGGATCCAGGCAGGGGTGACTGATGGGGGGATCTCTGTTATGGGTGAGTCTCTGTTATGGGGGCTCTGATATGGGAGGATTCTGTTATGGGGGTCTCAGATATGGGAAGGGGCTCTGTTCTGGGGGAATCTCTGTTATGGGGGGGGTCTCAGATATGGGAAGGGGCTCTGTTTTGGGCGAATCTCTGTTATGGGGGTCTCTGATATGGGAGTTTGCTGATATTGGGGTTTTTTTTAATATGGGGGTTCTCTAATATGGGGGTCACTGTTCTTGGGGGTTCTCCATTATGGGGGTCTCAGGTGGGGGTCTCTGGTGGACGGGTCTGGTGGAGGGTTCTGCTGGGAGGGTCTGGTGGGGGTCTGATGGGGTGTCTGGTGGAAGCGTCTGATGGGGGGGTTCTGGTGGAGGTATGATGGAGTTTTTGGTGCGAGTGTCTGGTGGGGGGATCTGGTGGGGGGTCTGGTGGGGGAGTCTGGTGGTGGGGTTGGTGGAGCGGCAGTCGGATCACCCTCATGCGTGCGTACTGTGGGGTGGGATGACCCACCAATTCCCATGGTGGCAGGAAGGATTCCCCTACACGTCAGTAGGGGGTGCAGGGGATTTTGTTGTGGGGGGGGGGTCAGCTGCCGGACCTCACTATTGGAATTCACGATGGAATTCCGTGCAATCCCCGCCATGCATGAATTTTCGTGGCAAGGGACAGTGAATAACTTCTGGGCATCACTCCCAGCACCAGCGCAACAGAAGCGATTCAACTCCAGCAGGAGAACATACGGCTGGATTCACCATTTCAGCGGCTAAGTGCTGGCTCGAACTGAGAATTTGCGGGTGGTTTGCAGTGAAAAGAATCGGCGCCGAACCCTCACTGATTCCGGGACCGGTGAAGGGTTAACAGCGGCGCTGGGTGAAACTCCCGGCTCCCACACCGAAAACGGCTGGAGAATGGCCGGGTCTCGGGCCACGCTTGTGCGCGGCTGACAAACTGCAGCAGTTGCGCCGTGCAACATGGCCCCGGCTGTTTGCGGACCCGGATCGGGCCCCCTTGGCCACCCCCCCCCACACATTCCCCCCAGCCCCTCGCAGAAGCACCCCCCCCCCCACCCCCCGCCAGCGGCATAGATCCTGGCCGAGTGTGGCGGCGCTGGACACAGTCCGCAGCCACCACCCCTAGTTCAGTACCGCGCGGTCAGGAACTCGACCCCTTGGGGGCGGAGCATCGCGGGAGGGCCGGCTGATGATATGCCAATGCTGTTGCAAAACTGGGCGGCGCATGACGTGATTATGCCATTTCCAAGGTGGCGGAGCATGGCTGACCGGCGTCAAACCGTCGCAGGCCCGATTTGGGCACCGGAGTCGATTCTCCGCCTGATCGCAAATTATGATATCGGCGTCGGGCAATGGAAAATCCCGCTCATAGTCTCCCAAATGCAGGACCCTGCCCGTCGAGCATTTGGATTTACAAATGGCATTCAATAAGATACCACATAATAATTTACTGTTCGAGATAAGACTTCATAATGTTGGGCATGATAGATTAACGTGAATGGAGGATTGGCAAACTAACACGAAAGAGAGTATCGAAAAATGGGTCAATTTCAGTTTGCCAATCTGTAACTAGTGGAGTGTCGCGGGGATTATGCTGGAGCCTCAGGTATTTCTGATCCACGTTAATGACTTGCATGTAGGGGCAGATTGTATTGCAGCTGATCATACAAAGATAGGTAGGAAAGCAGGTTGTGAAGAGGATATAATGGGGACAATTTTGTGGAGACCACGAGCGAGAAACGTGGGGCGGGAATGTCTGTCCCGCCAGCCCCGTTTTCTGGTATGACGCGCCCCCGCCGGCAGCGGAGTTCTCCCTTCCCGCAGCCGGCCAATGGGATTTCCCAGCGCAACCACAGTCAGGAAAGGTGGGGGCGTGGGTGCGCTGCCAACGGGATGGAGGATCCCACCAACAGAGAACCCCACAGGAGGTGTTCAGGGTGTCTTGATCAGACGGGATGGGAGATTCTTATTTCCCGAGGGCAGGTTAAAATGCAAAGATAGTCGGTGGCATGTTTGTAACATTCCAGGCTTCATTACACTATCATACTTGTAATACTTGTAATGCATTCCATAAATATAGAGATAAAGTCAGCAGAACACCAGGATCTTGTGGCACCCGCCTCATGTGTATTTGAAAGCAGCATGCAGCAGTCCGTTTTGTGAAGTTGTGAGCAGGGTCAGTGATTTTTGTTGTTGAATTCTGCAGCACAAGGGAGGTGAGCAGGAGAATGGCAACTTGCATGGAGATTTGGGACCGGCGAGGGTAAGTAATGTGGGGGGGTTGGTAGTATGTGGAGTGGGGTCGTGGGGAATGGCGGAGTGAATTGGGAATGACTTGGTGTCCTGGGTGTGGCGTAGGGAAGTGGGAACAGTCAGTCAAGACAAGAAAATGAGGGGCATAAAGTGTACTGTCCAAATGTGGGTCAATCCCAGGATGTTGGCTGGCAGAGTCCTTTCAGGGCTTTGAGTTCACCTACAATGTTTCAATTATCCCATTTGAGAGTAATGTTGGACAATGTCCTTTACTATGCATTGAAGGGAGGGCCAGCTGAGCCTGCAAGTTCAACCATGAACTCACAAAGTGCAACACTGGACACTAAGATGAACATTCAATAAAGAGTGAACAAAAAACACAACATTGTTTCTTCCACAATAAAGAATGTCCCAACTCCCATGTAACCATCAATGAGTGCCAATCATGTGCCATGCCAGTACATTTAGCTCTGGCTGAGCTGGTCTCGATAAAAAGCAATGATGCACAAGTGAATAAAGTCAAACCAATATAACGTGAAATATCTAGAAGTGACATTCAAAATTGAAAAACACCCGTGCCATCTTTATGCTCACAATAAGTCTCATGTCAATGGTGATGGAGTTGGGCAGGAAAGTTATGGCCATGATGAAGAGCCTCCTAAGATAGCCTGGCAATGATGAGGCAGATGCTCTTTATGTGAACAAATAGAGTTTATTGATACCAAGGAACAATGGTTTAGAGGCCGCCGGCCTCGCTGCTCTTTACATCTTTAACCACATTTCTCCCCAATGTATTCTGCCTGAGAGGGGACTCCACCTCTGTGGTGACCACCCGCTCTCGGCCTCCGTTTGTCCCCGGAGCCAGGTGACCCTCCTCTGCTTTGCTGTGTTAAAGAGACAGGCACCCCAATCCACTACACCTCCCTATTTGTCCAGGAGGCACTTTAATAGCCCATCTGTAGTTGACGAGGGTTTCTCCAATAAAAAGCCTCCTCTGCTGTGTGACCACAAAGTGTCCCCCGTGCATGTTACTGGCACTTTAAATTTTAAGTAGAATAATGTGAGAATCAGAAAAAAGCAAGCGAGGGGAATTGGTGCATAGTTCCAGATAGAGCATAATGTGAGGAAATGTGAGGTTGCCTATTTTGAGAGGAATAATGAATAAGCAGAATATTCTATAAATGCAGAGTCTGCAGAATGATGTAGCTCAGAGGGATCTGGGTGACCTGGTGCCTGAATCATAAAATGATATGTGAAGTTACAGCAAATAATTAGGATGGCAAATGGAAAGTTGGCTTTTGTTACAAGGGGGTTGGAGCATAAAAGTAGGGATGTCTTGCTGGAACTGCGCAGGATTTTGATGATATTATACCTGGAAGAGTACGGTGCACAGTTTTGGTCTCCACGTGGAGGGCTATTGGAAGCACTTCAGAGAAGGTTCACTCAGCTGATTCCCGGGATGAGGAAAGGTTGAGCAGATTGGGTCTATAATCATTGCAGTTTAGAAGAATGAGAGGTGATCTTGCTGAAACATACAAGATTCTGAGGGTAGATACTGAAAGGATGTTCCTTCGTGTGGCAGAATCTAGAACTAGGCGGGACCGTTTGAAAATAAGGGATCTCCCATTTACGATGGCAAGGAGGAGAAATTCCTTCTCTCAGAAGGTCTTTGGTCTTTGAAATTCTCTTCCATTGGGAGCGGTGGAGACTGGGTCATTGAATATATTCCAGGCTGAGTTAAACAGATTTTTGATTGACAAGAGAGTTAAGGGTTATGGGGGACAGGCAGGAAATTGGAGTCAAAGCTATAATCAGATCACACTCAATCTCATTGAATAGGAGCACTGGCTTGAAATTATGTACTCCTGCTCCTGTTTCTTATTTATCTTATGATTTCAAATGTCAGCAAGCTGAAAGAAGTCCATTACCCAGTGATCAATTAGCGCAGGCAGGCTAAAGTTAAAGTAAATGAGTTCATTCACACACAGCAGTTGTGCCTTTAAATGCAGTGATCAACAAGGCAGTAACAAGTATAACATTCCAGTCTGAACTTCCTCACATTCAGTTCCTTCCTCTCCAAACTCCGCTTTATGAGTGAATCATTCCCCTACCTTTTTTCCTTTCAGGTTGGGTCTTGTTCCTGATTGAGGGTGATTAAAGTCAATGGTTTCTTAAAGCTTCACATGTTTTTCAAATTTCCTGAAGTTAAAATGGTATCCTCTTTGACTGTGACTGTGGTAAACCAACTCTCATCCTTCCTGACCTTTCCCTGCAGTCTTTGATGTTGTTGATCACACCAGCTTCCCTCAATTCCTCTCCTCTGTCATCCAGCTGGTTAAGTCGGTACTCTCTTAGCTCCATTCTCATTTATCCACTCATAGTCAAAGAATTGCCCCCAGTGACTTTTCTTCCCATTCCTGAACTGTCACCTCTGGAGTTCCAAATGATATATCCTTGACCCCCTTCCTGTTTCTCATCTTCATGCTGTCGTTTGGAAACATCATTGGAAAATGCAACAGATTCCAAACATGTGCTGATAACGCCTCGCTCAACCCCGCCATCATCATTTCTCTCCAGCCTTTCACTGCCTCTCATTTATCTCATTGCATGTCCAACATCCAGTACTTGATGAGCAGAGATTTCCTCCAACTAACTATTGAGGAGGCCCAATCCATTGTCATCAGTCATAAGGCATTGACACGATCCACCTCCTTGTGGGGAAACAGACTTTTCACAATCTCGTTATCAGTTATGAGTTTGAAATAAACTTCTCATCATGTACCTGCCCCATCACCAAGACTGACCACTTTCACCTTGTGGTGAAATGGCCAACAGCCTGAATTTTAGGCCTGACATAATATTGGACACTTTAAATGAAAACCAGTCAGAACCATAGACAGGCCTGATGTGAATTCAAACAGCCAGGTTCAAGTGTACTGGGCAGAGACAGACAGCCGGGGCAAGTCTGGGTCTGTCCTGTAAACAAGACATTGGAAGATAACCGGTCTCATTAAAGTGGATCGATTGTTGTGATTGTCTAGACGAAGCCAGACTTTCTCGTACCTAGGTTTCCCGCGGTTACCTTATATGGGATATGGTTATGAGCAGACAACGCACCTGAAGACGGAATCCTGGGAGGGAATTCCTGGCGTCCTGCAGAGTTACAATTGGCAACTCCATTGGGTGATGCAAACCCCCATACAGGGACCTCATTGGCTGAGGACCAGTGAAGCTTCTGGAAGGGTGCAAAAAGGGGATAAGAACCGGAAATCCTGAGACACTCACCAGCGAAGACTCACGTAGGGGCGGCAGAGAAGTCTCAACGCCGGACCAGAGGACAGAAGGAAGCAGTGTGCAAGATCCACCTTCCCGGATGAAGGCCCTGAGACAACTGAGACTCAGGGATTGAACCCACAGCTCGATCCAGTTCATCGACGTGGGTAGTATTAAGAATCTTAGGCATATTACAGTTGGGATAATTTGGGGGATAAACTGTTTTATTGTGTTTGAAAATAAACTTGGCTTGAATTGTAAACTCGAGTCTGTCCTTTGTTCATCTCGCAAATAAGGGCACCTGGGTGAAACGTTGGAGTAATAAACTGGTCGTGATGTCTGCATTTTACCGACAACACCGCCATAACATTGACTTACTCTGGACTTTGCCTCAGCACATCTGCTGCTGAAACCTTCATTTCTGCCTTTGTCTTGACTATTCCGATGCTGTCCTTGGTAGCACAAACATAAGCTCATCAAATAAATTGCTGCTCATATTCGAACTTGGGAAAAGCCCCCTTCACCCATCACATTTGTGCTCATTGTATTATTGGTCTGACAACACCTTAATTTTAAAATTCCTATATTGAGCTAATTAACCTCATCCAAACCTACAAGAGGCTGGATTCCCCGTTGCCAGACGCCAATATCGTAATTGGCGATCGGCGGAGAATTGACTCCGACGCCCAAATCGGAGCCAGTGCCGGTTTGACGTCAGTCAGCCATACTCTGCTCCCTCGGAAATGGCGTAATCGTGTCGTGCACCGTTCCAACGGCGCATCATCGGCAGGCCCTCCCATGACGCAGTGCCCCCGATGGGCCGAGTTCCTGATGCCGTGGGACACGTGTGGTCTCAGTGGTCGGGAACCTGGCGTGGCGGCTGCGGATGGTGTCCAACGCCACCACACCCGGCCGGGATCTGTGCCACTGGCCGGGGGGGCTTCCGTGAGGGCTGGGGGACTGGTGGGGTGACTACAGGGTGGCCAGGGGGTGGCCTGTGTGGGTCGCAGATGGAAGGGTTGGGTCCACGCACGGCCGGCGCCATGTTGTACACCGTGACTGCTGCATGCACGGCCAGGGACCCGGCCATTCTCGGGCCGTTTTCGGCGCGGGAGACGAGAGTTTCACCCAGCGCTGCTACGAGTCCCTCACTGGACCCGGAATCGGTGATGGGTCGGCGCCGATTTTTTGGTCGTAAACCTCCCATGAATTCTCTGTTCGAGTTGCCAGTTAGCCGCTGAAACGGAGAATCTAACCCAAGATCTCTCTGCTTCCTCATTCTTTTTAAAAAATGTATTTTATTACAAACTTGTATCAAAACAGGTTACAGCAAATAAACACCCCGGGAAACATACTCCCCAACAATCAACTATATAGTCTGTACAGAGTTTTCCCCTTTTTCACCTACCCGCCATTGCAACGAACAGCCCCTCAAGCACGGTCACAACATCCCCCACCTTTCCTCAAACCCCCCTGAAGAGCCCCTTAACTCATACTTTATCTTCTCCAATCGCAGGAATTCGTACAGGTCACCCAACCAAGCCGTTACCCCCGGTGGCGATGCCGACTGCCACTCCCTGCTTGCCAATTCTTTTTTTTTTAAATAATTTTTATTGAAATTTTTCGATACAAACATTTACCCCTACTACATTTTAAATTATAACACAACAAATCCCCCCTGGAAAATCCTCCCCACGCCCTCCCCCGCGCGCACCCCCCCACCCTCCCCCCCCCCCCCCCCCCCCCCCCCCCCCGTGCTACCAGTCTAACACCCAAACCGTTTTTCCCTTTCTGCCGATGGCCTCGGGCAGTCATTGCCCGCGACCCCCCGCTGACGTGCTCCCTACGTTGCTATCACCCCCCCCTCCCTTCCCCCCTCCCCCCTTTCTCCCCGGGTTGCTGCTGTTTCGGCCTCCAGTTCCTATCTCTGATCCAGAAAGTCAAGGAAGGGCTGCCACCGCCGGAAGAACCCCTGTACCGACCCTCTCAGGGCGAATTTGATTCTTTCCAATTGGATGAAGCTTGCCATGTCGTTTAACCAGGTGTTAACACTTGGTGGCCTTGTGTCCCTCCACTGAATCAAGATCCTTCTCCGAGCTACCAAGGACGCAAAGGCCAATATTCCGGCCTCCCCTGCCTCCTGTACTCCTGGCTCCACCCCAACCCCAAAAATCGCTAGCCCCCACCCTGGTTTGACCCTGGTTCCCACCACTCTCGATACCGTCCCCGCCACCCCCCTCCCAGAACTCCTCCAGTGCCGGGCACATCCAGAACATATGTACATGGTTCGCAGGGCTTCCCGAACACCTAACACACCTGTCCTCACCCCCGAAGAACCGACTCATCCTAGTCCCCGTCATATGGGCTCTGTGCAGCACCTTAAATTGGATGAGGCCCAACCTTGCGCACGACGACGACGAATTGACCCTCTCTAAGGCATCCGCCCATGTCCCATCTTCTATCTGCTCTCCCAGCTCCGCTTCCCACTTGTCTTTCAGCTCCTCTATCGATACCTCCTCCACCTCCTGCATTATTTTGTAGATGTCCGAGACCTTCCCTTCTCCGACCCAGACCCCTGACAGCACCCTATCACTCACCCCTCTATCGGGAAGCAAGGGAAATCCTTCCACCTGTCGTCTGGCAAATGCCTTCACCTGCAGGTATCTAAACGTGTTCCCCGGGGGGAGCTCAAATTTCTCCTCCAGCTCTTCCAGGCTCGCAAACCTCCCCTCTATGAACATGTCCCTCAGTTGCCTGATACCCGCCCTGTGCCAACTCTGGAATCCCCCGCCAGTGTTCCCCGGGACAAATCTGTGGTTCCCTCTCAGTGGCGCCGCCATCAGACCCCCCACTTCCCCCCTGTGTCGCCTCCACTGCCCCCAGATTTTCAGGGTGGCCGCCACTACCGGACTCGTGGTATACCTTGAGGGGGGGGAGCGGCCATGGTGCCGTTACTAGCGCCCCCAGGCTTGTATTGCCGCAGGACGCCCTCTCCATACGTTTCCAAGCTGCCCCCTCCCCCTCCATCACCCACTTGCGCACCATCGATGCGTTCGCCGCCCAGTAGTATCCGGAAAGATTGGGTAGCGCTAATCCTCCACTGTCCCTACTCTGTTCCAAGAAAATCCTTCTCACTCTAGGGGTGCCATGTGCCCACACATAGCCCATAATGCTGCTAGTTACCTTCTTGAAGAAGGCCCTGGGGAGAAAGATGGGCAAGCACTGAAACAGAAACAAGAACCTCGGGAGGACCGTCATTTTGACTGACTGCACCCTCCCTGCTAGCGACAGCGGTACCATGTCCCACCTCTTGAACTCCTCCTCCATCTGCTCCACCAGCCTTGAAAAGTTCAGCTTGTGGAGGGTCCCCCAGTTCCTTGCCACCTGCACCCCCAAGTACCTGAAGCTCTTTACTGCTCTCTTAAAGGGGAGCCGCCCAATTCCCTCCCCCTGATCTCCCGGGTGTATCACAAAGACCTCACTTTTACCCACGTTTAATTTATATCCCGAAAAGTCCCCAAACTCCGCTAGTATTTCCATTACCTCCGGCATTCCCCCTTCCGGGTCCGCCACATATAACAACAAATCATCCGCATAGAGTGATACCCGATGTTCCTCCCCTCCCCTTGTCAGTCCTCTCCACCCCCCTGAACCCCTCAGTGCCATCGCCAACGGTTCGATCGCTAATGCAAATAGTAAGGGGGATAGGGGGCATCCCTGCCTGGTACCTCGATGGAGCCCAAAATACTCTGACCTCCTCCCGTTTGTAACCACACTCGCCATCGGGGCCGAATACAGCAGCTTCACCCACTTGATAAATCCCTCCCCAAACCCAAACCGTTCCAGCGTCTCCCACAGGTATTCCCACTCCACCCTATCGAATGCCTTCTCCGCATCCAGTGCTACCACTATCTCAGCCTCCCCCTCCACTGCTGGCATCATAATCACATTCAACAGTCTCCGGACATTTGTGTTAAGTTGTCGTCCCTTTACGAACCCCGTCTGGTCCTCATGGATTACCCCTGGCACACAATCCTCTATTCTGGTTGCCAGGACCTTTGCCAACAGTTTGGCATCTACATTCAAGAGGGAGATAGGCCTGTAGGACCCGCACTGTACAGGGTCTTTGTCCCGCTTCAGGATCAAGGAGATCAGGGCCTGTGACATTGTCGGGGGCAGAACCCCCCCCTCTCGCGCCTCATTGAAGGCTCGCACCAGCACTGGACCCACCAAGTCCACGTACTTCTTATAAAATTCCACCGGGAACCCATCCGGCCCCGGCGCCTTCCCCGCCTGCATCTGGCCTATCCCTTTAACTAGCTCCTGCAGCTCTATCGGCGCCCCCAGCCCCTCCACCCGTTCCTCCTGGACCTTTGGGAACCTCAATCTATCGAGGAAGTTCTCCATTCCCCCCCTCCTCCTGGGCGGCTCAGACCGGTACAATTCCCTGTAGAAATCCCTGAAGACCCCGTCCACCTCTTGCCCCTTCTGCACTACGTTCCCTCCCTTCTCTCTCACTCCCCCAATCTCTCTGGCTGCATCTCGCTTGCGCAGCTGGTGCGCTAGCATCCTGCTCGCCTTTTCCCCGTACTCATAGACCGCGCCCTGTGCCCTTCTCCATTGCGTCTCCGCCTTCCTAGTGGTCAGTAGGTCAAACTGGGCCTGTAAACTGCGCCGCTCCCTCAACAGCCCCTCCTCTGGTGTCTCCGCATATCTCCTGTCCACTTCTATAAGTTCCCCCACCAGTCTCTCCCTCTCCTGCCTCTCCTTCCTTTCTCTGTGTGCCCTTATGGAGATCAGCTCTCCTCTGATCACTGCTTTCAGGGCCTCCCAGACTACCCCCACCTTCACCTCGCCCGTGTCGTTCGTGCCCAGATATCTCTCAATGCCCTTCCGGACCCTTCCGCACACCTCATCGTCCGCCAGCAGCCCCACATCCAGGCGCCACAACGGGCGCTGGTCCCGTGCTTCCCCCAGTTCTACCTCTACCCAGTGTGGTGCATGGTCCGAAATCGCAATGGCCGAGTACTCCGTGTCCTGCACTCTCGAAATCAGCCCCCTGCTCAGTACAAAAAAGTCTATTCTGGAGTACACCCTGTGGCCGTGGGAGAAAAAAGAATACTCCCTCGCCCTTGGCCTGCCAAATCTCCAAGGGTCTACCCCCCCCCCATCTGCTCCATGAACCCCCTTAGCACCTCTGCCGCTGCCGGCCTCCTATTCGTCCTGGAACTCGATCTGTCCAGCCCAGGGTCGAGCACTGTATTGAAGTCCCCCCCCATGATCAGGCCCCCTGCCTCCAGACCCGGAATGAGGCCCAACAGGCGCCTCATAAAACCCGCGTCATCCCAATTCGGGGCATACACATTCACCAGCACCACATTCTCTCCCTGCAGCCTACCCTTCACCATCACGTACCTACCCTCCTTATCTGCTACCACCTGCGCCGCCACGAACGACACCCTCTTTCCCACCAAAATCGCCACCCCCCGGTTCTTTGCGTCCAAGCCTGAGTGGAACACCTGTCCCACCCACCCCCTTCTCAGGCGTACCTGGTCTACTACTCTCAAGTGAGTCTCCTGCAACATTGCCACATCCGCCTGCAGTCCCTTTAGGTGTGAAAAAAACCCTTGCTCTCTTGACCGGCCCATTCAGCCCCCTCACGTTCCAAGTAATCAACCGGGTCGCGGAGCGACCTGTCCCTTTCCCCTGTCTATTAGCCATGTCCTGTCCCCTGTTCGCCCCGGGTCGACCCTCCCCTTCTGACCCGTTCCCCATGGCGATGGCCCCCCCCCCTCTCTCCTCCCGTTCTTCCCTTCCCGTCCTCGGCCTTTCCAGCAGCAACCCGGTATCCCCCCCTAACCCCCCTTCCCCCCCCCCCCAACCCCCCTTCCCCCCCCCCCCCCCCCCCCCCCCCCCCTGGCTAGGACCCCTCCTAGCCGCGGTGTATCCACCATCGTACTCCCGAGAGTCAGCTGATTTTCGCTGACCCGGCTGCCCCTGCCACACTCCGACTCCTCCCGATGTGGGGGGGGAGGGGCCTCCCCCCCCCCTTGCCATCCCTCTCTGACCCCGCTTCAGCGCGGGAAAAGCCGCCATTGCTGGCCACACCCCACTCTTCTCTCCTCCCCCTTCCTCCGTCCCGCGCGCGGGAAACAGGGGAAAGCCCGCGCTTTCGCCCGGCCACACCCTACCCCGCCATCTTCAATTCCACCCCCGTCCCCATCCAAGCCCATAAAAAAGCCCCCTTAAAACGAGAGGAAGAAAAAAGAGAAAAAGAAAACCCGCATAACCAACTTGCACCCCCCCCGTCCCGCCTCCCCAACTTAACAATATAACAATATAAATAACAAATCTCAAATAAATACATAAATACATAACTATGCCTGCATAACTAAATAACTACCCAATAATAACGTATTTAACCATCACCCTCCATCGAACAGAACAGTAACCATAACCCTTAAAGAACAGATCAAAAAACAGTAAAAAAAGCCCCCCCTACAACAACAATAATTAAGGGAAGTTGGCAACGGGAAGAGACACACAAAAAGGAACAAAGAAACCCCCCATAACACAAGTTTCAAAGAAACCAAACGATCCATCAACTTTAACCAAGTTCCGACCTGGCCTAAGAAAGACATGGGCCACTTGATCAGTCAAGGGTACTCGGGCGGCCTCGACCGCCGGCGTTCCCAAGTTCTAGTTCAGGTCCAGCTTTTCCTCCCGAACAAAAGTCCATGCCTCCTCTGGGGTCTCAAAGTAATGGTGCTGGTCCTTGTAGGTGACCCACAAGCGCGCTGGCTGCAGCATTCCGAACTTGATCCTCTTTGCGTGCAGCACCGCCTTCGTCCGGTTAAACCGGGCCCGCCGCTTTGCCACCTCCGCACTCCAGTCCTGATATATCCGCACCGTCGAATTCTCCCATTTGCTGCTTTTCTCCCTCTTGGCCCACCTCAGCACTTTCTCCCGATCACAGAAACGCTGGAATCGCACCAGCACCGCCCTCGGGGGCTCGTTCGCCCTAGGCCGCCTAGCCATGACCCGATATGCTTCTTCCAGCTCCAGAGGCGATGGACCGGCCCCCTCTCCCATCAGGGAGTTCAGCATCTCCGCTACATATTTCGGGAGATCAGGCCCCTCCAGGCCTTCTGCTAGGCCCAGGATCCTCAAGTTCTTCCGCCTCATTCGAGTGTCCAGCTCCTCAAAGCGGCTCTGCCATTTCAGGTGGAGTGCCTCGTGCACCTCCACCTTTCCCACGAGGACCGTGGCCTCCTCCTCCCTTGCAGTCATCTCCTGCTGCAGCTCTCTTATCGACGCCTCTTGGGTCGCCTGGGCCCCCATCAGCCTTGTGGTCGTCGCGTTCATAGACTCTAAGAGTTCCACTTTCAGCTCCGTAAAACACCGGAGGAGAGCGGCCTGCTGCTCCTCCGCCCATTTTCTCCAATCTTCTAGTACGCCACCGGCCGCCATTTTGGTCCTCTTCCCCCGCTTTTTTCGGGGAGCTGCTGCCGCTTTTTTTGTCGCCCCACTCCGAGTACCGACCATAAAGTTGGTCTCACTCTCCTCAGGGAGCCTTCCCCCACCGGGATTCGTCCTTACAGTACCGTCGGGGCCCTCCAATCGGCCCTTAAACACTTTTGTCGCAGGAGCTGCCAAATGTGCGACTTAGCTGGTCATAGCCGCAACCGGAAGTCCTGCTTGCCAATTCTAACCCAATGCAAACAATGTATCAACACACCCACCATTCTATAAAAGTAGCTTTCACCTGATTAGAAAAGTAGAAGAAAGGTATCAGACTTTAATTTTTGCACCACTTCAAATATTGAGACACACTATTCTGTCACTAGTTTATAATAATTCAAAGCCACTCTATTTGAAATGGTTTTCTGTTCCATTTGAAATGGCAGGATCCCCCCTTTGAAGCTGAGCAGATTCTGAAGTCACAGCTCACCACTAAAAAGATTTATGAAGCAGTCAATTTTATTCTGGTGCCTGCGGAGATGACTGAATACAGATTTGGCTGATTCAACTCCTTGGATTCAGGCATCGTTCATACAAGTCGCTGTGTGCGATACACACACACACACACACCCACACACATGTGCGCACACATGTGCACATACATGCGCACGCACGCACACATAAGTACACACATATGCACATACATGTGCACACACGCACACATGTGCACACATCTTTCCTGTTCACCTTGATTCTGTTGCAACCTTTAATTAGCTTGGATGAAGACATCCTCTCCTTTGACTCATATCTGAACTTGCATAAAGCCCCATTTACCCATCACCCCTGTGCCTGCTGACCAACATTAGCTTCTGGTCCGGCATTGGTCTTGATTTTAAAATCTCTTTTTTCTGGCTTGGTCCTTCCTTATCTTGATGACCTTCTCCAGCGTTACGACTCTAAGATCTCCATGCTGTTCCAAATCTGGTCTCTCGCGTGGTCCAAACTTCCTTTGCTGCTCTCCCTTGCCTTCAGCCCCTATGCTCTGCTGTTCCCTTCCCAGAACCTCTCTACTGTGCTTTTATCCTTGAAGATACTCCTTAAACCTTGTTGACCAAGCCCTTCATCAACTCTCCTCATGTTGTTATGCAATTTGCTGCCAGATGTTTTTTGATATCACTCTGGGAAACTCTTTGAGGTAGCTTTCTACGTTAACAGCAGTTATAAAAGGATGCTCCTGTTTTTAAATGCTCTTTCAAGGCCAATGTCAAGAAACAAGTGCAAAAAATGCGCATGGTGAGTATTGAAGGGAAGAGTAAATGCTGAACTATGCAGCAAACATACAGAACTTCTGTGGGATATATTTCGGGGGCTTCCTTAAGCAGATGGTATAGTAGACATCCCCCTCATGGACTGAAAGATACAAAGCACTTTGCACTCCTAATGCTTGCAAACTGAGGACCCGACTAACAATCCCATATTATATACCTCTGGAGTATCTCCAAAGGTGTATATTTGGCCCTGTCCTCTACACGCTGTCCCTGAGTGGCATTAACGGAGGCAACACCTACACACTGATGATGACCAACATGACCTCCCCACCACCTTCCCTGACATTCCTACTTCCCCCATATTGTCAGATGATTATTCAACATCCAGTCCCCATTGAACCACATTTTCCTCTAACTAAACATTGGAAAGACCAAAGCCAGCATCTAAGGCCACAGCACCAACTCCACAGTTGCAGATGACCCAGACTGTTTGAAACCTTGGTGTCTACGTCTCCTTAGCAAAGCTCCTGAACCTATTCTCTTTCCATCACATTAATCATGGGCTTTCACTTTAACAACAGCATCTATCTCCACCTTAATCATCTGAAACGTTTATCCATGTATTTGTCAGCTTCACACTCCTCTGTTCTTGGTTAGCCTCTGAACCTCCATCAACTTCAAATCATCAGGAACTTTGCTGTTCGCACCCTTGCCCTTCACCCCCATCCATTAACTCCTGCTATCCCTAATGCCTGCAATTAAAATAATTCTCATTCATCTGCTTAAATCCCTCAGGGTCTCACTCTTCTATTATACCAGAAATCCCCAGCCCTAATTGTCCCCAAACCTTGTCGCTCATTTCAGTTACATATGCATCTACTTCCTTCACCTGACGATTGGCAGCCATGCCTTCAGCTTGCTGGGGCCTGAAGCTCTGGATTTCCCTGCCCAAATCTCTCTGCTCCTTGAAGATGCTCCCTAAAACCTACCAATCTAACAAAGCCTTAGGCTACTCCTTCCCCCAATATCCTCTTCTTTTTGACTTGCTATCGTTTTGTATTTTGATGGCATCTCTGAAGCAATTTAACGTCCTTTACTTTAAAGAGTGCAATATAAATGCAAGGGGACAGTTAACTTAGATGTTTAGTGTGTAACTCAGAATAATGCAAATGGCATGGATTCAACTCCTGCTCCGCCTGAGGTAGACTTGGGACCTGCTTCCTGGCCTGATGTGGAGTCGTACTCCTCAAGCTATATGATCAATTCTCTCTCTCTAATAGAGCACTGTGTCTAATTACCTACCTGCTATATAAATACAAGAGGCTATAAAATTAGATAACATGATTCAAAATGTGAGTGATTTACATTGTGGTGAATGTAACTCCGTAATTCACACTGTATTGTATATACATGAGACCATGCATTTGTAAGCGCAGTTGCGTTGACCGACCACCAGGGGGAGTAGCGCTGGGAATGCTTAGGAGTTTGGACAGGGCTCCACCCTTGGCTCCGCCCATGACTCCTCCCCCTGGACTACTGTATAAATACCAATTCAGAGCCAGTCGTTCAGTTCATCGAGAGTTCAACGCGGAACAGGCTGGCTCTGTTGTAAATAGATTAAAACCACTGTTCATATCTTAAAGCACGTGTCTAGTGAATTAATGGTTCCATCATACATCATACACAATCTATGAACATTGAAACAATAACACAGACCCTTTCCTAATCCCTGTGACTTGGCACCTTCTTTAGCTGCCTTCAGAAACCATGGGAGGATATCCTTTGCCTTGACTCTGCATTTGCTCTCTCTCCCATTTTCTATTGCACCACTTTATTTGGCTCTTTTATCGCCCACCTTCTTTCCAATTTCAACAAAAGAAGCTTCCCAATGTTTGTCTTTCCATGAGGAAATGCAAGTCACTGCTGAGTTAATGGCAAACACTCCGGCAAAATCCAGCGACATTGTTCCATCCAATCAGTGCATTGTCAATGACACGTTCACAGTGTCACGGATGCCTGGGAAATGATGCATCGTCCCCAGAATGTTGGCTCACCCTATCCCACGTTGATGAAGGACGAGGCTGAGAGGGGAGTGGCGTAAAGGGCGAGGCCAAAAATGGGAGTCTGTAAAGGACGAGGCGAAGAGCAGAGAAGTGTAAAGAACCAGGTCATGGGCGGAGTGGCAGTCAAATAGCTCACAGCAGGCAGTGCATGGGGATAGATGTACAGTAAGCTATTAACTTAACCCACCCCTAACATCAACTAGGTTGTTTAAAAAATAAACATAAGCCAATTTGATTAAATACACATTGTATGCATTGTAATGATACAATAAATAATGCAATATATATCATCACTTTTTAATTAATGAGTCCTGGAGACATAAAAATACAATTAACTAAACAGGAATAAAAACATTAAAGGATTCCAAATTTTGATTAAAATAAAATCTGACGTGTAGATAATAAGAGTTAAGCAAAGGATTTAGTTTCTCCTATCTATCACTTAATCTAGATCAAGAATTTTGTTTAAAAACTATAGCAAAGTTAAGTTGAATAAGAGAGCAGGGTTAAAAAAAAACTTGAAGTGACATCAGCACAAAGGAAAGAGCTTATTGGTAGGTAGTAGGCGAGCTTTTTTCAGTTTCTATTATTTCTAAATTAGTTAGTAAATATAAAGGCATGGCAGGACACCTCAGTCCCACAAAGTGCAACTTCTCACGTTCTGCCCATACACATGGGCAAGACTCAACTGTGTAGGCTGGAGCTCTGGGTTTCACAGCTCGGGTACCAGCTGGAGTCACTGCGGTGCATCCAGAGCTACTTGGAGAGGACATTTCTTGAGTTGGCCATCCCCCAGCCTAAGGATAAGCAATAAGTGAGGGAATGGGTGACCACCACACAGGCAAGGAGGACCAGACGGGTAGTGCAGGAGCGCCAGAGGGCATCTCATCCTCAGATCTGAATATTGGCGAGGGTGCGAGGTCCTCTGGGAGTACAACCAGGCAACTAGGGCTACGGCAGACGCATCCTGAGTGAGTCATCTACCCAGGGAGGGGATTGTGGGGTGGAGGAAGATCCTGAAAGAAATAGAGATAGGAGATTGAATAATTTGGGGAACAGACTGGTAATTCGGTGCTGGTGGTGGTGGTGGGGGGGGGGGGGGGGGGGGGGGAGATGAACAGCCAGTGCTCGGTGTCCATCTTGGTACCAACAACATTGGCAAACAAAGAGATGTAGTCCTACAGGTAGATTTTAGGGAGATGGAAAAGAGATTAATAAGCAGGACCTCAAAGGTAGTAATCTCTGGATTTCTCCAGTTGCCACAGATAAATTACTGGAGAAATAGGAGGATAGCGCAGACTCATGTGTGGCTGGGGAGATGGTGCACTGGGGAGGGCTTTAGATTCTTGGGATTGGGACCAGTTCTGGGGGAGGTGGGACCTGTACAGGTTGGACCAGTTAAATGTCAACAGTGCCATGACTAATTAGCTAGTGGGGCAGTTTCTGGTGCTGCTGGAGAGGATTTAAACAAATTTGGCAGGAAGATATGCACTTGGATATAGCATTAGGAAGGATAGAATTAGCATTACACAAAGAAATGAGAGAAGCAAATAGCACTCGAGTGAGATTAATCAGATTAAGAGTCAGGGTCTAAATTAGGTTTATCATGCATGTAGGTAAATGCATGGTGTAGTAAATCAAGGTTGGTGCGCTATAGTTGCAGAAAGCCACATGAGAATATGATAATCGTAATAATGTTGTGCCAATAACGGAGATCTGGCTCTGTAAAAGGCAGGAGTGGGGAGTGAATATTCCTGGATAGAAGGAGGTCAGGAAAGCTAGGAAAGGAAAGAATGGAGGAGAGGTGACAGTGTTGATTAAGGAGAATGTTACAGCACTGGAGAGAGAGGATGTCCTGGAGGGGTTAGGATGAAATACATTTAGTTTGCGTTAAGAAACAATTGCGGGACCATTACATTACTTGGTGCTGTCTATAGGTGACCAACTAGTGCATAAGATATAGAGGAGCAAATTCACAGGGAAATTACAGACGACAATAATAATAGCACAAAGGACAGGGAGAGAGAATTATTTCTGGTGCGTTCAGAAGAATTTCCTACATCAGTATGTTTGCAGTATGAGGAAGGAAGCATTGCTGGATCAGGATCTGGGGAATGAGGTGAGTCAAGTGGATTCAGTGTCATTAGGGGAACATTTAGGAAAGAGTGATCATAGTATCATGAGGTACAGATTCACTATAGGAAATGACAAGGAGCAATCTAGAGTAAGAATATTTAATTGAAGGAGCACTAATTTCAATAGATCGAGAATGGACTTGTCCTGGGTGAATTGCAATCAAAGGTTGGCAAATAAATGTGTAAATGTGCAATGGGCGGCCTTTAAAGAGGAGAAGGTTTGGGTACAGCCGAGGTACATTCACATAGGGGGTGAGGCAGGGAAAGGTATGGCAGCCAAAAACACAACTCCCGGGATGAATAAAGAGATAGAGACTATGTTGAAACAGAAAGGTGGTTTATATGACAAATGTCAAGTTGGTGATACAGGTAAGAACCAGGTGAATACAGAATGATCAGAGGGCAGGAGAGAGTATGAGAAAAGACTGGCAGCCAACATGAAAGGAAATTCAAGTAAATGGGTAGTAAGAGGAAGGATAGGGTTGATTAGAGACTAAAAATTAGACCTACACACGGAGGCAGGGGGCATAACCAGGTACTAAATGGACACTTTACATTTGTCTTTACCAAGGACGAAGATGCTGCCAAAATCTCGGTGAAAGAAGAGATAGTTGAGCTGCAAATTGATAGAGGAGACACCAGAAACACTAGCTGTCTATCAACTTGCTAATTCACCCCAAGCCAATGAGATGCATCCAAAGATGCTGAGGGAAACAAGGAGAAAAATTAAGGAAGTCACTATCTTCCCATCCTCTTCAGATACAGGGTGAGTGACAGAGGGCCGGAATATTACAAATATTTCCACCTTGTCCAAAAGAAGGGTGTAAAGATAAACCCATCAACTACAGGCAAATCAGTTCAACCTCCGTTTTGGGAAAGCTTTTCAAAACAATTGTCCAGGACAAAATTAGCAGTCACTTCAACAAGGGGCCGCACGGTGACACAGTGGTTAGCACTGCTGCCTCACAGCTCCAGGGTTCAATTCCGGCCTCGGGTGACTGTCTGTGTAGAGTTTGCACTTTCTCCCCGTGCCTGCGTGGATTTCCTCCGGGTGCTCCGGTTTCCTCCCACAGTCCAAAGACGTGCAGGTTAAAGTGAATTGGCCATGCTAAATTGCCCCTTAGTGTCCAAAAGATTAGGTGGGGTTACTGGTTTACGGGAATAGGGTGGAGGCATGGGCTTAAGTAGGGTGCTCTTTACAAGGGCTGGTGCAGACTTAATGGGCTGAATTGCCTCCTTCTGTACTGTAAATTCTATGATTCTATGATGGATCAATTTAGGAAAGCCAGTGTGGATTTGTAAAAGGCAAATCGTCTTTAACTAATTTGACTGAGTGTTTTGATGAGAGAGAGAGTTGATGTGGCGTATATATGGACTGACAACAGGTGTAGATAAATAATCATTAATATAGATTTTGCTATTATTTTACTAATGGTTTGAGGGGTCAGGGACTTCAGTTACATGGAGAATCTAGGCCTGTTTTCCTTAGAGAGGAAAACTTTGAGGAGACTTGCTAGCGGTGTTCAAAATCATGAGGGATCTACATCGGATAGCTTGACAGAATTTTTTTCTATGGTGAATAATAACGGTTATGGGTTGAAAGTTGCTATAGAGTGTCATTTTGAGAACAGAGTGTTCTTATAAGCCTTCCTGCTATGTAATTGTTTTACTGGCTTCTGTTTAGTGTTCTGAGCATGTGCGGACTTTGGCGGGTGACCTCCAAGCAAGATATATTTTACTAGTTCTAATGACTTAGACCAGGCCTTTGAGATTGGCCAATTGGAATACGAGTTCCCTGATTAGTGGGCCAATCAGGGAACCTTTCCTTTGTATATAACAGGGGGTGTCAGCTCCTCTGCACTCCCAGTGTAGACAGTAAGCTGAATGCACCTGGTTGTACTGCTGTCGGTTCTGTTGATAAAAGGGATTCTGGTGAAGGAACGTCTGCCTCTGTGGAGTTATTACACTCGTGCTCCTGTTTTCATAGTTATTGCTGCGACTACTGTTCTGCTGGCTTACTGTTATTCTTAAACAGAGTTATTTATTAATATAATTAAGTTCCTTCTTTTAATTAACGTGCTTGACTACCTTCTTTGTGACCTTACATTACCACAAAAGTGACTTTCAACAGAACCAAAACGAGCGTGAGGGGAAACCCTTTTCTGTAGCAAATGGTTAGGATCTGGAATGCACTGCATGAAGGGAGGCGGATTCGATCAGAGCTTTCAAAAGGAAACTGGATAAGTATTTGAGCTGTAAAGGTTTGCAGGGCAGAAGGGAAGGGTGGGGAGTGGGACAAGCTAAATTCACCTTGCAGAGAGTCACTTTGAGCCTTGAGAGGCCAAATGGCCTCCTTCTGTGTTGTAACCATTCTATGATTCATTGATGTTCTGAGCATTTGTTTCTGGTGCCTTCCACGCTATGACAACCTTGCATTCAAAACAATTTCCTGGCAAGATTGAATGTTAAAGGTAGTGCTCTTTCAAAGCATGTGTGAAAACTCTCACTGGCTTTATTCTAGCTACTGCAAAATGTATCGCATTTACATCAATTATTCACTGGAACATTTCTTACTATCGTGGCATTGCAATTTCTGTTCACTGTTGGAGATTTTCCTGACAAAGCGGTAATGAACTCAAAAAGCTGTGAGTGAAAAGTACATCTCACACAAAGCTCTATTTCTGGAAGGTGAAAAACTCACCATTGAAATGCACCTTGATGTACTAGACATTAAACTACTATTTAATCAGCTCAAACTTAATTTAGCAAAAAGAAATCATTAAACTTGCCAATCTCCCAAGTCACTTTCTAAGAACAGGAATGAGATACCCAAATGGCCTTAGAGGTATTAATGGTTTGATCTATATTAAATCTGTATTAATGCCCTGATATATATATATCAATGACCTAGACTTTCTTGTACTGTGCACAAATTTGCGGATGAAACTTGTGAGTATTGTTAACATTTAGGATTGTGTAGAACTTCAAAAGGACATGGAAAGGTTAATAATAATAATATTTATTATTGTCACAAGTAGGCTTACACTAACGCTGCAATGAAGTTACAGTGAAAGGTGGAATGACAGACAAATGGCAGATGTCATTCAATGTAATGATTCACAGAAACATAGATGATAAGAGCAGGAGGAGGCCATTCGAGCCTGCTCGCCATTCGGTATGATCATAGCTGATCCTCTATGACAAAGTCACGACGCCCACTCTCACCCCATACCCCTTGATGCTTTTAGAGTCGAGAAATCTAGCTGTTTCCTCCTTAAATATATTCTGAAATTTGGCCTCTGCAGCCTTCTGTGGTAGAGGATTCCACAGGTTCCCCATCCTCTGAGTGAAGACGTTGACCTATCCTGTGTCATGAGACTGTGACCCCTTGTTCTGGACCTCCCCAGCCAGAGGAACCATTATCCTGACATCCAGTCCGTCTAGCTCTATCAGGATTTATAAATGTCAATGAGATGTCCTCTCATTCTTCTAACCCACAGGTGAATGTAAGCTTATTTGATCCAACCTTACCTCATATGACAATCCTGCCATCCCAGGAATCAGTCTGGTGAACCTTCGCTGCACTCCCTCTATGGAAATAATATATTTTCTGAGTAAGGAGACCAAAGCTGTACTCAGTTTTCCAGGTGTGGTCTTACCAAGACCTTGCACAGCTGCAGTAAGATGCCTTGCTCCTGTACTCAAGTCCTCTTGCAATGATGGTCAACATATCAGCTGTCTTCCTCAGTGTTTACTCTACCTGCATGCTTACTTTCAGTGGCTGGCGTACTATGACACCCAGGTCTCTTTGCACATCAACATTTCCCAATCTATCGCCATTCTGTTTCTCCATCCAAAGTGGATAGCTTCACATTTACCCATGCTCTACTGCAGCTGCCATGTATTTGCCCACGAACTCAACTTGTCTAAATCACCTTGAAGCCTCTTGACATTTTTCTCGCCTCTCACATTCCCACCAAGTTTCATTTTAGGAGTAAGAACACAGAGAGAAAGGGTACAATTCAAAAGGGGCAGGAGAAATGGGATCTGGGTGTATATGTGACCAATCATTGAAAATGGCAGGACAGGTATGGAGAGCAGCTAATAGAACACACAGCATCATGGGAGTGCTAAATAGCAGGCATAGAGTAGAAATGCAAGAAACTATTGCTGAAAAGAGACGTGTTGCTGAAGCTTTTTGTCTTGCACTCATCAGGACAAATGCAGGAATACCAAATTTGGAACAAACACAACAATTTATACTACAAGAGAAAAGGACTGCTGATTGGTTGTCAAATCAACTCTGATTGCTGGAAACATTGCCATGGAGAAAGCAATGGGGGGAATATAGGCTCCACGTGCTACCAGGTAATGCCGAAAATCCAACCAGCCCATGGTTGCACAACCCAAAACAAGTTGCTTGCTGTTAGATGTGTATCCTCAATTGGGCAATACTTGCTGAACAATCCTGAGGGCGCTAATATTTACACTGACAACCAATTTAAGATAATCAGTCAAGCTTGTAACTAGGCTATCTAAACTTATAACCATTAAACCATCAAAAAGATACAGCACAGAAGGGGGCCATTCAGCTCATCTTATCCATGCCAACCCAAAGACACCCAGGTGCCCCTCCAAATCCCATCTTCCTGCACAAGGCCCACAGCCCTGCAGTTTACAGCTCTGAAGGTGCAGTCCAGGTACATTTTAAAAGAGTTTAGGGTTTTTGCCTCCACCAACAGCTCAGGCAGCAAATTCCAAACACCACCACCCTCTGTGTAGATACGTTGTCCTCATGTCCCCTCTAATCCTTTGCCACTTCGCTTTAATCTATGACCCCTGTTTTTTGAACTCTCCACCAAGTGAAACAGGGGCGGAATTCTCCGACCCCCCGCAGGGTCAGGGAATCGCCCGGGGCCTTCGTAAATTCTGACCCCACTGTGGCCGGAATTCTCTGCCACAGGGGAATCGGCGGGGGCGGGAATCGCGCCCCGCCGGTCGGCAGGCCCCTGTGCCGATTCTCCGGCATGCGATGGGCCGACGTCCCGCCGCTGTCAGGCCTCATCCGCCGACGTGGTTTAAATCACATCAGGTAGCGTGAGTAGGCCCCAGGGTCCTGGGGGGGGTGCGGGGCGATCGGACCCCGGGGAGTGCCCCCACGGTGGCCTGGCCCACGATCGGGGCCCAAAGATCGGCGGGCGGGCCTGTGCCATGGGGGCACTCTTTTTTTTCTGCCGCCACCACGGCCTCCACCATGGCGGAGGTGGAAGAGACCCCCTCCACCGCGCATGCGCGACTCACGCCGACCGGCGAAGGCCTTTCGGCCAGCCTTGACGCTGGTCGGCGGGGTGCCAAATGCTGTCGGTGCCAGTCGGCGGAGCGGGAGCCACTCCGGCGTGGGCCTAGCCCCTAAAGGTGCGGAGAATTCCGCACCTTTGTGGAGGCCCGATGCCGGAGTGGTTCTCTCCACTCCGGTACGCCGGGACCCTCCCGCCCCGCCGGGTAGGGGAGAATCCCGGCCCACGTTCCTCCTGTCTACTCTATCTCTACCCCTCACAATTTTGGACACTTCAATCATGTCACCCCTCTGCCTTCTCTGTTCCAAGGTAAACAACCCCAACCTCTCCAATCTCTCCTTGTAGCTACAATTCTCCAGCCCTGAGAACATTCTAGTAAATCGTCTCTGCATGCTCTCCAGAGCAATTACATCCTTCCTGTAATGTGGTGACCAGAACTGTACACTACACTCCAATTGTGGCCTCACCAGTGTCTTATACAGTTCCATCATTATATCCCTCCTTTTGTTTTTGTATTCAATACCTCTGCCAATGAAGGAGAGAATTCCATATGTCTTCTTCTTTACAACATTATCTACTTGTACTGCTGCCTTTATGGACCTGTGCACTTACACACCGAGATCTCTCACTTCATCTCCCCCTGTCAGTATATTCCCATTTATTGTGTATTCCCTTTCACTTTTTGACCTCCTTAAATGCATTACCTCACACTTAACTCCATCTGCGACTTTCCTGCCCACCCCACTAACCCATCTATATCAGTTTGGAGCTTACAGCTATCATAGAACATAGAACATAGAACGATACAGCGCAGTACAGGCCCTTCGGCCCTCGATGTTGCACCGACATGGAAAAAAAACTAAAGGCCATCTAACCTACACTATGCCCTTATCATCCATATGCTTATCCAATAAACTTTTAAATGCCCTCAATGTTGGCGAGTTCACTACTGTTGCAGGTAGGGCATTCCACGGCCTCAACACTCTTTGCGTAAAAAACCCACCTCTGACCTCTGTCCTATATCTATTACCCCTCAATTTAAGGCTATGTCCCCTCGTGCTAGCCACCTCCATCTCCAGGAGAAGGCTCTCGCTGTCCACCCTATCTAACCCTCTGATCATTTTGTATGCCTCTATTAGGTCACCTCTTAACCTTCTTCTCTCTAACGAAAACAACCTCAAGTCCATCAGCCTTTCCTCATAAGATTTTCCCTCCATACCAGGCAACATCCTGGTAAATCTCCTCTGCACCCATTCCAAAGCTTCCACGTCCTTCCTATAATGAGGCGACCAGAACTGTACGCAATACTCCAAATGCGGCCGTACCAGAGTTTTGTACAACTGCAACATGACCTCATGGCTCCGGAACTCAATCCCTCTACCAATAAAGGCCAACACACCATAGGCCTTCTTCACAACCCTATCAACCTGGGTGGCAACTTTCAGGGATCTATGTACATGGACACCGAGATCCCTCTGCTCATCCACTATCCTCTGCACCACAGAGTCCGTTTTTGAGTCGGCTGCAAATTTCCCAATTGTCCCCCCCACGTTCAAGTAAAAATCGCTAATATGTAAACAAGTACACATTGTTAATATGTAAAACAAACAGAGGGGATCCCTACACTGAGCCCTGTGAAACACCACTTGAAATAGCTTTCCATTCGCAAGGGCAGCCATCGACCATTATTTTTTGTTTCCTGTTACTGAGCCTCCTTTGGATCCAATTCACCACACAGCCCTGTATGCCATGGGCTTTTACTTTTTTGATCAGTCTGCCATGTGGGACCTTGTCAAATGCCTCACTAAAATCTATGTCAACAACATTCACTGCACTGCCCTCATCGATCCTCCTGGTCACTTCCTCAAAGATTTCAATCAAGTTTGTAAAGGCATGACCTTCCCTTAACAAAGCCGTGCTGACTATCTCAGATTAGTTTATGCCTTCCTAAGTGACAGTTTATCCAATGACTCAGGATTGATGCTAACAATGTGCCCACCACCGAAGTAAGACTAAGCGGCCTATATTATTGGCATTTCCTTCATATCTTTCTTAAACAACTGAACCACATTTGCATTCCTCCAGTCCTCCACCACCTCCCCTGTGTTTAGTGAAGATTAGAAAATAATCTTCAGAGCATCTGCTATTTCGTCCCTGACCTCCTTCAATATCCTAGGAAACAATCCATCCGGCCATGGCGACATATCCACTTTCAAGTATTCCAACACTTCTGACACTGCCTCTCTTGCTATGATTATTTTATCCACAATTTCACACTGCTATTCTTAGATTACTATATCCACTCCATCACCTTCCTTTGTGAATACGGAGATGAAAAATTGTTGAAAACTCTTCCCATAGCCTCTGTATCTTCACACAGGTTCCCTTCTTCATCTCTGATAGAACAACGAAAAATTACAGCACAGGAACAGGCCCTTCGGCCCTCCAAGCCTGCGCCGATTCAGATCCCCTATCTAAAACTGTCGCCTATTTTCTAAGGATCTGTATCCCTCTGCTCCCTGCCCATTCATATATCTGTCTAGATACATCTTAAATTACGCTATCGTGCCCGCCTCTACCACCTCCGCCGGCAATGCGTTCCAGGCACCCACCACCCTCTGTGTAAAGAACTTTCCACGCATATCCCCTTTAAACTTTTCCCCTCTCACCTTAAACTCGTGACCCCTAGTAATTGGGTCCCCCACTCTGGGTAAAAGCTTCTTGCTGTCCACCCTGTCTATATCTCTCATGATTTTGTAGACCTCAATGAGGTCACCCCTCATCCTCCGTCTTTCTAATCAGAATAATCCTAATCTACTCAACCTCTCTTCCCATGTTTTCCTTAACTATTCTTTTATATACTGGTATACTTTGGATTTTCCTTAATCTTGCTTGCTAATATTTTTCATGCCCGCTACTTGATTTCCTTATTTCTTTTTTTACTTGGCACCCTGTACATTCTATACTCCTCTCAGCTATCTGCAGTGTTGAGCTTTTTGTGACTATCATAATCCTTCTTTTTTTCTTTTATCTTGCCATGTATTTTTCTAGACAATCGTGAGGATTCAGATTTGGCAGCACCGTTCTTATTTTTGGAGAGGACATGTTTACTTTGAACCCTAAGGGTCTACTTACTAGTGCTTCCCTCTGAATTACCACCAATACTTGCTACAAATGACATACATTCATACACAGGGATCCATTTTGTGCAAAAAAAGGGAATATGTCCAAGCCTTGTGGCCTTTTTTGAATTAGCCAGCAGCATGGGGAGCCTATAGTTCCCAATTGCTTTCTTCATGGCATTGCCTCAGCCAATCAGAGTTGACCTGCCACCAAATCAGCGCTCCTTTTTTACCTGCAGTGTAAATTGTTGCAATTGTTTGAAATTTGACATTTTTAATTTGTCTTGCTAAGTGCAAATGTACAGCTTACGAAACGTGTCTCTCTTTTCTCCAATATTCAAGTTCAGCATTGCAAATTACATTGAACTTGTGAAAAAAAACACTGATTTGGCCTGAACTGGAGTTCTGCATTCAGTTCTGGCATTGATGAGCAGACATTATTGAGGGTGAAGAAAAGATTCCCGAGAATGGCTCCAGGAATGAGGAACTTCCATTGCATGAATAGATTGGGGAAACTTCCAGCAGAGATGGTTGAGATGAGGTTTGATAGCGGCACTCAAAATCATGAGGGATCTGGAGGGAATGGATAGGGAGAAACTGTTCCCATTGGTCGGATGATTGAGAACCAGGGAGCACAGATTTAAAGTGAGATAAATGTAAGAAATTGTTAGAAATATTGGGCGGGATTCTCCATTGGCTGACGCCGAAATCGGGAAATGCAATTGGGCAGAGAATAGGTTCCGGTGCTGAAATCGCAGCGGGCGCCGATTTGATGCCAAATCCCAATTCTCTGTCACCTCGACAGCGGCGTCAATGAGGTCTGGAATGCATATACAGTAGACGCCATTTGCATATCATTAGCAGGCCCGACCCAGTATTCTCCGGGGTCTCCGCAATTCTCCGCCTCCGATGGGCTGAGTTCCCGATGGCATGGTTCACTTGTGCCTTTAAAAATCGTGAAACCTATGCCGTGGCTGCTGAGGGAGAGATAGGGGTTATGGAAAGTGTCCAACATCGTCATAGTTTGCTGACAGTTGTGCAGCTGGCCGGGGGGGCTTCTGCCAGGGCCGGGGGGTGTAACGGGGTGTGGCGAGGAGGTGGGCTGTGGGGTCAAAGTGAACGGGCATGGAACACTAGTGCCGCAGCCAGCAAGGCAGCCATGCAGCTGCACATGCCGCTATCAGCCCACTGTGAACTTAAGACCACTAGTCGTATACGCGTCCCCCCAGGCCACCACCCTAGGTGCCGTCTGGCCCCAGCCAATCCATCAGCTGTGTGGGCGTGCTCCAGCACAACCATCTTGTTGGCTACGATGAGCGTGCATGGGGAGTGTAATATGTATATACAGCTGCAGCCTGTCAAGCTCCTGAGTGTCAATCACGGCCCCGGCAAATCCTGCACCATTTTTCATTGGAATTGATTGCGTTCCACATGGCACCGGTGCTAGCCCCTTAACAGTAGCTGAATTAGTTCAGGTTCTGTACCAGTTTTGCTGTCGTGAAATTCCATGAATCCTGCACTGGCATCAGCACTCAGGAACAGAATCCAGCCCATTGTATTCTATATCTGGTGCAGTATTATTACTAAAGAACCTTGGTTAAGGTAGCCAGACTGTGTCTGCTACAGCTGTAATTAAGGTTTTGTAAATTTTGTAAATCGTTCCAACTACTCGGTTACAGATAAAAGGCTAATGGACTAGTTTTTATATTTTGGATGGTTCCCTGGGGTATAGATAATTTAAGGGTTTGTGTTTAGTTCCAGCGAAGCAAGTCATGGGACATCTTAGTGGGATACAAAGGATGCAATAAATGGGAGGAGCCAGATCTGTCTGTAGTTTGCGGTTTTGGAAAATGCTGTTGAGCTGAAGAGTCTGACAAGACAGAAGAATTTTCAGGTTGTTCCTGAAAGGGTCTCTCTCCAAAGTATTTACAAGGGGGAAGCGAGTTTTATTTTTTTTATTTTTTTTACCCAATTCATTTTTTCCAATTAAGGGGCAATTTAGAGTGGCCAATCTACCTATCCTGCACATCTTTGGGTTGTGGGGGTGAAACCCATGCAGACATGGGGAGATTGTGCAAACTCCACACGGACAGTGACCCAGGGCTGGGATTCGAACCCGGGTCCTCAGCGCCGTAGGCAGCAATGCTAACCACTGTGCCATCGTGCTGCCCTAGGAACAAGCACATTAACCTGTTTTCTAAACTTTCTTTTCAAGTGGCAGCTGCACAATATTGGGATTACTTGGTTGGAATATTAATAATTAAGTTGTATGGCATATGTTAAAGTGTTTCCTTTTATTTAAAAACTGTTTCCAGGAATGCTGCACCGAGGCAGTTCTGCACTGAGGGAGTGCTGCACTGAGGGAGTTCTGCAATGAGGGAGTGCTGCACTGAGGGAGTGCTGCACAGAGGGAGTGCTGCACTGAGGGAGTGCTGCACTGAGGGAGTGCTGCACTGAGGGAGTGCTGCACTGAGGGAGTTCTGCACTGAGGGAGTGGCGCACTGAGGCAGTGATGCACTGAGTGAGTGCTGCACCCAGGGAGTGTTGCTCTGAGGGAGTGCTGCACTGAGGGAATGCTGCACTGAGGGAGTTCTGCACTGAGGGAGTGTTGCACTGAAGGAGTGCTGCACTGAGGGAGTTCTGCACCGAGGGATTTTGCACCGAGGGAGTTCTGCACTGAGGGAGTGACGCACTGAGGGAGATCTGCACTGAGGGAGGTCTGCACTGAGGGAGTTCTGCACTGAGCAAGTGCTGCACTGAGGGAGTTCTGCACCGAGGGAGTTCTGCACCGAGGGAGTGGCGCACTGAAGGAGATCTGCACTGAGGGAGTGGCGCACTGAAGGAGTTCTGCACCAAGGGAGTGGCGCACTGAAGGAGATCTGCACTGAGGGAGTGCTGCACTGAAGGAGTTCTGCACCGAGGGAGTTCTGCACTGAGGGAGATCTGCACTGAGGAAGTGCTGCACTGAGGGAGATCTGCACTGAGGGAGATCTGCACTGAGGGAGTGCTGCACTGAGCGAGTGCTGCACTGAGCGAGTTCTGCACCAAGGTGGTGCTGCACTGAGGAAATGATGCACTGAGGGGGTGTTGCACAGAGGGGGTGTTGCGCTGAGGGAGTTCTGCACTGAGGGGGTGCTGCACTGAGGGGGTGTTGCACTGAGGGAATGCTGCACTGAGGGAATGCTGCACTGAGGGGGTGTTGCACAGAGGGGGTGTTGCACTGAGGGGGTGTTGCATTCAGGGGGTGTTGCACTGAGGGGTGCTGCACCGAGGGAGTGCTGCACCGAGGGGGTGCTGCACCGAGGGAGTGCTGCACTGAGGGGGTGTTGCACTGAGGGGGTGTTGCACTGAGGGAGTTCTGCACTGAGGGGGTGTTGCACTGAGGGAGTTCTGCACTGAGAGAGTTCTGCATCGAGGGACTTCTACACTGAGGGAGTGCTGCAGTGAGGGTGTGTTGCACTGAGGGAGTTTTGCACTGAGGGAGATCTGCACTGAGGGAGTGTTGCACTGAGGGGGTGTTGCGCTAAGGGAGTTCTACACTGAGGAGGTGCTGCATTGAGGGAATGCTGCACTGAGGGGGTGTTGCGCTGAGGGAGTTCTGCACTGAGGAGGTACTGCATTGAGGGAATGCTGTTCTGAGGGAGTGCTGCACTGAGGGAGTTCTGCACTGAGGGAGTGCTGCACTGAGGGAGTTCTGCACTGAGGAGGTGCTGCATTGAGGGAATGCTGTTCTGAGGGAGTGCTGCACTGAGGGAGTTCTGCACTGAGGGAGTGCTGCACTGAGGGAGTTCTGCACTGAGGGAGTGCTGCACTGAGGGAGTTCTGCACTGAGGGAGTGCTGCACCGAGGGAGTTCTGCACTGAGGGAGTGGCGCACTGAAGGAGATCTGCACTGAGGGAGTGGCGCACTGAAGGAGTTCTGCACCGAGGGAGTGGCGCACTGAAGGAGATCTGCACTGAGGGAGTGCTGCACTGAAGGAGTTCTGCACCGAGGGAGTTCTGCACTGAGGGAGATCTGCACTGAGGAAGTGCTGCACTGAGGGAGATCTGCACTGAGGGAGATCTGCACTGAGGGAGTGCTGCACTGAGCGAGTTCTGCACCAAGGTGGTGCTGCACTGAGGAAATGATGCACTGAGGGGGTGTTGCACTCAGGGGGTGTTGCACTGAGGGGGTGTTGCACAGAGGGGGTGTTGCATTCAGGGGGTGTTGCTCTGAGGAAGTGCTGCACTGAGGGAGTTCTGCACTCAGGGGGTGTTGCACTGAGGGGGTGTTGCACTGAGGGAGTGTTGCACTGAGGGAGTGCTGCACCGAGGGAGTTCTGCACTGAGGGAGTGCTGCACTGAGGGAGTTCTGCACAGAGGGAGTGTTGCACTGAGGGAGTGTTGCACTGAGGGAGTTCTGCACTGAGGGAGTTCTGCACTGAGGGAGTGGCACACTGAGGGAGTGATGCACCGAGGGAGTTCTGCACTGAGGGAGTGCTGCACTGAGGGAGTGTTGCACTGAGGGAGTGTTGCACTGAGGGTGTGCTGCACTGAGGGAGTGTTGCACTGAGGGAGTGCTGCACTGAGGGAGTGTTGCACTGAGGGAGATCTGCACTGAGGGAGTGTTGCACTGAGGGGGTGTTGCGCTAAGGGAGTTCTACACTGAGGAGGTACTGCATTGAGGGAATGCTGTTCTGAGGGAGTGCTGCACTGAGGGAGTTCTGCACTGAGGGAGTGCTGCACTGAGGGAGTTCTGCACTGAGGGAGTGCTGCACTGAGGGAGTTCTGCACTGAGGGAGTGCTGCACCGAGGGAGTTCTGCACTGAGGGAGTTCTGCACTGAGGGAGTGCTGCACTGAGGGAGTTCTGCACAGAGGGAGTGTTGCACTGAGGGAGTGTTGCACTGAGGGAGTTCTGCACTGAGGGAGTTCTGCACTGAGGGAGTGGCACACTGAGGGAGTGATGCACCGAAGGAGTTCTGCACTGAGGAAGTGGCGCACTGAGGGAGTGATGCACTGAGTGAGTGCTGCACTGAGGGAGTGTTGCTCTGAGGGAGTTCTGCACCGAGGGAGTGCTGCACTGAGGGAGTTCTGCACCGAGGGAGTGCTGCACTGAGGGAGGTCTGCACTGAGGGAGTGTTGCACTGAGGGAGTTCAGCACTGAGGGAGTCCTCCACTGAGGGAGTGTTGCACTGAGGGAGTTCTGCACTGAGGGAGTGTTGCACTGAGGGAGTTCTGCACTGAGTGAGTGTTGCACTGAGGGAGATCTGCACTGAGGGTGTGCTGCACTGAGGGAGTTCTGCACCGAGGGAGTGCTGCACTGAGGGAGTTCTGCACTGAGGGAGGTCTGCACTGAGGGAGTGTTGCACTGAGGGAGTTCTGCACTGAGGGAGTTCTGCACTGATGGAGTGTTGCACTGAGGGAGTTCTGCACTGAGGGAGTGTTGCACTGAGGGAGTTCTGCACTGAGGGAGTTCTGCACTGAGGGAGTGTTGCACTGAGGGAGTGTTGCACTGAGGGAGTTCTGCACTGAGGGAGTGTTGCACTGAGGGAGTTCTGCACTGAGGGAGTGTTGCACTGAGGGAGTGTTGCACTGAGGGAGTTCTGCACTGAGGGCGTGTTGCACTGAGGGAGTGCGGCACTGAGGGAGTGTTGCACTGAGGGGTGCTGCACCGAGGGAGTGCTGCACTGAGGGGGTGTTGCACTGAGGGGGTGTTGCATTGAGGGGGTGTTGCACTGAGGGGGTGTTGCACTGAGGGGGTGTTGCACTGAGGGGGTGTTGCACTGAGGGGGTGTTGCATTGAGGGGGTGTTGTACTGAGGGGGTGTTGCACTGAGGGAGTGCTGCACTGAGGGGGTGTTGCACTGAGGGGGTGTTGCACTGAGGGGGTGCTGCACTGAGGGAGTGCTGCACCGAGGAGGGCTGCACTGAGGGGGTGTTGGACTGAGGGAGTGCTGCACCGAGGGGGTGTTGCACTGAGGGGGTGCTGCACTGAGGGGGTGCTGCACTGAGGGGGTGTTGCACTGAGGGGGTGTTGCACTGAGGGAGTGCTGCACTGAGGGAGTGCTGCACTGAGGGGGTGTTGCACTGAGGGAGTGCTGCACTGAGGGGGTGTTGCACTGAGGGGGTGTTGCACTGAGGGGGTGTTGCACTGAGGGGGTGTTGCACTGTGGAGGGCTGCACTGAGGGAGTGTTGCACTGAGGAGGGCTGCACTGAGGGAGTGTTGCACTGTGGAGGGCTGCACTGAGGGAGTGTTGCACTGAGGAGGGCTGCACTGAGGGAGTGCTGCACTGAGGGAGTGCTGCAGTGAGGGGGTGTTGCACTGAGGGGGTGTTGCACTGAGGGGGTGTTGCACTGAGGGGGTGTTGCACTGAGGGGGTGTTGCACTGAGGGGGTGTTGCACTGAGGGGGTGTTGCACTGAGGGGGTGTTGCACTCAGGGGGTGTTGCACTGAGGGGGTGTTGCACTGAGGGGGTGTTGCACTCAGGGGGTGTTACACTGAGGGGGTGTTGCACTGAGGGGGTGTTGCACTGAGGGGGTGTTGCACTGAGGGGGTGTTGCACTGAGGGAATGCTGCACTGAGGGAGTGCTGCAGGGAGGGGGTGTTGCACTGAGGGAATGCTGCACTGAGGGAGTGCTGCAGTGAGGGGGTGTTGCACTGAGGGAGTGCTGCAGTGAGGGGGTGCGGCACTGAGGGGGTGTTGCACTGAGGTTTGCTGAATATCAAAATGCTATCTTTTGGATGAGATATTAAGTGGTTAAGATGCTTGAAAGCTTTGTCTTCCCTCTCAGGTTGGCAGTAAAGATCTCTATTTTGAAGAAGAGCAGGGAAGTTCTGACTGGTGACAGGGCAAAAGTTATTGTTCAACTAAAATCATTTATAAACGGATTTCCTGGTGATTCTTCTGAAAACAGTCCGTGGGATCCTGCTGTGCATAAATCAGCTGCCACATCCGTGACAGTACAACAATATCTTTTGTTTAAAAAGCATTTACGCATTTAATTGGTTGCGAAGCAATTTGAGACATTCTGAAATTATGAAAGGCACAATAGAAATGGAAATCATTTTGTACCTCATAGGTAAAGTTCTGAGGAGATTTAAACTTGGTGTGACACCTAGATAGATTTGTTAATTTGCCCAGCATAACAAAGATTCTTTCAGATATAAATTCTGTTTAACCTTAATGCCTTGCATAACACTTTTAATATTGAAAATTTTCAGCAAAATTCTCAAGCCCGAATAGCGGATGTAAATGTGGAGATGACCAAATGCTTGGTTAAGGGGTGGAAAGATGATGGAGGGGTGGTAGGGAGGAAATTAGATTTGTTTGGATTGGATTTGTTTTTTATCATGTGTACCGAGGTACAGGGAAAAGTATTTTTCAAAGAGTGGCTCAAAGATATCATTTAGTACATGAAAAGAAAAAGAAAATACATAATTAGGCAACAGGGGGTATGCAATGTAACTGCATAGACACCGACATCGGGTGAAGCATACAGGAGTGTAGTGTTAATGAGGTCAGTCCATAAGAGGGTCGTTTAGGAGTCTGGTAACAATTGCAATGAGAGAGGTCTACACTCCTGAACGCTGATCTGCAAATGGAGGTCCATAGCAAGGGGAGGGGAGAGGACTTGTAGAAATAGTGGAGTCACCAAAGTAGGGAGCGGAGACATTCTGCAGAAATTGTAACATGACGATGAGAATTTTAAATGGGACTCTGGGGGATGGGACAAAGACGTGCAGGAGACGATATTTGGGTCTTCTTGCCAGTCCTATTTTGTTGATCCACCTCTGGAGCTACATTTTAAGCAGGTTATGTACGTCTGACAATGGAAAATGGTGGATGGAATACGTGTATGTGTAAATATTTTGTTTCAACTAAATAACCCAGGGAGAACCAGGACTCAGAGGGCGGGATTCTGTGATCCTGAGGCTAAGTGTTGATGCCGTCGGAAATGCCGTTGTGTTTCTAGACGGCATCAACACGGCCTCAGGAGCAGCAATTCTGGCCCCTATAGGGGGCCAGCACGGCACTGGAGCAGTTCACGCCGCTCCAGCTGCTGACCCCGACGTCAACTGGGCGCCGCGGGATCCGCACATGCGCAGTGGCACCAGCGCCAATGCACGCATGCGCAGTGGCTTCCTTCTCCGCGGCAGCCCCGACGCAACATGGCGCAGGGCTACAGGGGCCCGTAAGGAAGAAAGGAGGCCCCCAGCCAGAGAGGCCGGCCCAGCGATCAGTGGGCCCCCATCGTGGGCCAGGCCATAACGGAGGGCCCCCCGGGGTCGGACACCCCTTCCCCCCCACAGGCCGCCTCTGGACCCTTCCACGCCAAGGTCCTGCCGGCTGCGAGCAGGTGTGAACAGCGCCAGCGGGACTCGGGGTTTTTACGACGGCCGCCATTTCTCCTCATTTCCATCCTGGGCCGAGAATCGGCCAGGGGGCCGCATAGAGTGGCCCCCGACCGGCACCACGCCAGCACCAATGGCGCCGATTCCCCGCTCTGTCTGAGAATCGGGTCCTGGCGTCGGGGCAGCGTGGCGCAATTTGCGCCGGTCGGGGGGATTCTCCGGCCCGGCCCCGGGCGTAGAGAATGCCGCCCAGAGTGTCAAGCTATGTTAAGAACTGGGTTAAATGTCAGAGATGGTTCTTTTCCCATTAACAAGTGGACCAGTGGAAGAAGCTGCCAACTTGTGAGGAGAACAATCATTCATTTTTATATAGTTAGCTGGGCACACTTCTGGGTGGAGTGGGGGGCCCTCTATTACAAAGGTTAAGTTAGCCGTACAATTATCCAGGTTAGACCGATCCACTGGTCTAGTCTTGATAACATAAAGGTGTTATGTAGAATCATAAGTTAACACAGAGGAAGCTTTTTAATGTATTGGGCTGTGCCAACTGTCTGAAAGAGCTTCCAGCTTGTCATACTCTCTTCTCCCGACCACCTAGCCCTGTAAACTCGTCCTTTTTCACCATGGTATCCAATTCTCTTATCGACAGTTATTTATTGATACTTGGAATGAGCAGGTTGTCTTCTGAGGAAAGGTTGGACAGACTAGGCTTGTTTCCACTGGAGTTTGGAAGAATGAGCGGTGACTGGACTGATGTACATAAGATCACCACCCATCTCGACAAGGTGGACGTTCGAAGGATTTTTCCTCTTGTGATAGAGTCCAGACTAGTGGTCATGTTTTAAAATTAGGGGTCACCCTTTCAGGATGGAAATGAGGAGAAATCTTTTCTCTCCGAGGGTTGTGCGACTTTGCAACTCTCTGCCTCAGAAGGCAGTGGAGGAGGGGTCATTAACTATTTTTAAGGCGGAGGTAGATTCTTATTAAGCAAGAGAATCAAAGGCTATCCGGGGCAGATGGGAATACGGAATTCGACACACAAACAGATCAGCTATGACCGTATTGATTGGCAGAGCAAGCTTGAAGGGCCGAATGAACTACTTCTGCTCCTATTTCATATGTTTGCATTAAAACAGCTTCCATCACCCAGTCAGGCAGAATAAAAGCAAAAAAATACAGATGCTGGAAATCTGAAAATGGAAACATAAAATGCTTGAAATACTCAACAGGTTAGGCAGCGTCTGTGGATGGAGAAACAGAATTAATGTTTCAAGTCCATATGATTCTTTTTCAGGCCACGCATTCCAGATCATAACATTTAACTGAGTCAAAATACTTCACTTCATCTCTCCCTGGCTTTTTTGAGCTTCACCTTAAAATCTGTGTCCTCTGGTTAAAAAGATATTTTCCTCTAAATTGGCCTGGATTTTTAATCTGTTCTTTTTTGTCTCTCACACTCTTCCAAGAGTTGGCTGTTGGCTTTCAGGTAGCATTGTGTGTGTATATGTTCTGATGCACAAGACATCTTGCAGGAGGATGTGCATAAACGTTCAGTGACATTGCCTAATTTTGCAAATACTGTTGATGCAGTGTTGCTGTTGCTCCGAGCCCCAGATCTGGCTCCAGGAATTGACACAGAAGTCAGAATTTTCCTCTCAGTGGTAGGGTGCGAGGTCTGCATAATGTTTTCTAAAGTGCTATGATGTTAACCCAGCTACCTTAGTCGAGGCTTCTGAGCATTAAGTGTCCTGGCAGGATATTCACTACCTGGCCTGGTTGAAGGGGACAGAAAGGTTTTTAATACTTACACTTCATCTGCTTTGTTAAGGAGACGTCTTTCCATCACCACCTTCAAAATGGCAGCCCAGTAAAGTCGCAATAGGGGAGAACGAAGGGGAAATCCACTTGGGATTCACGCCCTGCTGCCATTGTTAGGAAACCAAAGGTAGTTTTAAGGCATTGATATGTGTGTTAGTAAATATTAGAAATAAGGTACAGTTTTACGTGAGTTTGATGTAATGTTTCTGTGTCTGGAAGGGTAAAATCCATAGTTAGATTCATGCTGGGCAAAGGTGTTTGTATCTATGGGAGTTGGTTAAGTTCCAACTGTGTTTCTATTGTGATTTAGAGAGGGGTGTGACATGAAGAATAAATAGGTCAGCAGCAGTATGTGGGCATTGCTAAGCAACTGGGGGCTTGTAAGGTAGAGAAGATTTAAAGTTTTAGTTTAGCTAACTTGATTACAATTGGAGTTAGGTAGTGAGATAGAAGGCAGCTCTCACATCTCTGCTAGAAGCAGTTGGTTTTAGAAAGATAAAGAGGGAACTCTCTCTGCCTTGCTATAAGAAAAGCCATACCATGGAGTAATGGTTAAGAAAACAGCTGCAGGAAACGTGAAATCCAGCGAGTTAAGGAAACTAAAGGAATGAAGAGAAGTTTTCAAGCTGTCTGGAGGTAAAACAGTGGAAACTGTGAACCAGGACAGATGATTATTCAGTAAAGTCACAGAGAGTAGAAAAGGCATTGGATTGTGAGAGGCTAGAAAGATATTTTCAGTAGTGCTAAGGATTGTGAGAAATTACTACAGTTGGGAAACATTGGGCGGAATTCTCCAACCCAATAGATAGGGTCGGGGAATCGCCCGGCGCCGGCGTAAATCCCGCCCCTGCCGTGGCTGGAATTCTCCACCACCCAGGAATCGGTGGGAGCGGGAATCACGCCACGCTGATCGGCGTGCCCCCTGCGGCGATTCTCCGGCCCGGCCGAAGTCCCGCCGCTGACAGGCCTCTCCCGCCGGCGGGAATTGGAGCACCTCTGGTGCTGACTGGATTGGTGGCGCGAGCGGGCCCCCGGGGTCCTGGGGGGGTGCGGGGTGATTGGACCCCGGGGGATGCCCCCACGGTGGCCTGGCCCGCGATCAGGGCCCACCGATCAGCCGGCGGGCCAGTGCCGTGGGGGCACTCTTTTCATCCGCCGCCGCCACGGCCACCACCATGGCGGAGGCGGAAGAGACCCCCCCCACCGCGCATGCGCCGGTGGTGACGTCAGCGACCACTGAGGCACCGGCGCATGCGCTAATCGCAAAGGCCTTCCGGTCAGCCCCGACGCTGGGTGGCGGGCATCAAAGGCCGTTGGTGCCGGTTTTGGCGCCAGTCGGCATGGCGGAAACTACTCCGGCTCGGGCCGAGCCCCTAAAGGTGCAGAGAATTCCGCACCTTTGGGGAGGCCCAACGCCGGAGTGGCGCCGGGACCCCCCCGCCCCGCCGGGTAGGGGAGAAACCCGGCCCTGATTTGAAATAATTGTGGAAATCGGCGGCTGGACCTGGGAGTTCATGTTAAAGCCTTTAAAACAAAGATAGCCTGAAGGAAAGGGTGTAAAACCTGAAATCAAAACCTTGATGGAAGCAGCGGAGGGAAAGCATAATTTAAAAGAAGGTTTGGAAGTGTGACTTTTGAAAGCTGAATTTGAAATCACTTGTGCGGAAGCCCAGTTCAGCGAGACAAGGTGGCTCATGATATAAGAGTCACCTTGGGGAATTTTGAGGAGAAATCCAAATTCACTTGAGTTTGGAGAGGAATGTGTCTTACCACAGTCATCTTAGAACATAGAACAGTACAGCACAGAACAGGCCCTTCGGCCCTCGATGTTGTGCCGAGCAATGATCACCCTACTCAAACCCACGTATCTACCCTATACCCGTAACCCAACAACCCCCCCCCCCCCTTAACCTTACTTTTAGGACACTACGGGCAATTTATCATGGCCAATCCACCTAACCCGCACATCTTTGGACTGTGGGAGGAAACCGGAGGAAACCCACACACACATGGGGAGGACGTGCAGACTCCGCACAGACAGTGACCCAGCCGGGAATCGAACCTGGGACCCTGGAGCTGTGAAGCATTTATGCTAACCACCATGCTACCGTGCTGCTTGTCGAACTCCTTGGGTCACTGATGCAGGTGCACCTTCAACTTACGCTGACCGCACTGCATGTATGCAAATCTCCCCGGAACAGCCAATCAGAAGCTCTGCTCTGCTGCCCCCTGCTGGATCTTGTGTGCTTAAAAGGGACATCTTGTGTTAGCTTAAGATGTACTTTGTCATCCATGTTAATCTTTAAATCTGTGTGTATTTGTTAAGTAAAGGAGGGAATAAAGGAGTATTGCATTATAATGCCATTCTTCCAAGGGTGGAATTCTCCACTGCGAGTCCGCCTCACTTCCGCTGCCAGGGAGGAAGGAGAATTTGGTGCTCAGCCAAATCTCCATTTACTGCAGCGGGAACAAAGAATCACGTCGGTGTGAAGGAATGGAGAATCAAAGTCCATGTTTTTTTAAAAAAAATTCTTGTTAAAACTAATTAGCGATCCTGTGACTCTGATCCTTCATATTCCATACAAAAAAAGATAAATGTTACAGCCTGAGTAAAGGTTCTACTTTGGGTTCACCATTCCAGTTATAACATCAACTGGGATTTGCAGTATATGCGGAAGAGGCAGTCAGAAGCAAGCCTGGGGTGGAGGTGGAGTGGAGAGTGAGAAGGAACATGCAATAGCAGGCCACACTGGCTGAATTTACCCACCATTTTCTCCTGCTCGCTCATCTAATTTATCACAGGAGACTCACTGCTCCATCTGTATTGAGATATGGTTGCTAACATATACAGTCTCTAATGATGGTGCAGTAAGGTCAAGAAAGATTGGTCTCCACTTCCACTGGAGCTATTCCTGGACCTTCACTTCCAAAGCTACTCCAATGCGCTGAGGCCTGCGGTTCTGACCATGTTGAATATTGGAGTGTTTGTTTATACATTTCCTCTGTGCCACTGGATCTCCACTGGTAGCTGAGGTAACTAACGTTTGTAATGGATCCCACCAATTGCACCACCGTGGGCAGCACGGTAGCGTTGTGGATAGCTAAATCGCTTCACAGCTCCAGGGTCCCAGGTTCGATTCCGCCATGGGTCACTGTCTGTGCGGAGTCTGCACATCCTCCCCGTGTGTGCGTGGGTTTCCTCCGGGTGCTCCGGTTTCCTCCCACAGTCCAAAGATGGGCGGGTTAGGTGGATTGTCCATGATAAATTGCCCTTAGTGTCCAAAATTGCCCTTAGTGTTGGGTGGGGTTACTGAGTTATGGGGATCGGGGGGAGGTGTTGACCTTGGGTAGGGGGTAGGGTGCTCTTTCCAAGAGCCGGTGCAGACTCGATGGGCCGAATGGCCTCCTTCTGCACTGTAAATTCTATGAATGAATTCTGCAACTGCAGTGAAGCGCTGAGCAAGTTTTGCACAAATCTAGATAATTTCTGCTAAAGTTGTTAACCAATCAGTGAAAAAGCAAGTGTCTGATGTAGATGCCTCAACTGTAGTCAGGTTACAATTAATGAGCACTCACAGTGGATCTGCCTAGAATTCAAAGTAGGATAATGACTGAAGCCATTTACGACATTCCAACATATTGTGCATTTAATGTCTCACCCAATTAAAGTAGTCGTTAATTCAAATTTGATTCACAAATTGAATACAGTATTAACTATATATTACCAAAGATTACTTTGCTGAAGGTGCATTAATAGATTCCTAACTATTATTTTTCTTTGGAAAACAAACATTGAACATTCAAAAGGCCGATGAAAGCTATATCTGAAGGCATTCAGTAATTTCTCATTTGTTTCTCCAACAACCTGCATCCAGCTGAACCTCATTCAGGATGTGTATATATTTTTTATAAATCAACTCTAGCAGACATTTCCTCATCCTCTGTATTTTGATTTCCACCCTAACGACACCACATCTTAACTTTAAGAACCATATATGGAAACAAAAGAAGGTCATTACTGTGGACCAATTAAGTTGTTTTTGTGACTTTGAATATAAAGTGTTGCATTCAAGAATGGTTAGAAAAAAATGTTTCACAGTGCTAAAAGATTTCTATCGTTTGACTCGCGTATTCGTGACTTACATTGCAATAGCCCATCAGGTTTTGATGTGGAACTTAATTGACAGATAATTAATTTAAACATTACAATGCCACTTGTAAATGAATATTACAGCCAAATGAACTCACAGTTACCTTACTTCATAGGGATGTGTGAATTAAAGTAGGCTGTTCAGTCCCTCAAGCGTATTCTGCAATTTAATTAGATCATGGTTGATCCGTATCTTGATTGTCTCTGCCCACCTCTGCTGCATAACCTTAATAGATTTGTTTAACAAAAATGTAAAAGTGAAGCTGTCTTCAACCAGATGCAATTTTCATGAGTACAATGTCCAAAGCTCATAGGCGTTAGACATTTCAGAGAAAGATCTAATGCATCCAGAGTTATTTGGAGAGGTAGGATGTGCTTTTGGAGAGGTCCAGGTACCCCTTTGAGAGATATCAGGCTCCGTTTTGGAGGGGTCAGGTGCCCTTTTGCATTGTTTGAAGTCGATATGAATGTGCATAAAAGGTTTATGAGTTGATAAGTTTTGTGGAACTGTCAAGCCGTCAAGTCATTTAAGTCCCCAGCCCCTTAAATGTTTGAAAAAACTAACAGCTGCTACAAATGTTCATTGTATTGCCTCCCACAAAACGTCCTCCAACTCCCCATCCCCATTCCATCTCTCTATAACCCACTTCCAAACTTCCTCCAACATCCCTCTAACCTTCTCCGAAATCCCCATAATTACCCTCAAATCTCAAATACCTACCACCAATATCCCCTCCAAACTTCCAACCAATCCCTCTGATCCCTCACCGCCCTATGCTCCCAACCACTCTACACCCTCTCCACCCTCTAACCTTCCCACCTCTCTACCTCCAACCCCCACGCACTCCACGCCACATCCAATTGAACAAAGAACAAAAGAGAACAAAGAAAATTACAGCACAGGAAATTGCTTGTAAAATAACAGGGATTTTACTTGCAATTTTTCAAGTAGGAACACTGCTCCTGCTTTTCATTTTTGGGCAGCTTCTTGATATCCTGGCGGGATTTTAAAAACAAAAATATTGGAATCACAAAATGTGCCTGAAGGCCAGAAGCAGCAGTAGTGGTGACAAAAATTGACCTGACACTGAGAGAGAGAAAAATTAGAACTCTCAGTCAGACTGTCATGTGAGTGTCTCTTTAAGAAATGTTTTAATCTTACCACATGGCATTAGTGATGTCATTGAGTGGGTGGAGCTGGGCTGTGGCTCTGGGAGTTGGCATTACTTTCACTTCGGGTTTGGAGCTGGTTTGTGGCTCTGAGTTTTTACTTTCATTTTTCACATTTGGCTGCTGTAGACTCAGACGGAGTCTCTCAGCCTGACTCTCTATTTTCAATTTTGAAGAGTTATTCCAAGGAAGAAACCCAATTATTATAGTTACCTACTGTTTTGGTAAAAAGGGGTTTTTGGTTTATGGCTTCTTGTTGTTGAATTGGAACAGTTTAGGGGGAATTAATTAAGATACATAGATTAATACATAGATTACTGTTGCTGTGTAGGGTCTTTAATTTGTAGTTGATAATAATTCTTACTGTGTGTGTATACAAATGTTAACTAAATTCAGAGAATAAAGCTTGCTTTTTGATTAAAAAGCTCTCAGAACTCTGTTGAATTAACACCTGAAAGGCAGGCTCTTGTGCTCATCGTAACCAAAATCAATAAATAAATTATGGTGGACTCCATAATATACTTTGGAGTTGTTAAAGCCCATAACACTGACACATTTGCTTTTGTCAAAGCGTGTCTGTTATGCCTGTAGCTTTGGCTGCTCAGTGTGAACATTGCGAAGCTGCTTGGAACCCCAAGTCCCAGACACCTGACCCCAGTGTTTAGTCCTGTGTGTACCCCCTACTCGCTGGCCCTGCTCAGGTGACATCAGGGAAAATTTTAAAAATGGGAAAGTTAGGTTTGATCTAATAAGCTTATGGCGACTTGATTGCAAACTGACCAAGGTTGGGAACTAAATATTCCAGCATACTTAACTTTTCAAAGGGGTAAGGAAAATGTGGTGGCCCTGATAATAAAGGATGCGATAAAGACAGTAAAAAGATAGGATCTGGGCTCAGCAAGTCAAGAAATAAAAGCAGTTAGGGTGGATTTAAGAAGTGTTAGGGGGCATAAATGTTGGTGGGAGTTGTTTATATGCCAACTAACAGTAGTTGTAACTGAGGGTAGAGTTAAAATCAGAAAATTGGAGATGTCTGCATCAAGGGTAATCGAGTTATCATGTGGGACTTTATTTGGCAAATATACTTGACAAACCAGCTTTGTAGTAATAGTGTGGAACAAGAGTTATCAATGTACATAAGATAGTTTTCTAGATCAGTATCTCAAGGAATCAACTCAAGAACAGGCTAATTTAGATCTTGTATTGTGTAATTCGTAACTTTATAGTTAGGAGGCCTCTAGGGAAGAGTGACTATAATAGGGAAGAATTGTCAAGTGAGTTTGAAAGTGAGTTAATTAAGTATAAAAGTAGGATCTTAAATCTAAGCAAAGCAATCTCCATATGTATGAAAAACAAGTTGGCTAAGGTAGATATTAAAATAAAAGATGATTTGCAAATAATAACTAATGTTTCCTTTCGCTGCTAACAAGAGAAGTTGGAAATAATAATAGATCAAAGCTTACAATGTCGTCAAAAAGATTAGTAAAGATCTGGCCCCGGGGGGTGCCTCCATGATGGCCTGGTCCGCAATTGGGCCCCACCGTGGGGGGCACTCTTTTCCTACGCGTCGACCGTGTCAGCCTCCGCGATGGCCGACGCGTAGGTGACCCCCCCCCCCACGCATGCGCGGGAATGACATCAGCAGCCGCTTGCGGACTTGCGCCAGCTGGCGGAATCCCTTCGGCCCCGGCTGGCGTGGCGCCAAAGGCCTTCCACGCTGGCAGGCGGGGCACAAACCAATGTGGCGCAGGCCTAGCCCCTGAAGGTGCGGAGGATTCAGCACCTTTGGGGTGGGCCGACGCCGCAGTGGTTCACGCCACTCCGTCCCGCCGGGACCCCCCACCCCGCCGGGTACGGGGGAATCCCGCCTTATGTCTCTGTCTTCATGGTAAAATATACAAAATTATTCTGGGAACTATTGGGAACCAAGGGAATGGGGAACTTCAATAAATCCAGATGAGTAAAGAAAATAGTAATGGAGGAATTAATGATTACAACGTGGCAATAATTCCCTGGGGCACTGGGTGGCACGGTGGTTAGCACTGCTGCCTCACAGTACCAGGGACCCGGGTTCAATTCTGGCCTTGGGTGATTGTCTGTGTGGAGTTTGCACGTTCTCCCATGTCTGCGTGGCTTTCCTCTGGGTGTTCCGGTTTCCTCCCACAATCCAAAGATGTGCAGGTTAGGTGAGGTCGCGGGGATAGGGCAGGGGAATTGCCTTGGTAGGGTGCTCTTTGGGGGCGGTGCAGATTCGATGTTCCGGGTGGCCTTCTTCTGCACTTTGGGGATTCTATTATTCTTTGACATATATCTTACATTTTATGATCTAGCTGCAGGAATAGTGGATGGATTAATTTTGATCTTCCAGAACTTCTTGGAATTGAGAACAATTTTCAAAAATTGAAAGGGAGCAAACATAACCCCAGCTAGTTAAGAAGAAGGAAGAGAGAAAATAAGGAACGAAAGGCCAGTTAGCCTATCCTCAGTAGAAGCTGAATGCTAGAACTTATTATCAGGGAAATGGTGATGGGGTACTTGGAAAAGCATGATATGATTAAACAGCGTAAAGATGGATTTAAGAAAGAGAAATGTTTGACAAATCTAATCGAGTGTTTTGAGAATGCAACTAGTAAAATCCTTAATGGAGAACCAGCAGATATAGTGAGCGGGATTCTCTGTCCCGCCACACCCATTTTCTGCCAGCAGCGACATCCTCTGTCCCAGAAACTGGCCAATGGGGTTTCCCATTGTGGACACCCCCACGCCATTGGGAAATCGGCAGGCGTGAGTGCGCTGCCAGTGAAATGGACAATCCCGCTGATGGAGAATCCCACCCGTGTATTTGGCTTTTGTAATAGGTCTTATAAGGTGTCACGCAAAAAGTTATTGCATAAAATTAGGACTTAGAGGTTTGGGGGGGTAGTGGTATATTACTGTGGAGAACCTTAAATCCGGCTACCTAAAAACCGATGGCGTACAAAAAACGGACAGCTTTTTCTGTGCTTAATAAACCTTCAGCCCACCCATTTCAGCTTGGAAAAGATCAGGGAGTTGCGACATTGGATGTTTTCCACGTTCCAAGTTGCTTAGCGAACATTGACTCCCACCTGACTCAGAGAGAAGAGAGATCATACTGTATCCTCTATTTACTAAATTAAAGCTTCCAAATTTTTTCCTGTAAACCGGAACGTGCTGAAATTCAGCATGGACTCACTCCGGAGATTTCCGTATTTGAGGTACTCTATCTATAGCATGGGTTGAGGATTGGTTAATGGACAGGAAACAGTGAGTCACAATACATGCCTCATTTTCAGATTGGTAGACTATAACTAGCAGGGCACCAGAAGAGTCAGTACTTACAATCTATATTAATGATTTAGATGAGGGGACTGAGTATAATGTGTCCATGTTAGTTAGGAAAGTAAACGGTGAGGAAAACGCAAATAGGCTGTGGATCAATGTAGATTGAGTACAGCAGCCCCATCTTCCCTGGAGTTTAGGAGAATGAGAGGTAATTTAATTAAAGCATATACAATTCTTAAGAGGATTGACAGAGTCGATGCCAACAAAATCTTTGTACTTGCTGACGAATCCAAAACATGGGGTCACAGTGACAAGATAAGGGGTTGGCCATTTAGGACTGAGATGAGGAGAAATATAAGGTACTTCACTGGAAAGGTTGTGAATTTGGAATCCAATACCTCACAGCATTTTAAAAAAAATTTAGAGTACCCAATTCTTTTTTCCAATTAAGGGGCAATTTAACGTGGCCAATCCACCTAACCCTTGGGTTGTGGGGGTGAAACCTACGCAGACACGGGGAGAATGTGCAAACTCCTCACAGACAGTGACCCAGGGCCGGGATTCGAACCCGGGTCCTCAGCTCCGGAGGCAGCAATGCTAACCACTGTGCCATCATGCTGCCCCGATAGCTCACAGCATTGTGGATGTTCATTCATTGAGTATATTCAAGAAAGTGGTCGATTAATATTTTCAATACTGAGGGAATTAAGGGAAATGGGAATAGTGCAGGAAGGTGCATTTAAGATAAAACAACTTTGATCTTGTTGATCGGTGGAGATGACTCAAAGGGTCAAATGGACATCTCCTGCTTCTCGAACTGATTTCATATTCTTTCAGGAAGAGGATTGAAAAGCAATTTATTCAGAGGAGGCTGAATGGAAGCTAACAAACGGGATTATTTTGTATGTATTACATGCCTGAGTAGAAAACAGTTTTTAGGAGAGTGCAATCAATTTCTTAAAGCTTGTGCGCTCGGAAACTATAATCTGCAACTTCACACATTTGCATTGGTCCTCACACCATTCAACATTCAGCAATCTCAGGCTGAACGTGACAACATGAGATTTCTATATGTCACATTGATGCTTCCAATAAGCATATCTGTTTATGTAGGCAAAGACAAAGAGGGAGCAAAGGTTGAACCATTGAAACCACCCTCCGCCCTCCGTCAAATGATTGCCTTGCCAGGCTGCCATCATTTAGAGCACCAACATGATTGAAATTTGTTTTTGGTGCGGAAGCCAGAGCAACTATTGTCTATTTAACTAATCTACATCCTTGTATTACACATGCAAATCACTCTATAATGTACTGCCAACTAAGTTCACCATGTGTCATCCCCTCACTCCCCAGCCGATCTCAACATGGACATCAACTGTTCTGCTGCTACATTTACCCTCAAGAAGCTCTATCAGAATTCCAAACAATGTTCACTGTTTTTGTTAACGTCTAATAAATATATTCAAACTCTTGGTATTATTTTATTGCAAATAGTGTATGAATTAAATCAAAAGTTCCCTCCCTGGCCAATTAAGTAAAAAACTCAGTTTTACAACTTCAAAGATCAACATTTACTGGCCATTATACAATGGTGGAAATTATAGTTATTTGGTGTGAATTAGGATAGGGGGTGGAATTCTCCAACCCCCCCGCCGGGCCGGAGAACTACCGGCAGGCCGCGCGAATCGCGCCATGCCGCCCCGATGCCGGGCAGAGAATTGGCGCCACTGGGGCTGGTGTGGTCGGCGTGGCGCCGGTCGGGGTATGCTCTGACTCTCCGGCCCGGGCCAGCACGCCGATTCACCGGCCCGAATCCGACTCCCGGGGAGGCCTCCGTAGTGGCCTGGCCCGCGATCGGGGCCCACTGATCGGCGGGCCGGCCTTTCTGTCAGGGGGCCTCCTTTCCTCCGTGCTGGCTCCTGTAGCCCTGCGCCATTTGGCGTCGGGGCCGGCGTGGAGAAGAAGGCCACTGCGCATGCGCTAGTTTGTGCCGGCCCAACTGCGCATGCTCGGACCCTGGGTCCACGCCGGGATCGGCAGCTGGAGTGGCATGGGCCGCTCCAGTGCCGTGCTACCCCACTGTGGCCCGGTGGATCGGGTCTCGCAATGGGCGCCGATGACGGAGTAAAACACTCCCGTTTTTACGCCGGCGTCAGCACTTAGTCCGCCCGATGGGAGAATGGCGCCCAGCATTTTGGGTTACTGAGTGAGGCTGACCCAACAGTCTATATAGACTGTTTGTTAAGGTGGAAAATGGAGTATGATACCCTTACAATCATCAATCACTTACCATGTTGCCTTTTTGCTCCTTTATTTTTGTTAGCACCTGGGGTCATTCATATTCAAGTGTGAAAATGGGTTCCCATGTGGAAATTGGAAAGGTGGTCAGCTTGGGAAATACGAGGCAAGAATTATATTCAGTAACTATGGCTGGGGTATAATGCTCGAACGGAATTCTGCTATATCTTCAAACCCAACTAGACCAGCCTTGACCACACATGGATTTTTGAGTGGCTCCTGACTGGAGGTCATGCAAGGAGTACCTTATAAGCATGTAGTCTCTGCTACATGAAGGAAAAGGGAAGCCAGTGACAACAAAGGAGCAACAATAGTTGACCCAATTCAGGATGGTGCATGACTTGAAGTGGTGTGTCGGAGCTGATAATGCCATTCAGCTCCGAGTTCCCCTCCAAGTGAAACACCACTCCGAATTGGATCAACTATCGTTGCTCTTTCATCATGGCTGGCTCAAAAGCCTGTGACTCCCTACCTAACAACATTGTGGCAGCAAATTCACCATGAAGACTGTCGTGGTTCCTAAAGAAGATTCACCACCACGTCTCAAAGGTAACTAGGGATTTGTAATTAATGCCGACCCTGGTCACGTTCCATAAATTAATTTTAAAAAGATGGAGTAAAAGATGGTGCTTGTCACAGCATTATCAGGGCCTGCAGCAGAGATTGTCAGCATTTATATTTTTCAAACCAACGTGAAATTAGATTTTGCAGGACTTAAAATATTGAGACTAATTAATCCAAGCCCGTGCTCTTCAGACCATAACAATACTGAATACCGAGAATGGACTTGGGTTCCTCTTCATAGAGTTTACAGTGCAGGAGGCCATTCGGCCCATCGAGTCTGCACCAGCTCTTGGAAAGAGCACCCTTCCCAACCGCACACCTCCACCCTACCCCCATAACCCAGTAACCCCACCCAACACTAAGGGCAACTTTGGACACTGAGGGCAATTTAGCCTGGCCAATTCACCTAACCTGCACGTCTTTGGACTGTGGGAGGAAACCGCAGCACCCGGAGGAAACTCACGCACTCACGGGGAGAACGTGCAGACTCCGCACAGACAGTGACCCAGCAGGGAATCGAACCTGGGACCCTGGAGCTGTGAAGCAATTGTACTCATCACTATGCTACCGTGTTGCCAGTGATTGGAAGGGCAACAAATCACAGAACATTTTTCATTGATTCGTTCATGGGACGTGGACATCACTGGCAAGGCCAGAATATGTTGCCCATCCCTAATTGCCCTTGAACTAACCTTGTTAGAACTAACCATTGCAGAGCGGCAGGTAAGAAATGAAATGAAAATGAAAATGGCTTATTGTCACAAGTAGGCTTCAATGAAGTTACTGTGAAAAGCCCCTAGTCGCCACATTCCGACGCCTGTCCGGGGAGGCTGGTACGGGAATCGAACCGTGCTGCTGGCCTGCTTGGTCTGCTTTAAAAGCCAGCGATTTAGCTGAGTGAGCTAAACCAGCCCCTGTTAAGAGTTAACCACATTGCTGTGGGTTTGGAGTCACATCGAGGCCAAACTGGGTAAGGGTGGCAAATTGAGTGAAGCAGGTGTTGTATTTTTTAAACAACAGTTAATGGTAGTCTAATGGTCTCCATCACTGAGATTAGGGTAATATTCCAGATTTGTTAACTCCATTCAAATTCTACCAGCTGCTGTGTCCATTTACTTGGGGAGAATGGATCACTGGTCCAGCCACAGTGCAACCTCACCATTATCTCCCTTTCTAGGGGATGGCTGGGCTCAGTTAGGCGCCCTGTGTATTGTTTCCAGGCTGGTTGCATTCTTCATTCGGTCCCTCACATCATTCCACAAATTCAGCCAGTCTCCAGGCAAATGGGCAGAGGGGGGAGACTCAGGTCAGCATCTCATCTGAATAGGCAAACCTTCCAACATTGCAATAGCCGTGGTTAGCATTGTTGCTTCACAGCGCCCGGGTCTCTGTGCAGAGTCTGCACGTTGTCCCTGTGTCTGCTTGGCTTTCCTCCGGGTGCTCTGGTTTCCTCCCACAAGTCCCGAAAGACGTGCTTGTTAGGTGAATTGGGCATTCTGAATTCTCCCTCAGTGTACCCGAACAGGCGCCAGAGTGTGGCGACTGGGGGGTTTTCACAGTAATTTCATTGCAGTGACAATAAAGATTATTATTATTATTGAAGTGTCCCTGCAGGTGACCCGAGATGAGGCTGGAATCCACGGCTTTCTGACTCACGGTGACCGAGTTACTTCTGAACCAAGGTGAGAATTAGAAAGCTGAAAGCGGCCCTCAGGTACCACAGGGGCTGGAACCGACTTTAAACCGGGCGCCAGTCAGTGGCACCCAGTTATACTGTGGGCCCTTCACCGCTGCCTGGTCAGGGAAATTGGAATGTGACAGCCTGAGAACTGCACCCCCCCCCCCCCCCCAAATGCACGGTTAGAATGTTTAGGTTACTGGAGTCGAGGCGATTGATTCTTTCTCTGTCCCAAACATGTTTCTACTTTCCACCGCCCACACCCAGGGAATGCCAGGTCAAAATATTGCTGGAGATTGGAAAGGAAGTGTTGGAAATCCTCAGCATTGGCGGTATCTGTGAAGAGGGGAATGGAGTTAACCTTTCTAGTCTGTGACCTCTCATCAGAATTGGGAAAGACACTTGAATCGGTTGCCCTCCTCTTACCATCACAGAAGTTCTGCAGCCTGAGTGGACTCTTACAGCTGTACAAAAACCAGGGTGCAAAGCAGCAACCACCTACCCACACCTCCCCCCCACACACCCACACCCACAAACACACACCCACCCACACACACCCACCCACCCACCCCACAAACACACACCCGCCCCCCACACACACACACACACCCACCCACCCCACAAACACACACCCACCTCCCACACACACACCCACCCACCCACCCCACAAACACACACACACACACCCACCCACCCCACAAACACACACCCACCCACACACACACACCCACCCACCCCACAAACACACACCTGCCCCCCACACACACACACCCACCCACCCTCCCCACAAACACACACACACACACCCACCCACCCCACAAACACACACCCACCCACACACACCCACCCACGCCACAAACACGCACACACCCACCCACCCCACAAACACACACCCACCCACCCCACAAACACACACACCCACCCACCCTCCCCACAAACACACACCCACCCACCCCACAAACACACACCCACCCACACACACCCACCCACGCCACAAACACACCCACCCCACAAACACACACCCACCCACCCCACAAACACACACCCACCTCCCACACACACACACACACCCACCCACCCCACAAACACACACACCCACCCACCCCGCAAACACACACCCACCCTCCCCACAAACACACTCACACACACCCACCCACCCCACAAACACACACACCCACACTCCCCACAAACACACACACCCACCCTCCCCACAAACACACACCCACCCACCCCACACACACGCACACACACCCACCCCGCAAACACACACCCACCCTCCCCACAAACACACACCCACCCACCCTCCCCACAAACACACACCCACCCACACACACGCACACACACCCACCCCGCAAACACACACCCACCCTCCCCACAAACACACACCCACCCACCCACCCCGCAAACACACACCCACCCTCCCCACAAACACACACCCACCCACCCTCCCCACAAACACACACCCACCCACCCTCCCCACAAACACACACCCACCCACACACACGCACATCCACCCACCCTCCCCACAAACACACACACCCACCCACCCTTCCCACAAACACACACCCACCCACACACACCCCCCCACACACCCACCCACCCCACAAACACACACACCCACCCACCCTCCCCACAAACACACACACACACCCACCCTCCCCACAAACATAGAACATAGAACAGTACAGCACAGAACAGGCCCTTCGGCCCTCAATGTTGTGCCTAGCCATGATCACCCTACTCAAACCCACGTATCCACCCTATACCCGTAACCCAACAACCCCCCCCTAACCTTACTTTTTATTAGGACACTACGGGGAATTTAGCATGGCCAATCCACCTAACCCGCACATCTTTGGACTGTGGGAGGAAACCGGAGCACCCGGAGGAAACCCACGCACACACGGGGAGGACGTGCAGACTCCACACAGACAGTGACCCAGCCGGGAATCGAACCTGGGACCCTGGAGCTGTGAAGCATTTATGCTAACCACCATGCTACCCTGCTGCCCCCACACACACACCCACCCTCCCCACAAACACACACCCACCCACCCCACAAACACACACACCCACCCACCCTCCCCACAAACACACACACACCCCACAAACACACACCCACACACACCCACCCATCCCACAAACACACACCCACCCACCCTCCCCACAAACACACACACACACACCCACCCCACAAACACACACCCACCCCACAAACACACCCACCCACCCACCCTCCCCACAAACACACCCACCCACACAGACATACACACTCACCCCACAAACACATACCCACACACACATACACACAGCCACCCACCCCACAAACACATACCCACACAGACCCACACATACACACATACCAAGACTTCTCTTTACCTTCAGTGTGAACAGCAGAAACATAGGTCCAGTTGTACCTCTGTACAATGTCCAGCATAGCCCTGGCTTGCAGAGTGTCAGATGGTACAACCCGGAGGAAGTATTGAAAGAGAGTTTTGTCGCTCAGGTCGATACTGGTGGCAGAGTAGGCGATCTGAGGGATGTTGAAGAGCTGCAGGAGGTTCTGTACCTGGATGGCCACAGAACTGGAGCCTGGTCCGATGACCCCAGCTATGGGGGTCTTGGCCTCTGACCCGGGCCCTTCGAGACACTGGGTCAGTCCATCCCTCTCGTTCCTCATGGAGATCAGGGAGTCTCGGATGAACTCGATGCTTTGTTCCAGGGCTACGGACGAGTGCCAGCAAGAGTCTCGGATCTCGCAGCCCAGGGTGATGTTGGGCAGGAGGTGGAGGTTGGCGTTGATTTTGTCCAGAGTGTGGAACATGGCTTCCACCCGCTGGATGCCGTACTGCTCCCGGATCTCTCCACATTTCCTCTCGGGCACATTCGCCGCCGGCGGCTGGTGGTGCACCGAGAACAGAGCCCCAATGATCACATCGCCATCCATGCGGGCCACCGAGCGTTGCACCGAGTTCATAGACAGCAGGACCCTCTTCCCGGCTTCTGGCTCCTGGGCGGCCAGAGCCACTGGGATGAAAAGCAGGCACAGGGTCAGCACTTCAGTGTGAGGATACTTCCAACTTGTCATCCTGCCCTGGCTGGCCATCCTCTCAATGGACATGTTCACACTAATCTTTATATCAGGCGTAAAGGAAGTGCAGACCGACTAAACAAACAGTTGAACCTATTAAAAAAAAGCATCAAAAACAGCAATTAAACACCCATCTAGGTGCAGTGGAGTTGCACTGTGCTGAGGTTAGTGTTGTGAAAGGGTGGCCCAGTTAGCAGAGTGTGGATGTCAGCACCACTTTGATGTCCAGCTCGGAGAAACTCAAGTTCTTGGGAATGGGTCTCAGTAAAGTTGTGAGACCCTGGATAGGGGCGAATGAGAGAACCCTGCTCCCCGTCCATCAGTATCTCCGAGCGAGAGGTGTGGAGGTCCCCACGTCCTGCGGCTGACTGACTTCACTAAGGCTCATGTCCCACACACACACAGGGAGCACCCCGGCCTTCCTCCCTCAAGGTGGGCAGGGCAGCTTTGAAGAAAGGCGTCGCAAAATCTTTCTCCCCCTGCTGCCAGTGACAATTGTAATAAAACATCTTGAAACGCAGTAACTCTGCCCTGGACTAAAATCAAGGGGAAAATTCAGCCAAGTCTTCAGTGAGAGACTTAGAAAATCTGCCTTATAACGGGTGCAGTTCCAACGCTAAGCGACATGAACAGGAGGCTTTCCAACTCTGTAGCCGGGTCACACTTTGGGGATTAATGTCAGACCGATCACACCTACAGGTTCTCACTAAAGGCCCCGTCAGCCGGAGGACCAGCCTTCACTCAATTTCCAGATAACGCGCAGTTTCAAATCTTTATACCCCCCACCCACCGGTTGAATGTATAACGCAGTTAACCACACCAATACTGATAAGATGTGGAATTGAATACCTGGTCAGTGAGTGGACATCTCTCTGTGGCAGGGGTATCTGGGCATCTCCCTGTGGCAGGGGTATCTGCTCACTGACTGGACATCTCTCTGTGGCAGGGGTATATGGACATCTCCCTGTGGCAGGGGTATCTGCTCACTGAATGGACATTTCCCTGTGGCAGGGGTATCTGGACATCTCCCTGTGGCAGGGGTATCTGCTCACTGAATGGACATCTCCCTGTGGCAGGGGTATCTGCTCACTGACTGGACATCTCTCTGTGGCAGGGGTATCTGGACATCTCCCTGTGGCAGGGGTATCTGCTCACTGACTGGACATCTCCCTGTGGCAGGGGTATATGGGCATCTCCCTGTGGCAGGGGTATCTGATCACTGACTGGGCATCTCCATATGGCAGGGGTATATGGGCATCTCCCTGTGGCAGGGGTATCTGGGCATCTCCCTGTGGCAGGGGTATATGGGCATCTCCCTGTGGCAGGGGTATCTGCTCACTGACTGGACATCTCCCTGTGGCAGGGGTATATGGGCACTGACTGGACATCTCCCTGTGGCAGGGGTATCTGCTCACTGACTGGACATCTCCCTGTGGCAGGGGTATCTGCTCACTGACTGGACATCTCCCTGTGGCAGGGGTATCTGCTCACTGACTGGACATCTCCCTGTGGCGGGGTATCTGCTCACTGACTGGACATCTCCCCGTGGCAGGGGTATATGGGCACTGACTGGACATCTCCCTGTGGCAGGGGTATCTAGACATCTCTCTGTGGCAGGGGCATCTCTCCGTGGCAGGGGCATCTCTCTGTGGCAGGGGTATCTGCTCACTGACTGGACATCTCCCTGTGGCAGGGGTATCTGCACATCTCTCTGTGGCAGGGGCATCTCCCTGTGGCAGGGGTATCTGGGCATCTCTCTGTGGCAGGGGTATCTGGGCATCTCTCTGTGGCAGGGGTATCTGCTCACTGACTGGACATCTCTCTGTGGCAGGGGTATGTGGACATCTCCCTGTGGCAGGGGTATCTGCTCACTGACTGGACATCTCCCTGTGGCAGGGGTATCTGCTCACTGACTGGACATCTCTCTGTGGCAGGAGTATCTGGGCATCTCCCTGTGGCAGGGGTATCTGCTCACTGACTGGACATCTCCCTGTGGCAGGGGTATCTGGGCATCTCTCTGTGGCAGGGGTATCTGGGCATCTCTCTGTGGCAGGGACATCTCTCTGTGGCAGGGGTATCTGCTCACTGGCTGGACATCTCCCTGTGGCAGGGGTATCTGCTTACTGACTGGACATCTCTCTGTGGCAGGGGTATCTGCTTACTGACTGGACATCTCCCTGTGGCAGGGGTATCTAGACATCTCCCTGTGGCAGGGGTATCTGGGCACTGACTGGACATCTCCCTGTGGCAAGGGTATCTGGGCACTGACTGGACATCTCTCTGTGGTAGGGGTATCTGGGCATCTCTCTGTGGCAGGGGTATCTGGGCATCTCTCTGTGGCAGGGGTATCTGGGCATCTCCCTGTGGCAGGGGTATCTGCTCACTGACTGGGCATCTCTCTGTGGCAGGGGCATCTCTCTGTGGCAGGGGCATCTCTCTGTGGCAGGGGTATCTGCTCACTGACTGGACATCTCTCTGTGGCAGGGGTATCTGCTCACTGACTGGACATCTCCCTGTGTCAGGGTACCTGGTCACTGCATACCTGGTAACTGACTCCACATCTCCCTGTAGTAGCGATAGATTTCAGCACCACGGTCAGCGCACATCCATTCCAACTCCGAAAGCTGGCAAACGGGGCGCTTTTGCTCACTCCTTTTCCTTGAAGTTAACAGGGGGCCTCCTCAAATGTTGTCACGTCCCGCAGTTCACATCCAGCAGCAGCGGGCTCCGGACAGGTAAGCTGCGAGTAGTTCAAACCCGAGGAGGCACAGCCAGAGGACCCCTGTGCGTTGCATGGAGACAGACGCGCGGCTTGAGACTTACTCGCAGGAGTCAACAGCAGAAGCAAACCCATTTCCCTGCGATAGGAGCTGGGTGATATCGGTGCATCTTGCTCTGGTGATAGCAGAAGGGTGTCTCTGTCACTCTCCCTCTCCTTGGGTGCACAGGAGAATGAGCAGGTAAGATTGCAGACTTACCTGCGATCATTGCGATGGTGGCACGCCTTTAAGCAGCCAGGCGCGTCCAATCTTTCTGCCCCCTCTCACTGGCAGGCGAGTTGGTTTCTCGTTGAGAAGCTGCCTTGCCTGAACACTCCTGCCCTCTCTCTTCCATTGCATTTTACTGCAGAGTTTTAAATCAGGACATCTCCCCCCCCCCCCCCCCCCACCATCAACCGTCTGTTAACGAATTAAACGGAGCCAAGTGCAGAAAGCCCCCTATACCGAAGAGCAGCAACCCACTCTCACCGGGCGAAAAGGTCAGAATTATTTTTCTTTTTTAAAAAAAATATTTGAGCCCGCACAAGTGAAACTTTCGCCCCCCTGAAGGAACCTTCCTGCAAACTTGCACTGGGAGATGTTACTGTGCGAACAGAATGACCAATCTGGAGAATTAAACCTGAAGACTCAATGGCTGGTTTCTCATAGCAACTGTTCCCAGGGCTTAGAAATGTCCTAGTTTCTCAATGTGACCAGAACTCGACTGTGCAGAGCCAGCCCAGGCAGCTGTCCAAAGGGAACGGGCCACAAATCAGAACTGTCTCATTGGTTTGACTAAACAAAAAATGATATTGTCTCAACTGCAAAGAGAGAGAGAAATTTATTCCTCAGGGGGCATGATTTAGGGCACAGCATGATTTAGACAAAAGTGCAATTTAAACAGAACTAAAGGAAAGGCATAATCTGGATTTGAAGGCTTCTTTGAAACCTTTATAAATCACTGGCTAGGCTTCTGCTGGAGTATTGTGTCCAGTTGTGGGTGCCACATTCTGGGAAGGATGTCAAGGGCTTGGAGAGGGCATGGAGGAGGCTTACCAGAATGGGCCAGGAATGAGAGACTTCAGTTGTGTCCTGACAATAGGGACACTGGTAATAGGAACATAAAAACATAGGTATCAGGAGCAGAAGTAGGCAATTCAGCCCTTCGAGCCTGTTCGCCATTCAATCAGATCACGGCTGATCTCTTCCTAGTCTTAAACCCACCTGTTTGCCTGTTCCCATATCGCTTTAACCCATTAAAAAAAATCAGAAATATATCGATCTCCTTCTTGAAAACATTTAATGATTCAGACTCCACCGCACTATGGGGCAGTGAGTTCCACAAATTCACCACCCTTTGTGAGAAGTAGTTCTTCCCCAGAGGAGTTCTCCTGGGAATAGAGGAAGTTATGGGAGTTTTGATAGAGGTGTTAAAAAATTAAAACATTTAAAATGAGTTTTAAACCCATGGAATAAAGGCTCAGTGGCGGATTATAAGTGAAGTTAGTTTAGTGGCTTGCAACAGAGGGTAGTGGTGAATGATTCTTTTTCAGAGATATGGATTGTTGGGTCCCCGATGGTCGGTACTAGGACGACTGCTTTTCTTGATGAGCGCTAATCAGCTAGATTTCAGCACCCAAGGTACAATTTCACAATTTTCGGATGACACCAAGCTTGGAAATATGGTGAAGTGTGAGGAGGATAGTGAGAAAGTGGGCATAGAGAGGCTGGTGCAATGTGTGGGCATTGGCAAATGAAGTTGAAATGCAGAGAATTGTGAAGTGGTCAGTTTTGATCAGAAGAATGTGGAGGAGCAATATCCACTAAAATCCATAGAATCTCTACAGTGCAGAAGGAGATCATTCAGCCCATTGAGTCTAGGCCCACTGGCCTTCCCCATCCTCGCAACCCCACATGTTTGCAACTCACCTAACCTGCACATCTTTGACAGCAATGGGGCAATTTAGCATGGTCAATCCACCTAACCTGAACATTTTTGGATTGTAGGAGGAAACCAGAGCACCCGGAGGAAACTCACGCAGACACCGTGAGAAATTGCAAACTCCACACAGACAGGAGCTGCTTCACAGCTCCAGAGTCCTGGGTTCAATTCTGGCCTCAGGTGACAGTCTGTGTGGAGTTTGCATTTTGTCCCCATGGCTGCGTGATGTTTCCTCTGGGTGCTATGGTCTTTGGGCATGGTAGCCCGGTGGTTAGCTTCACAGCGTCAGGGACCCGAATTCGATTCCCGCTTGGGACACTGTCTGTGTGGAGTCTGCACATTCTCCCCATGTCGGCGTTGGTTTCCTCCGGGTGCTCCGGTTTCATCTCACAAGTTCTGAAAGACGTGCTTGTTAGGTGAATTGGACATTCTGAATTCTCCCTCATTGTACATGAATAGGCGCCAGAGTTTGGCGACACGGGGATTTTCACAGTAGTTTCATTGCAATGTTAATGTAAGCCTACTTGTGACACTAATAACGATTATTATTATTATTCCTCCCACAGTCCAAAGACATGCGGGTTAGGTGGATTGGCTATGCTAAATTGCCCCTTAGTGTCCAAAAAGGTTAGCTGGGGTTTCTGGGTTACGGGAAGGGGTGGGTTTAGGTAGGCTCTTTCCAAGGACCGGTGCAGACCCGATGGGCTGAATGACATCCTTCTGCCCTGTAAATTCTATGATTTATGATCTTTGATCACCCAAAGCTGGAATCAAACCCGCGTACCTGACACTGTGAGGCAGCAGTGAGGGGAAACTATTTCTCCCAAACTGTGTTCACAGTTTAACCCCATTTTATTGACAACTGTCTCACTCAACAAATCTGACTCAGACTCACAGCTGAGCTCTAGGTTTTACCCACACTTAGTGAAGGAGGCTGGCCAGGCTACGATCACTCGATGTGGATGTCTTCTCTGGAGTTCGAAACCCATCTTCTTGCGATGGCCGTGCCTGGGGGACTCCCAGGTTCTCGCTAAAGATCAGTTCCAAATGTTCCTTCCTTTATACTGGCAAGCTAGCATTGAGTCATAGGTATACGTCCACAACCGGCCATTGTCCCATCCAGAGCACAACTTGTTAATGGGAAAGTCAGGATACTCCTGTTTATCGATGGTGATTCAATTAAGACCCATTGTCCTCTGAAACACCCTTGTCGGACCAGCCATCACCTCATTATGAAGTCTGATGGTTTCTTTTGTTTGTCATTTGTCCTGCTGCAAAGTTGATCACCTGTGTCTGGACGTTTGTTACATATTCATAATACGGTCTTGTTTTTTTGTGTAAACATGAGTGGGTAATCCATATAGCGATAACGAGTTTGTGTGATCAATTAAGTACTTTTGCAGACCGCCAGTATCAATTCAGCCGGAGCCTCGTGTGGAAGTTTCTGTTCCTGGCCTATGTGTATCTTCTCAATCTATTTTCAGTACCACTGTTGAAAAAGTCTGAGCAATGAGTAGTCATTCTGAAACTAACAGGTTAATTACACAATTGACTGTATAGCTGGCTGGACAAATCATTTAAATATATGTTGTGACCAATGCTGTAGTGCAACTGGAAACAGAGAATGCACCCCTCCCATTCAGTCGTAACGTTGATTATGCCAATCCTCGTATAATGGTGCCAGGAGAGTGGGAGTTTGCAAATGTTACACTTTCTTATACTTAGATGTAGTTCCTCCAGTCCCATGCAGCAAGACTTTGCTAGTGGCCTCAGTCCATCAAAATCTCTTCCCCTCCAGCCCAGGTGGTGTCCCACTCTTGAAGGTCCTCCTTAAATGTACTTCACCAAATCTTCTTTGGCTGGTCCCATCTTCTTCCATCTGCTGATGTCCATTCCATTGCCAATCTGATAGGTGCACATCCAGGTGGCAAAGTACAAATCCTGCCAGAATCAGTCATCTCCCTGGACAATGTCCCTCTAGGCAGTCCTCCGTAGAACTTCTTCATGTCACTCCCTGTGATGCCCAGGATCTTACTTAGGCAACTCTAGTGAACGACACCCAACTTACATAACATGCTTGTTGCTCTCTTTCATGTCTCACTGACATTAATTGCAATGGATACTACGATGGGCATGTGGAGTTACAGTTTGATGGTTGTGCTGATGGTGTTGGCTGCCCAGGCCATGTGGAGTCACTGGGAGAACAATGTTGCTTTGCCCATTCTTGTCTGGATGTTGAACTCTGCATCATCCTCCCTGAGCATATTGTTTACTAGGTAGGGATGTCATCCATCTGGAACTGATGCATATGTAACTCATCTTGTTTAAGGTATTACCATCTGGAGACCTCCATATATTTTTGTCCATGCCCTTCCATTTGAAGAAGGTATTTCCGATGCTGGGCCCATTGCAGAAGGCCAGCAGACGCTTGTCGTTTTCGTTGAACATACTTGCTGACCCATGGGACCTGGTCGTACTATTCCCACCTCTCAATCAAGCTTAGTATTTAGGTCATCGATCAGTGGTTTAATACTATAACTGGGTGCCTCATCCAGCTTGTCCTGGTAGAATTTGCCTTTCTCCTCTTCTGCGTCTGCCTCTGTAGTTGCGTAAACCTGCACTGTGACTTTGACGTGAGTCATGTGGTGATGATGCAATGGCTTATTGGCTTCTACCCAACTAACACGCAGAACATCTGTCAAGCATGAGGCCAAATCTGTGTGTGTGATGTTCTTCTTGCCCAGGGTACAGAATCGTCACATCCTCACTGCTGATTCATCCTCGATTTGTTGACCATATCTTGCTGATGCCAAGGCTGTCAGAAGATTCTCATCTCCTGCAGCAGATGGCATCTTTCCGCACACTGGAATAATGTTCGGACATTCCAAGTGCTATTTCTGATGATGGTTTTGGCGAGGAAGATTGGGTTTGTCAATGATTGGACGTCCTTTCAGCTTTCAGTCTCAGTCCCAGTTGTAGGTACATCCACAGATGTGCCATGTTTTCTTTGCTGGGGTATGCCGGTGTGGCGGCGTCTTGCTGTTTCAGGAGCAGTGATGGGTTTTAACAGGGCGGGGGCACTAGCCCCTTAATCAAGACGCCCTTTTCAACCAGGCTGGCAACTGGTCAATCAGGCTAGCAGCAGGAAAACTTTTAGAAACAATAATCTGTGAGAAAACTAATTGCTATTTGGGAAACAAAATCAGTTAATAAATTATAACCAGCATGGATTTGTTGAAGGGAAATTTGCTTTGATAATGTAAAGGAGAGGGCTGATGTGGGTAGTGCATTTGATGTAATGTCTACACTGGGACTAAGACCATCACTGCTACACTGGGACTGAGACCATCACTGCCACACTGGGACTGAGGGCATCATTGCTACACTGGGACTGAGGGCACCATTGTATGGACTTTCAAAAGATGTTAATCTACCACTAAGTAAGCCTGTTAGGAAAATTGAAGTCCACGGTTTCAAAGGGACAGTGGCAGCATGGATATAAAATTGGCTAAGGGACAGAATGTAGTGGAAATTGGTTGCTTTTCAAATTGAAAGTAAGCATACAGTGGATCCCTCAAGTTTGGCATTAGGACACATGTTCTTCTTGATATACATGAACAACTTGGAATTGAGTGTACAGGACACACATTCAAAGCCTTCAGTTGACACAAAACTCAGAAATGTAGAAAACAGTAAGGCAAATAGCGACTGACTCCAGGAGGATACAGACAGATTGATAACACGGGCTGACACATGACAGATGCATTTTAATCCGAAGAACTGTGCAGCAATTTTGGGAAGAAGACAGAAGAAAAGAAATATGTTCTTCCCAACAGGACATATCTCACAAATCTAATTTAACAACTGAGCAGATAAAGATGAAATATTTGCTTAATTTTTCACTTCACAAAATCATAGAACCATGAAATCATAGAATTATTGCTGCACAGAAGGATACCACTTGGCGATCTGAGTTGCTTATGTCATTTTATTTGTGAATGCTATGGCATACTCTGGATTTGCTAAGAACATTACATTTAAAAAATATTTCGATGATTGTTTTAGAATTCTAAGCACATAAAAACGAAAGCACAAATGCTTAATTGCTATCTTTTGTCAGTCTTTCTCAGAGCCATTGTATGTCATTGAAACTTCCTTTGAAACTTTACATGAACATTTTAAAATTTATTGGAATGTTGTCGCGTCTCATTGTTACAGAATTCAGGAGCAGCACGCTGGCGCAGTGGTTAGCACTGCTGCCTCATGGCACCGAAGACCCGTGTTCGATCCCGTCCCCGGGTCACTGTCTGTGTGAAATTTGCACATTCTCCCCGTGTCTGCGTGTGCCTCACCCCCACAATCCAAAGATATGCAGGAGAAGTGGATTGGCCACGCTAAATTGCCCCTTCATTGGAAAAAAATGAATTGGGTACTTTAAATTAAGAACATAAGAACATAAGAACTAGGAGCAGGAGTAGGCCATATGGCCCATCGAGCCTGCTCCGCTGTTCAATGAGATCATGGCTTATCTTTTGTGGACTCAACTCCACTTTCCGGCCCGAACGCCATAACCCTTAATCCCTTTATTCTTCAAAAAACTATCTATCTTTATCTTAAAAACATTTAATGAAGGAGCTTCAACTGCTTTACTGGGCAAGGAATTCCATAGATTCACAACCCTTTGGGTGAAGAAGTTCCTCCTAAACTCAGTCCTAAATCTACTTCCCCTTATTTTGAGGCTATGTTCGTCTTTCACCAGCCAGTGGAAACAACCTGCCCTAGCCTATCTATTCCCTTCATAATTTTATATGTTTCTATAAGATCCCCCCTCATCCTTCTAAATTCCAATGAGTACAGTCCCAGTCTACTCAACATCTCCTCGTAATCCAACCCCTTCAACTCTGGGATTAACCTAGTGAATCTCCTCTGCACACCCTCCAGCGCCAGTACGTCCTTTCTCGGGTAAGGAGACCAAAACTGAACACAATATTCCAGGTGTGGCCTCACTAACACCTTATATAATTTCAGCATTACCTCCCTAGTCTTAAACTCCATCCCTCTAGCAATGAAGGACAAAATTCCATTCGCTTTCTTAATCACCTGTTGCACCTGTAAACCAACTTTTTGTGACTCATGCACGAGCACACCCAAATCTCTCTGCACAGCAGCATGTTTTAATATTTTATCATTTAAATAATAATCCCGTTTGCTGTTATTCCTAACAAAATGGATAATCTCACATTTGTCAACATTGTATTCCATCTGCCAGACCCTAGCCCATTGACCTAACCTATCCAAATCCCTCTGCAGACTTCCGGTATCCTCTGCACTTTTTGCTTTACCACTCATCTTAGTGTCGTCTGCAAACTTGGACACATTGCCCTTGGTCCTCAACTCCGAATCATCTGTGTAAATTGTGAACAATTGTGGGCCCAACATTGTTCCTTGAGGGACACCACTAGCTACTGATTGCCAACCAGAGAAACACCCACTCTTAATCCCCACTCTTTGCTTTCTATTAATTAACCAATCCTTTACCATGCTACTACTTTACCCTTAATGCCATGCATCTTTATCTTATACAGCAACCTTTTGTGTGGCACCTTGTCTAAGGTTTTCTGGAAATTCAGATATACCACATCCATTGGCTCCCCATTATCTACCACTCTGGTAATGTCCTCAAAAAATTCCACTAAATTAGTTAGACATGACCTGCCCTTTATGAACCCATGCTGCGTCTGCCCAATGGGACAATTTCCATGCCTCGCTATTTCTTCTTTGATGATAGATTCCAGCATCTTCCCTACTATCGAAGTTAAGCTCACTGGCCTATAATTACCCGCTTTCTGCCTACCTCCTTTTTTAAACAGTGGTGTCACATTTGTTAATTTCCAATCTGCCATGACCACCCCAGAGTCTAGTGAATTTTGGTAAATTATCACTCGTGCATTTGCAATTTCCCAAGCCATCTCTTTTAGCACTCTGGGATGCATTCCATCAGGGCCAGGAGACTTGTCTAACTTTAGCCCCATTAGCTTGCCCATCACTACCTCCTTAGTGATAACAATCATCTCAAGGTCCTCACCTGTCATAGCCTCATTTGTATCAGTCAAATTAAAAGAAAAAGTTACAGAATTCTTACTTGTTTTTCATCTGTGTATGTCATTAAAGTGAGACACCAACTTGCTACACAGGAATTGTGACATGACAGATATCAAATGCTTGTTATTGTAACATTGTTGATGTAATTGTCAGGAAAACAAGGATATAATATTTTGCTTTTGGCAACATCACTGTCATGTTTCTCAGATACTGGAAAACAGGCTGGTAGTGGTGCAACTGGTTAAAGAGACAGAGACTGCAAGGGTCTAAACATCAGTAAGAAGTAGTTTTTGTATGCTAATGAATCAAGAAGAACGTCAATAATAATTTAGAAAAAGGTAAAGATGTGAAGTGGGTTGGGTTAGTTGTAAGGGGAACAGATACTGGTTGCAAAATTGTAAGTAAGTGTGGCAAGGACAGGGTAAGTTTACTTTTTAAACTAAAGGAGCTATAAAGTAAAGAAAGGAGCAGATCAGTTCTGGGAAAAGGAAACTACTAAGAGATGTGTGAAACGATAGCGAGATCAAAACTAAGGAATTCATTTAAGAAAATACTGAAGCCTGTATGAGGGGGGAGGGTAGCTGCTTAGATCTCCCAGAAGACAACATGGTAGCTGATCAGATCTCCCAGAAGACATTGTATACAGGGCCAGACATGAAGAACCAGTTTCTGTTGTCCTCAGAGGCCCCAAGAGTATTGAGTGGTAGGCTCTGGAATTCCATAGATTAAAAAATCGACAAGGATGGTTGTCACGGGAAAAGGAGAACCTTAGCTCTGAGTGTATTTTAAGCTAGGATATTTTGGAACTGTTTTAAATTACTGTTAACTAGGTGAAGTCATTCTTGTGTTAAGTATAATTTTTAAAGTTTCTTTATTTTAATAACTGTTTACTTCTCTTTTTTTAATGTTTTTTTATTCTCCTCCTTTTTCACATTTTCTCCCAAATTTACACCCACCAACAATAAACAATAATCAGTAACACATATGTCAATCCCCATATCAATAACAACGATCCCAACCTCCCACCAAACCCCAAACATTTGTCCGCATGTTCACACAAACAAATGACAAAAAGGAATTAGGGATCACCCATAGTCGCCATTAACAGACACAGCCCCCCTCCCCCCAACCCTCCCACCCACTCGCCCCCACTAATGTTCAATGTTATCCAGTTCTTGAAAGTGCATAATGAATAATGCCCAAGAATTGTAGAACCTCTCCATCTTTCCCCTCAGTTCAAACTTAACCTTCTCAAGAGTCAAGAATTCCAACACGTCCCCCTGCCACACCAGGGCACAGGGTGGAGAGGTTTCTCTCCATCCCATCAGGATCCGCCTTTGGGCAATCAACGAGACGAAGGCTACGACATCTGCCTCCGCACCCGTTTCCAACCCTGGCTGGTCCGACACCCTGAATATGGCCTCCCAGGGGCCCGGGTCCAGTTTCACATGTTGCTCGTTATGCTTTCCCTTAATTTGCTCTATTTTAATTACCTTTGCTCAAGAGGCGCCAGGTATCTTTCTGATACCACCACAGGTTTCAAAGCCGAATACTGATCAATGACTCGATACACCAGTTAGTAAGTTTGAAATCAATTTACACACAGTCAATTATTACCCATGCGTAAACTCTATTCGCTAAACTACAACTACTACTAAAAGCCTATACTTAGCTTCGAGTGCCCACTCAGTCAGATGAACAATGGCCGTTGTCCGGTTCTGATACTGCTGGCTTCGAACTGGTACGGAATAGTAGCTAGGAGCGCCTATCTCGTAGCGTGCGTTGACCTTAGACTTACTTGGCTGGTGCTTGGCGGACTCTCGTCGCTGAGAGCCAAATGCCAAGGTGAAGGTGACAAAGAGGAGTAAGAGTAAGAGAGCGAACTGACCTTGGGGACTCTGTTTATAGCCCCTCGAGTTTCGAGCCCTTCTGGGAGGACCCTGGACTTGGTCCCAATTAATTGGACCATGTCCCAATCGTTTGTATCGATTTTCTCCAATAACGGGGTCGTTCCCCGATCATTGGGCGGGCTCTAGGTAACCGTTGGCCTGCCTTTGTTTTAGCTTCCACTGGCGCCAGGAAGTCTGTCCTGGTACCGATTGTTTCAATGTTTCTTTTTGTCCCCGGAGATAGCTCATTACTATGCTAATGGCTTGTAGTTTCAGTTCTGTCTGGGTTCTGCAAGTTCCAATCCACAGGAAACCTTGCACCTGCTTGTTTTTCAAGTGCTGTCCATTTTTCCCTGCACTCTTTGCGAGTATCCATTTTGGAATCGGGACGTGGCCACCCCAGGTGGCTACACACGTGCACACACCCTGCCCCCCCTCTCCCCCGCAACGTTCACACACATCTTCTACTCCTTCAAAGAATCGGCTCATCCTCATCCTCGTGAGGTGCGCTCTGTATACCACCTTCAGCTGTATCAGCCCCAACCTCGCGCACGAGGTGGAGGCATTCACTCTCCGGAACACCTCACACCACAACCCCTCCTCCATATCCTCTCCCAACTCTTCCTCCCACTTTGCTTTGATCCCTTCCAGCGGTGCCTTCTCCTCTTTAAAAATATCTCCGTAAACTGCCGACACTACCTCCTTCTCCAGTCCCTCTGTCGTCAGCACTTCCTCCAGCAATGTGGAGGCCGGCTCCCCCGGGAAGCTCTGTATCTCCTTTTTGGCAAAATCTCGAACCTACATGTATCTAAACATTTTCCCCTGCTCCAGCCCATACTTCGCTTCCAGCTTCTTCAATCCTGCAAACCGACCCCCAAGAAACAATTCTTTTAGTCTCTTAATCCCCTTCTCCTCCCATTTCTGAAAATTTCCATCCCACTTCCCTGGCTCAGATTTGTGGTTCCCCCGAATCGGCATTTCCCTTGACCCTGCCCAAACCCGAAGTGTTGGCAAAGCTGCCTCCAAATTCTCAATGAAGCTATTATTACCGGACTCCCTGTGTATTTCCCCGGAGCTATCGGGAGCGGCGCTGTTGCTAGTGCTTTCAATCCCGACCCCCTGCACAAACTCTCCTCCATTCTGACCCATTGGGAATCAACCCCTCTGACCCAGCTCCGCACCTTCTCCACATTCGCCGCCCAGTAACAATACATCAGGTTCGGAAGACCCAAACCCCCTGCCTGCCTTCCCCTCTGTAGCAGCACCTTTCTAACTCTGGCCACCTTCCCTCCCCATGTGAACAAAGTAATCCTTCCCTTAATCTCCCTGAAAAAAGCCTTTGGCAGGAAAATTGGCAGGCATTGAAAGATAAACAGAAATCGTGGCAACACGTTTATTTTAACCACCTGTACCCGACCCACCAGTGACAGAGGGAGACCATCCCACCTTGCCAGATCAACTTTCACTCTCCTCACCAAACTAGAAATGTACCTGCAGAGCCCCCCCACCCCCCCCCCCCCCCGCCCCCCCCCGGTCAACCTGCACCCCCAGGCACCTAAAGTGAGTCCCTGCTGTACGGAATGGCAGCCCTGCCCCCACCTCCGGCCGAGACACCACAAAATACTCACTCTTGTCTAGATTCAGCTTGTACCCCGAGAAAGAGCCAAACACTTGAAGCAGCTCCAATATTCACCCTATCGACACACTCAGTTCCGACTCGTATAATAGCAAGTCATCGGCATATAAGGACACCCTATGCTCTATCACACCCCCCCCCCCCCCCGACTATTCCTTTCCATACCCCCGAACTTCTTAATGCGATGGCCACCGGCTCAATCACGAGTGCAAACAGCAGGGGGGACATAGGACATCCCTGCCTAGTCCCACGGTGGAGAGAAACATATCTCAAGCTGATGTTGTTTGTGTGGACACTCGCCCTCGGAACCTTATATAGTAGCTTTACCCAGTTCACAAATCTTGGTCTAATCCCAAACCGCTTCAGAACTGCCATCATGTACCCTCATTCTACCCGGTCAAACGCTTTCTCAGGGTCCAATGCCACAACCATCTCTGTTCCCTTCCCCTCCGCCGGTGCCATAATGACGTTCAATATCCTTCTAACATTTGAAAAGAGCTGCCTCCCTCTCACGAACCCCGTCTGATCTTCACCTATCATCTTCGGGAGGCACTCCTCCAGCCTACCCGCCAGTACCTTTGCCAATACTTTTGCGTCCACATTCAGAAGTGATATGGGCCTATACGACCCACACTCCGTCGGATCCTTATCTTTTTTTAGCAACAGGGAAATCGATGCCTGCCCCAAGGTTTCTGGCAATACCCCCTTCCCTATCGCCTCTTCAAACATCCCCACCATCAGGGGTGCCAGCTTATCCTTGAATTTTTTATAATATTCCACCGGAAACCCATCCGGCCCTGCCACCTTCCCCGACTGCATCCTCCCAATTGCATCATTTATCTCCTGCTCCACTATCGTTCCTTCTAATGTAGCCCTATCCCCCTCCCCTAGTCTCGGCTACTCCAACCCATCTAGAAATTCCTGCATCTCCCGGTCTCCCCCACATGGCTCTGACCTGTACAACCTCTCATAAAATTCCTCAAAGACCTTGTTAATCAGATCCGGAGCCACCACCAACTTTCCTGCCCTATCCCTCACCTGAACAATTTCCCTTACCACTGCCTCCCTCCGGAGCTGACCTGCTAACATACACCCTGCCTTATCTCCATGTTCGTAAACTGCACCCCTTGCTCGTCTCAGTTGGCGCACCGCCTTCCTGGTAGATAGTCGGTCAAAGCTCACCTGCAGTTCTTTCGTATTTTCCACCTTTGCTAGATCCCCATCCTCTGCATAACTCCTATTTACCTCCAACATCTCATCTATTACCCTCTGCCGCCCAAATCTCTCCTCTTTGTCCACCCTGGCCTTAAACAAAATCACCTCACCCCTCACCACCGACTTTAGAGCCTCCCAGACAACTGCCTTCGACATCTCACCCGTACAGTTGAAACCTATATATCCCTCAATTACCTTTTCAATTTTGTCACAGAACCCTTGGTGCCCAAAAAATCCCACGTCTAATTTCCACCCCGGCCTCTGCGCTACCCCCTTCTCCAGTACTATATCCACCCAATGCGGGGCATGATCTGACACTGCAATTGCCGAGTCTTCCGACCCTTAACCCCAGCCAGCAAAGCCTTCCCACCACGAAAAAGTCGATCTGCGAATATACCTCTGGACTGCTGAGAAAAACGAGTTCCCGTTCCCTCAGGTGTGGAAGCCTCCCAGGGTCCACCCCTCCCATTTTCACCAATGGCCCAACCAACGCCTTCGCACCCCCCCCCCCCCCCCCCCCCCCCTGATAGGACCAGCGAGCGCGGCCGTGACCTGCCCAACCTTGGCTCCTGCACCAAGTTCCAGTTCCCCCCCCCACTATCAGTTCGTGTGTGTCCAAGTCGGGGATGGCCCCAAACACCTTCTTTGCGAATCCCACATTGTCCAAATTGGGACCGTATACACTTACCAGCGCCACTAACCTCTCCTCCAGCGCCCCTGTCACAATCACACATCTAACCTCCCTGATCTAGGGACCCAGGTTCGATTCCCGGCTGGGTCACTGTCTGTGTGGAGTCTGCATGTTCTCCCCGTGTGTGCGTGGGTTTCCTCTGGGTGCTCCGGTTTCCTCCCACAGTCCAAAGATGTGCGGGTTAGGTGGATTGGCCATGCTAAATTGCCCTTAGTGTCCAAAAAAGGTTAAGTGGGGGTTGCTGGGATAGGGTAGATACGTGAGCTTGAGGGGGTTGCTCTTTGTAAGGGCTCGATGGGCCGAATGGCCTCCTTCTACACTGTAAATTCTATGACCTGCCACCACCTTCTCCATCTGGAAGCGTCCTCTTTTGCTGACCATTACCGCTACCCCTCGAGCCCTTCCATCAAATCCAGAGTGAAACACCTGACTCACCCAGCCCTTTTTAAGTCTCACCTGGTCCTTCATCCTCAAGTGAGTCTCCTGCAGCATTGCCACATCAGCTTTCAAACTTTTCAAACCCTTGACCTCTTGACCGGACCTCCTAACCCCCTCACATTCCACGTGACTATCCTAACTGGGGGTCTCTCACCCCCCCCCCCCCCCCTTCTTATCCACCATCATCATACCAGCGGGCCCTGCTTCATGGGCCTGATCCGTCCCTATCCATTATTAACATCGAACCCCTTCTCCCCCTCCCAAACCAGCCCCCCCCCTACATTTCCTCTCGAAAAAACATCTCCCAGCATCAATCCCTTCCCCCCACCTCGCTCGCCTTGTAGGCCATTTGAAACCTGCCAACTAGGCTCCAATGTCCGCAGCCCTCCTCTCACCTCACCTCCGTTAACTAGCCGACTTTAGTGAGCTAGCGCGGGTGGCTCCCCCCGCCACGCTATACCGTCCCCTCCCACCCAGTCCCAGAGAAAGAAAAAACAACAATCCAACCCATACAATTCACTAAACTGAGATATAACCGTCGCAACACAGAATGCCAATCAACCCAACTAATAACTTGAACTCTGTAACAATGTGAAGTGAAGTAAATTACAGTACACATCAGTAAAAAGAAAGTTATAGCATTTATACATTTTCCAGCCCCCCAATCACAGTCCACAGTCTCTCTTCCAGCTCCGCTCCTCACGTCTGTCCCAAGCCTTCTGCCCTCACAAACGCCTCAGCCGCCTCCGCTGTCTCGAAATAAAAGTCTTTGGCCTCATACGCTACCCTCAGCTTCGCCGGGTATACCATACCAAATTGCACCCCCTTTTTGTACAGTGCCGCCTTTACTTGCTCGAACGCCGCTCATCTTTTTGCCAACTCCACCGTCAGTCCTGGTAGATCCGAACTCATGGCACATATGTCATGCAGCCTCCCGTGCCTACCTGAGCCCCATGTCCTGCCCATCTTTCCCCTCCCCCGCATTCTCCTCGTCTGACGAGGCCTGGTGTTTATCCTCCTCCTCCAGCACTTCACCCATCTGCTGCACGATGTTGTGAAGTGTGCAGCAGGCCTCATGATGCAGTGACCGTCCCAACATCATACTGGAGGGCCCCTCCAGAGCCGTCCAAGCACAGGGACCGCCTCTTCAGGAGGCCGAGGCACTGCTTAATCACGAGCCTGGTGGCTGCATGGGCGTCATTGTAGTGGGTTTCCGTGTCGGTCTGTGGCCTCCGGATAGGCGTCATCAGCCAGGGTCACAGTGGATAACCCCTGTCACCCAGGAGCCCCCTTCCCCCCCCAGTTGGGGGGCTTCTCGAAGATGTCAGGTATCGTCAAGTGTGGCAGGATGAAGGCATCATGCACACTGCCCGGGTATTGGGCACAGAGGTGAATGATGCATAGCTGATGGTCACATATCAGCTGCACATTCATCAATTAGAATCCTTTTCGGTTTGTGTAGAGCAGCCTGTCATTTGCAGGTGCCCATAGGGGGGCATGTATCCCGTCGATCACCCCTTGGACCTGGGGCGTCATGGCAATGGCGGCGAATCCTGCTGCCCAGGCATCCTGGTGGGCTCGGTCCACATTGAAGTGGACGTATTGAGCAGCTTGGCCAAATAGGGCCTCCATGACGGCGCTGATACACCTGTGCACCGAGGTCTGTGAGATCCCAGACAGGTCCTCACTCGGCGCCTGGAAGGAGTCCGTCGCATTAAAGTGCAATGTGACCATCACCTTGACGGCCACTGGGAGCAGGTCTCCTCCCCCATACTCCCCCAGTGCCAGGCGTGCCATCATCTGGCAGACATATCGCACTGTCTCTGCTCAGCCGGAGTCTTTGACAGCATGCTCGGTGGTGCAGGTCCTCGAACGGCAGGCGATGCCGGTACACACATGGCCTTATGCGGCGCCTCCTTGGCACCCCCTCCTCCTCAGCCTTTGGGCGACTCGCTCTCTGTCCTGGGTAGCTGACATCTGCCTCTCTACTGCACGCTCCGCTACTACAGCTTTCTCCTCAAGCAGCTCTAGCTTGTACAGCCGCAGGGCGTCTCCCAGGGCTGCAGTGACTAGGAGGAAGGCCACCATTGCTGGTTGCATTCCAATATCCATTGTCTGTAGGGGGTGAAAGGCTGACATGTTAGCATAGTGTGTACCCCCGTGCCCAACCAGGTCCACCGAGCAACATGATGGTCCCGGTTGGCACCACGGGATCTGCCCTGGCATGTCCCCCCCAATCTCTGCACCACTGGCACCATTGGAGGCTGGCACCATGGGGGCCTCCAGCCCTGGTGTCCTTTACTGATGCCGGGGTACCATTAGCTGGCACTTCCCTCTCCAGTGGTACACTCCAAGGCCCCCTAGGGAAAAGGCTGCCAGCGGGTGGCGACTGAGTGGGTGGGGGTGTGGGCGCCCATACAGCCGGTGCCACTTTGCAGAACCAGGGGCCAGGGTGGGTTGTCAGTGGGTGCACAGCAAGATGGCTGTGGTAATGACAGTCCGTGCCTGGGCACCATCCTAGTCCTGTGGGGGTCACCCCGGCCACTCAGTCTATTCCCCCCCCCCGCCCCCAGCCAGCACAGTCAATGCCCAGCCCAGCAGCCTACAATCATGCATCTCCATGTCCTACCTCCTCTCTCTCTCCTTCATCAACCACAACGCCGCTTTCGGGATTTTTAAAAGTGCAAGTGACCTGCGCTGTCGGGAACTCGGTCCATCGGAGGAGGAGAGTCACGGAGGCCCCGGAGAATACCAGGTCGGGCCCGCTAATGATATGCAAATTGTGTTTACTGCATGCGCGTTGACGCCACTGTCGAGGTGACGCTGCGATTTTGCTGTCGAACCGATTTTTTTGCCCAATCGTGTTTCGTGATTTTGCCGTTGGCCAACGGAGAATCCCGTCTCATTTCTTTTTTTTCTTTTGTGTATGGAGCAACAACTAAAGTTGTACTTCAAGGTGGTCAAGCCAGGATCAGGGGTGGTGGTGTATATTGCTGCAATACCTCCTTCATATTAATGAGTTGGGCATTGACTCGTCATGTGTTACATTATCTGTTTCGGTGACCACACTCCGAGGCAGGTGAGTTTTTAATTTTGCATTGGTGGACTAGGCAGCTGCGTCTGCCATGGTGTGTCCGAATGTGATACCATGGGTAAGAAATTTGCACAAACGCATACAAATCCAGTTTTCACAGGCTGACTATGGGGAAACATCCTTTAAAGTATCCGCGATAGTGTGTTGCTGGACTACTCTGCACTGCATCCAGCGGCATCTCCACTGCATCTGTGCCTAAACCTCCCTCACCAGGGCTCCCTAGCCTTGTTGTTCCATGCCAGCTTCCTGTACTCTTCTGCCAAAGAATCTAGGCCAGCTTGAAATCTATTATAGCTCAAGGTTAGCTCTAAGTCAGACCAGCATGGAAGCTCCTTTTGTGCTTGCACGTATGTGTAGGGAGATATATACAAGTGTGTGTGTTTATGTTCGTGCACGAGCGTGCATGCGTGTGTGATGAACTACAATACAGTCCTTTTTAACATTCACATTGCATAGTTCTAGATGAGTAAACTGATTGCAATCTGTTAAACAGTGACCAGCAGCAGGTGACTGACATTTTAAACCAGTCCATCTGCTGAATGCCCGTGTGTGACACCCCAGGAGATCTTTCTATCCATAATAATTATCTCCGAAGAATATATTTTATAGCTATTTCTGTAATTGATTTCTATACATTAAACTGGACTTTCAAGGGACAGCTGGAAGACTGGAAAGCCATGGGCATTAATGATAAGAACATTTGCAGGCGAGCTTAGCTGGCAATCAATATCTTTGTTCCAACGTGCGACTGTTAGTTTAATTGGAAAGCGATGGGTGTCCCTTACCACAACATCTGAACCAATTTTGGGTGCCTGTCAGGCATTCCTGCTGCAAGATGCAGTTCAGATTTTCATGCAGTGCATTTAAGAGCACAAAATGTAAGTTGCTCTTTTTATTTCTGAATTATAAGAAAAGAGCAGCACTCGGTTAAATACAGTAGAAAAGAATAGATAGAACTGATGTGGAAGGTCAAAGATGCAACATCGACAAGAATGATCTGCATTTATATAACATTTTTAACTTGGTAAAAGTCCCACGGTATATCACAGGAGAGTAAAGGGACAAAAATGTACTCCGTTCTAATGAAGCCACTTTTAGGCTGGGTGAACAAATATTTAATCAAAGAGTTAGATTTGGACTTCCAGTGGCGGCCATGAGGGAGTAGGTCGCACATTTGGTGGCTCCCACTCGTGATAGACTTTTTGGATCTTTTTCCCCCGACTTTTTTCGGAATTTTGTTGAGGGGCTGGTGGTGGATGAGACAGTGAGGAGAAATCCCACCCAGTAAATGGAGACACAGTACAGAAATGGACGTAAGGGAAGGAAGAACCGAATCGAGCAGACAGGTGCAGATTCTGCGGCAAAGGAAAGCATGGCGGATCTGCAGAGTACTGGCTCAACGGCCCAGTGGACACCGGACCAGCTCATGAAGTTTATTCGGGAGGGCTTTGCCAAGCAAAAAAAGGAATGCCTGGTCCCGATCAAGGAGTTGATCACTTGGGTGGAGCAGAGACTGGAAGCCCAAGATCGGGCGGTGCAGAAGGTGGAGGAAACAGTGGCTGAGCATGAGGAACACCTAACTGTGCTGGAGGCGCAGATGGGGCTGGTGAAAGAGCAACAGAAAAGGCTGCAAGACAAGGTGGAGGACCTAGAGAATAGGTCCCGCCGCAAGAACTTGAGGATTGTTGGCCTCCCTGAGGGATGTGAGGGAGTGGACGCAAGGGCTTATGTGGCAAATATGCTCGAGAAGTTAATGGGCGAGGGGTCGTTTTCTAGACCCCTGGAAGTGGACAGAGCGCACAGAACGCTTGTGAGGTTGCCATGGACGAATGAGCCACTGAGGGTGATGGTGGTGCGAATGCACAGATTCGTGGATAAGGAGCAGATTTTGCGTTGGGCCAAGCAGACACGGAGCTGTAAGTGGGAGAATAACATTCTTCACATCTACCAAGATCAGGGCGTGGACCTGGCCAAGAGAAGAGCGGGTTTCAACCAAGTTAAATCAACCCTTTTCAAGAGGAAAGTCAAATTTGGTCTACTTTATCCAGCTCGTTTGTGGGTCACCTATGAAAAGCGGCAATTTTACTTCGAGTCACCGGATGAAGCAATGGACTTTATGAAAAGCAAAGGGTCTAGATAGAGACTGAGGTGACTGATCTTTGCTGTAGAAATTCCGCTAAAATTGTTCTTACTTTTGCACTACATGAGAAATGCGTTTTGTAAAGTTTTTTTGGGCTGTTTCTAAGCTTTGTGAGTTAACTTTATACTGGCGGGGGACGGGTGGATGAATCTTTGATGCTTTTTTCTTTGGATGTGTTTGGGTGGAAACGTGCCTTTCGAATAGGTATTTCCGAGCGGGGGAGGAGGAGAGAACAATAGGAGATAAGATATCTGGCGCCATAGGGGGGGAGTCACCAAGCCAGCTGGGCGGGTTGGCTCACAGAAGCGCAGTGGGGGGTGAGCAGATGTTTTGTTTGTTGAAGCATTTATTGTGCTGTTAATGGGGGTGGGTGGTGGGAAATTGCTCTGCGAACAGGGGAGGGGCGGTTGCTTGGAGATAAATGGGAGGTCGGGGATGGAGGCTACCTGTGGGCGGGCCGGAGGGAGTGCGGGGCATGAGCTGGAGACTGGCTGTGGAAGGGGGATGGTTGATCAGCAGCGGGGGGGAGGGGGTGCTGAGAAGCCTCCCGATCAGGCTGATCATGTGGAACAAAAGAGGGCTGAATGGACCGGTTAAGAGGGCTTGCATGTTTGCACATTTGAGGGGATTGAAGGCGGATGTGGTAATGCTACAGGAGACAAATCTGAGGGTAATTGATCAGACCAGACCGAGGAAGGGATGGGTCGGGCAGGAATTTCACTCGGGGCTGGACTCTAAGACTAGAGGGGTCTCGATCCTGATTAATAAGCGAGTGTCATTTGAGGTGGGGAGAATAGTTGTGGATATGGGAGGTAGATATATCATGGTTAGCAGGAAGCTGGAAGGGTTGTCGGTGGGGCTTCTGAATGTCTAGGCACCAAATTGGGATGATATGGAGTTTGTAAGACGGATGTTAGGAAAGATCTCGGATCTGGATTCACAGAAGCTGATCATGGGGGGGGGGGATTTAAATAGGGTCATTGGCCCACGACTGGACCGGTCGAGTTCAAGGACAGGCAGGGTGTCGGCAATGGCGAAGGAACTATAGGGGTTCATGGAGCAGATGGGTGGGGCAGACCCATGGAGGCTTTGATGGCCAAGAGCGAAGGAGTTCTCCTTCTTCTCACATGTACATAAAGTATACTCCCGGATCGAGTTTTCTATTTTGAACAGGGCTTTACTGGCGGGGGTGGTTGACACTGAGTATTCGGCGAATGCTGTGTTGGACCATACCCCACATTGGGTGGACCTACAGGTGAGCAAGGAGGGTGGTCAGCGCCCACAATGGAGATTGGATGTCGGACTGTTAGCGGACGAGGGGGTGATCGCCGGGGGGGTGAGGGAATCCATCCAACTACCTGGAAATTAATGATACGGGAGAGGTCTCAGCAGCAATGGGTTGGGACTCACTGAAGGCAGTGGTCAGAGGGGAGCTGATTTCGATTCAGGCCCACAGGGAGAAGGAAGAGCGGGCAGAGGCGGATAGGTTGGTCGGGGAAATACTTCAGGTAGATAGGAGGTATGCGGAGGCCCCGGAGGTAGGATTACTGAAGGAACGACGGAGGCTACAGGTGGAATTTGGCTTGTTATCTCCGGGGAAGGCGGTGGAGCAGTTGAGGAAGGCAAGGGGGTGATATATGAGTATGGAGAGAAGGCTAGTAGAATGATGGCGCATCAGCTCAGGAAAAGTGAGGCAGCAAGGGAGATAGGGAGAGTGAAGGACAAAGGAGGGAAGACAATCTTGGACCCAGCAAGGGTTAACGGGGTGTTTAAGGAGTTCTACAGCAGGCTATACGAGTCGGAACCCCCAGCGGGAGTAGAAGGTATGAGGCAATTTCTGGGAGGGCTTGAGTTCCCGAAGGTGGACAGATGGTTGGTAGAAGGGCTGGGAGGTCCCGATAGGGATTGAAGAAATAGCAGATGGACTGGAGGCCATGTAGTCAGGCAAGGCCCCAGGACAAGATGGTTACCCAGTGGAGTTTTATAAAAAGTTCCCTGAGATGCTGGGCCCACTGTTGGTCAGGACGTTTAATGAGGCAAGGGAGCGAGGTGTTCTTCCCCCGACAATGTCACAGGCCTCAATCTCGCTGATCCTGAAGCAGGAGAAGGACCCTGGGCTATGTGGGTCTTCCAGGCCAATCTCCCTGTTGAATGTTGATGCCAAACTGCAACTCAGGGCTTTTCAACTTCATTGAAGCTCACTCGTGACAATAAGCAATTTCCATTTCATTTCAAATGGGAGGATGAGTTAGTGGGGAGAGATAGAGGCAGGTCTCTGGGCGGATGCATTAAGCAGGGTCAACACGTCCAGATCATGCGCCAGGCTCAGCCTGATACAATTTAAGGTCGTTCACTGGGTGGACACATGACGGTGGCCTGGATGAGCAAGTTTTTTTGGGTAGAAGACAGGTGCACGGGAGGGCCAGCGAACCATGTCTCCATGTTTTGGGCATGTTCGAAGCTCAGGGGATTCTGGCAGGGGTTTGCGGACATCATGTCCATTGTGTTAAAAACAAGGGTGGCACCGAGTCCAGAGGTGCCGATTTTCGAAGTGTCGGAGGACCCGGGAGTCCAGGGGGCGAGAGAGGCCGACGTCTTGGCCTTTGCCTCCTTGGTAGCCCAGAGACATATACTGTTAGCATGGAGGGACTCAAAGCCCTCAAAATCAGAGACCTGGGTCAATGACATGGCTGGCTTTCTCAGTCTTGAGAAAATCAAGTTCGCCCCAAGAGGGTCAACGCGAGGGTTTGACCGGAGGTGGCAGCCGTTTGTCAACTTCTTTAGAGAAAATTAACTATCAGCAGAAAGGGGGGGGGGGTTAGTCTAGATTACTGATTACTGTTCGAGGAGGGTGGGATCTGTGAGGGAGGTAGAGGATCTTTGCACTATGTTTATAATTGTTTGTATATGGTTTACTGTTACTGTTATAAAATCACAAAAGCCTTAATAAAATATTGCACAAAAAAAAGATTTAGATTTGAATCAGAGTCTTAAATCGAAGAGGAAGAGATGGAGAGGCAAATTGGTTTTGGAAAGTAACTGAGGGTCAAGGTGACATCCGGCAATGGTTAGGGGAAGGAATGGGAGAAGAGGCAAGATTTGGTGGCACACAGATTTCTCAGAGAGTTGTGGGGACAGAGCCCCACAAGTGGAAACTGAGGAGAGTTTCGATAATGAGAATCAGAATGTTACAATTGAGGCAAAGTAGAGGTCATAGTGAGCCCGAAGGTAGGAACATAGGGACCAAGCCTGTTCCACCATTCAATGAGATCATGGCTGACCTATAATCTAACTCCATATCCTGTAATACGTTTGGCTAACAAAAATCTATCAATCTCAGATTGAGCATCATAGGTCAGGCCAGCATTTCTTCCCCATTCAGAATTGTCCTTGACAAGGTTGCGATGAGCTGCCTTCTTGTAGCACAGCAGTCCATATGGTGCAGGTACCAGTAATGATGAAGGAATGATTATATATTTCAAAGACAGGATGGTGTGACTTTCAGGAGAGTTTGGAAGTGGCAGTCTTTCCATGCAACTGCTCTCTCTTGTTGGAGACGGTCATTGTCTTGTACACATGTGTGTTGCTTGTCACTTATCAGCGGAAGCCTGAATACGGTCCACGTCTTGCTGCATTTGAACCCAGAATGCTTCAGTATCTGAGGCGTTATAAATAGTGCAATCATCAGCGAACTTCCCCACATCTGCCCCAAGATGGAGGGAACATCATTGATGAAGCAGCTGAAGGTGGTTGGGCCTACGACACCACCCTGAGGAACCTCTGCACTGATGTTCTGAGGCTGAACTGATTGACCTCCAACAACCACAACTATTTTCATTTGTGGCAGGTTTGACTCCAGCCAGTGGAGAGTCCTCCTCTGAATCCCATTGACTTCAATTTTACTTGGGTGGCTTCATGCCACACTTCAGGGCCATGATTTTATAGCCCCTCCCATCTGGTGGGAAATTACAATCCCACTGGGGTAAGCAACGATTTAAATTTCCCACCACACCCGCCGGGGGAGACATGACGATGGTTTTCTCACCACCTGCCGCAGATCCAGCTGGTAGCTATGTTATTACAATTATGAGGTTTATAAGATTATTATATTTTGGGACTCTAACTTTAAATTTAGGGTAACTGAAGGGGGTCATGTGATCTGTTCTGAAGTCTATCTGACAGGAAGCCTGTTGAAATGAAATGAAAATCGCTTATCGTCATGAGTAGGCTTCGAATGAAGTTACTGTGAAAAGCCCCTAGTCGCCACATTCCGGCACCTGTTCGGGGAGGCTGGTACGGGAATCGAACCGTGCTGCTGGCTTGCCTTGGTCTGCTTTCAAAGCCAGCGATTTAGCCCAGTGAGCTAAACAGCCCCTTTTTGGTTTGATTGTTAGAGATCAAAGGAAAGTGAGGATTGTTTTGCTGGGATGAAGGAGCAAGGTATTTGGAGACAATGGCAGTGGCCTCCTAGTTTACCATGAACAGACCTTGAGTCTCCTAAAGTTACAGAAAGGTGTTGCATATATCAGGTTGGAAACAGTTGTGCTGTAAATTCTCCATTTACTTTGAAGATGAAGGAATTGAGATCAAGGATAGCTAATTAGCATTTCTAACTTGATACAAACTTATTGTGTATTGTGTTTGTAATAATCTCGTCAAGGCTAGTCTTTCAACACCAGACGTTTTCATTTACATACAGGCAGCACGGTAGCATTGTGGATAGCACAATTGCTTCACAGCTCCAGGGTCCCAGGTTCGATTCCGGCTTGGGTCACTGTCTGTGCGGAGTCTGCACATCCTCCCCGTATGTGCGTGGATTTCCTCCGGGTGCTCCGGTTTCCTCCCACAGTCCAAAGATATGCAGGTTAGGTGGATTGGCCACGATAAATTGCCCTTAGTGTCCAAAATTGCCCTTAGTGTTGGGTGGGGTTACGGGGTTATGGGGATAGGGTGGAGGTGTTGACCTTGGGTAGGGTGCTCTTTCCAAGAGCCGGTGCAGACTCGATGGGCCGAATGGCCTCCTTCTGCACTGTAAATTCTATGAATGTAAAAAGGTGACAGTCGCAGTTTACAGCACATACGTCCAAACCTGGAAACCAACAGAATACCAGCCCGGGTTGAAGCAGCAGCTTTTAAACTCCTGCCGCTAATGTTCCATTGGGCGAGCTCCCACCTGCTCAGTCGGGAAGTTCACATTCCACACAGAACATGGGGGGAAGGATCTTTCACAACATCCCTCCCCCCTTAATTTATTCCCCCCCCCGCCCAGTATCCTCACTGCTAGAAAGCCCCCTCTGCCGTTTGGCGATCGGTCTGAGGACAGTTGAGTGTCGGATCGGATATGGTGGTGTGAGCTGAATTGGGGACCTTCATTTCTAGAGGGAGTGCCAAAGAGTTGCTGACTTGGGTTCCTCTTTGGTGTCTGCTTCAGTCAGGCCACCAGATTCCTCTGCTTCCATCTCACAGACGTGTCCACATTATCCAGAGGGATGGGGCACTGGGTCGGCTTTGAGCTGTTGCCTGGTAGTGGCGGTGTCCACCGCCATGGTCAGTAACGAGACTTTCTTGGAGGCGGACTCTCTGCTCCTGAGGTGGTCTGGGTGTTTCTTTACAATCTTCCATTAGACTTTCACTTTGTAGGCCACTGTCCTCGTTTGTGCCATTATGATCCCAGAGATCGGCGGGATTCTCCCGTACACAGCGGGGCGGGGGTTCCGGCAGGACGGAGTGGCGTAAACCGGAGTGGTTGGTGCCCCGCCGGGCGGCATGGAAGGCCTTTGGCGCCGCGCCAACCGGGGCCGAAGGGTCTCCGCCGGCCGGCGCGGGTCCGCACATGCACGGGAGCGTCAGCGGCTGCTGACGGCATCCCCGCGCATGCGCAGTCAGGGGTTCACCTTCGCGCCGGTCATCGCGGAGGCTTACACGGCCGGCGCGTAGGAATAGAGTGCCACCACGGCACAGGTCCGCCCGCAGATCAGTGGGCCCCTATCGCAGGCCAGGCCACCCAATAACCCATGTAGGTCCCTTAAATTTTCCCTCTTCATGTGTACCCCAGTTAGAACATAGAACATACAGTGCAGAAGGAGGCCATTCGGCCCATTGAGTCTGCACCGACCCACTTAAGCCCTCACTTCCACCGCATCCCAATAACCCCTCCTAACCTTTTTGGTCACGAAGGGCAATTTAGCATGGCCAATCCACCTAACCTGCACATCTTTGGACTGTGGGAGGAAACCGGAGCACCCGGAAGAAACCCACGCAGACACGGGGAGAACATGCAGACTCCGCACAGACAGTGACCCAGTGGGGAATCGAACCTGGGACCCTGGCGCTGTGAAGCCTCAGTGCTAGCCACTTGTGCTACCTTGCTATTCTTGAGAAATTCCGCAAGACTTCTTCTAGTTGCGCCAGGTGCTTTCGTTCTGAAGACCCCGTGATCAGGATGCCATCCAAATATACCAGCACTTTGGGTGACCCTTGGAGTATGTTCTCTGTGATCTGTTGGAATATGGCGCGTGCTGATGAGACCCGAAGGGAAAGTGAGTGCACTCATATAGGCCCTTTGTGTGTTGATTGTAACAAACTTCCAGGAAGGCTCGTCTAATTCAAGTTGAAGATAGGTGTGGCTCATATCCAACTTAGTGAATGTCTGGCCATCTGCTAACTTGGAGTACAGATCTTCAATCTGAGGCATGAGGTACCTATCTAGCTTGGAAACCCGATTGACTGTTACCTTATTATCGGTTCTTAACAGACACTGGCTTATTACCTGTCATTAAATTTAAAATAGCCCGACCCCTCACTGGTTCCTGCATTCAACACATTAGAAGCTTGTCCTGAAAAAATGTTCTTTGGGCTGGATTTAACTATTCTTTGCCAACAGGTTTGAAGATGACTGGCTCATTAATTCCAGCGAGTACCTGGCCTACCATCCACTGCAATCCCATTAAATGGGAAATTAATGGTCCCTTAAGGGACTCACCCACCACCACAGGGTGTCATGTTATTCCAATGATATAATGCATTGGGTTTATTTACTATATAAGACACCAGGCACCTATGATCCACAAGGGATTTTGTAAAGATGATGTGGGTTCATTTATTAAGACTAGGTGGATGAAAACAATTCAACATTTTTATAAAGCTTGAAGATGTCGTAGCTGTGTGTGTGTATGCACTTTTCTCAGAAAAAAAGTGAAAGTAAGACTGGATCACATGACACTTTTCCATTCTAGTGATGCAATGCCGCTACCCCTATATTCCACCAGAATTCAACCGGTGGAAGGGAAGATCCACATCAAACGGCCAGCCCTGCAGGTTTCCATGTGCCCATGGGAGTGCTCCCTAAGCTGTTGACCCTTCCCCAGGTTGCCCTCCTCTCCATGGCCTCTCAAACCACCCCCCCCCCACCCAAACTTTGCTGGGGGCCTGCTTTCTTGGCCCTAGCAAGACCTGCCCGAGATCCATGTACCTGAAATGCTGGAGAGCTGCTGGCCAATCACTCTGGCATCTCTCTGAGGCAGAGCTTGCCTCCGACCTACTAATTTTCGATTGGCTGTAAAATGGCTGTGGGACAGTCTATGTGTCCCCCCCTCCCCATCCCCCCCGGCAGGCATTCCCCCCTGACTCTTTAGTCGGGGAGGAGCCGGTGGTGAGGGAAAACCAATGCTCCATATAATTCAGCCCCTTATTTCAACACAAACTCGCCTGCTTATTCTGATTTCGATGAAATTAAAATCCTCCATTAAAAACCACACTGCCTTTTACTACATGCTCTCTGCATTGATATATTTGCAATTTCACAGCTGCTATCCCGGGTCTATACACTGCTCCAAATAAAACCTTAAATCCTTTTCTATTTCTTAATTCTACCCATGAAATCTCTTTATGCTTGCTTATCTCATGTTATATCATTTCTGGACAGAAAGAGTGTAATTAAAGTATAGAAAAAATTGGATCAACAACTTCCATTCAAATGACAACAATAGAATTCTAAATGGAATAGGCTCACAGCGTGTGCACCCAGAGGCAATGTTGTTCAATTTCACTCAACAATCTTTATGATATTATACACTGAGAGCCAAGAACCAGTTGAATTTTCAAGTCAAGTAAGATTTTGGGAAAATGCTAATGGTAACAATATGGCAGGGAGGGTGGTGAGGGGGGGGGGGGGGGAGTAGGAGGAGAGGGAATGAAAAAGAGTAGTGTAGATCATTGGGGGACAGACAAGCAGCCAATGGGGCAGTGGGGGAGGGGGAAATCAGAGGAGGAAGTCACGAGGAAGAAAAACAATGAAGAACCTGGATTTATATAGCACCTTGCATGATCTCAGCACTTCCCAAGCACTTGACTGCCAATGAAGTACTTCTGAAATGTCATCACTGTTATGGTGTACGAAATCCAACACACAGCAAGATCCCACAGGCAGCAATGAGACAAATTACCAAAGAAGCTGCATGAGGTGATCTCTTTTGAGGGGTAGACATTGTCCAGAGCATCAGGAAGAACTACCTTAAAAATAGTCCCATGTAACGTTTCATAGATGTACAGACATTTTCAGCACAGAAGGAGGCCATTCAGCCCATCATGTCCACGCCAATCGACAAAGATCTGACTACACTAATCCCATTTTCCAACGCTTGATCAATTGCCCTGGAGGTTATGGCAGCAGAAGTGAATATCTATATACTTCTTAAATGTTTATGACTCTACCACCCTTTTAGATAATTAGTTCCAAGCTCCCCCATCCTCGAGGTGAAAAGGTTTATCCTCAACTCCCCTCTTAGCCTTCTACCTCTTGGCTTAAATTCATGCACGCTTGTTATTGACCACTCTACTAATTGAAAAAAACGCTTTTGTATCCACTCTATCTATGCCCCTCATAATCTTATTAACCTCTATCAGGTCCTCTGGCAACCCTCATTACTCCAAGGAAAACAACCCCAGCCTATCCAATCTCACCTCATATCTCAAACCATCCAGTCCAGGCAGCATCCTGGTATAATAGCCTCTGCACCTCCTCCAGTGCAATCACATCCTTCCTTTTACATTCATCCAGGGCCTTGTTTTGAGGTCTTCTCTAAAAGGTGGCACCTTCAACAGGGACTGCACTGGAGTTTGAGTCTAGATTTTGTGGTCAGGCCTCAGGAGTGGGATTGGAACCTACAGCCTTTAGACTCAGATGTGTGGATGTTGTCAATTGAGTCACAGCTGTAGAAGTGAAGGAAAGGAGACAAGGGTGTGAGACAGGAAGGGAAAAAAGAGTGTAGCGTGGAGTAGTGATGGGCAACCTAGGCTAGTGAATGGGCCGCATGAATGGCCTTCCTTCAGCTCAGTGGGTGCAAGATTGAAATCAGGCTTGTTCACTAACCATGACCCCACGAATAAGATTAAATACATTTAATACACGTTGAATATTTCACAACGGGTTATAGAAAATGTTTAATCATTTATATATGAATAGAATTGTCATCAACTTCAAATGGTAAAAACAGAATAAATTTACACTTTGGACACAGAGGGAATGCACGGCTCTCACAGTTGTGAGCAATCAGCATTCACCTCACTTCACTTGCCCTTGCTTCAGATGTGTTTCACTTCAGTCATAGTGGTAGGAAGAAAAGTACATGGACAGAAATCAGCAGAAAGTGGTAACCCTACGTGTGGGCAACGGTCAACAAAATGTATTGTGGACTGCACTCAGAACCCAGAGGGCCGCATGAGGCCTCCGGGCTGCAGGTTGCCCAAAATTAGTGCAGGAGAAAGACAGAAGATAGAATAGGCGAGAGGCTATTGTAGTGATATCATGGTTGTGTTGTAATTCACCGAATGACCACTAGGAGTCTTATTAGTATATAAGTGAATGTGAGAGTCAGGTGACCTCAGACTGACTAGGGAGCTAGTAGCTTGTGCATGTTCATACTGTTATTCATCTGTTATTTTGTATTTATTGACCCACAGTTAATGTTAATAAATCATTTATAGCTTTAGATACAAGTGGTCTTGTAATATAAATCAGACCATCTGACAAGAACATTACATGATACTGGATGGTATTAAACACTCAGAAAGTCTTCCACGAGGCCCACAGAAATTTGAAGATTTTGCAGACTGCCAGAAATGGAGATGTTGAAACCACCAATGAGTCTCAGATTTCATGGTAATGTGGATAGCAACTGACATATGTTCAAATTACTATTTAATCTGTTTCTTACTACAGTAAATCTAGGAGATGAATCAGATTCGCATAAGGTAGCGATGCTCCTGACAGAGGCAGAGCCCAAAGCAATTGCTGTGTTTAATACATTTAAATTTGCAAACGATGAAGATAGTAAAAATTTTAACAAAGTAATTCGAAGATTTGATGAACATTGAACCCCCAGAAAGAATGAAATTTATGAACGCTATGTGTTTAGATCACATTTACAGAAGACAGAAGCGGCCATAGATCATTTCATCACTGATTTAAAGTTAAAAGCTAAAACCTGCAATTTTTATGTGGTGAAATCTTCCAAGATTCAGGACCAAATTGTGTTTGATGTAAATGAAAATAAGCTGAGGGAACGGTTGCTGAGGGAATCGGAGCTGTCTTTGGAACAAATAGTTAAGATTTGTCAGACTCATGAGCTAACAGCACAGCATTCTAAAATGTTTCCCAATAATGGCGGCATCTTCTTGGAGGAAAGCACTCCGGTTGCCGCCCTTTTTCCAAAAAGGTGGGAAACTTCCAAAAAAAGGCGGGAAGTTTCCGCAGCTCCTCACACACCAGAGATCAGGGTGAGGTATTTCTGTATAAAAGATGTGGTCAAAGACACAAATTAAGGCAGTGTCCAGCGTTTGGCAAGTTTTGTTCCAGATGCAAAGGAAAAAATCACTTTGCTCAGGATTGTTACTCTAAGCTCATTCCCAGATCAGTCAGCACAATGGAAGACACAATCTCCAGTGATGAAACATCATTGTTTGTTGGACTAATAACAGAGAAGAAGAATTTTTTGGAGACATTAAAAAATTCTCCAGCACTTAAAAAATACAAACTGATGCTCCATTTAAAATAAATGAAGTTGATGAGGACAAATGGCTGCTACCACTTGAAGTGAATGGTACAGTGGTCTAATTGAAGTTAGACACTGGTGCCAAAGCCAATTTAATCAGCATGACTAATTTAAAAAATCTAAAAATTGTGATTAGAAGAAATCACAAACTATCTCTGAGAGATTATAATGGTTCAAGCATAAATGTTATGATGCTTGTGACCGGAGTGTGGTGGTGAAGAGCACAGTTTATTCCGTCCCATTCTGTATTGTATCCCAGGGCTTGGATTCATTATTAGGTGATCAGTCCTGTGAAGAATTAGGTCTCATGCAGTTGGTATATAGCATCCCAAAAGGATTGGATCAACACTACAATGATTCTGAGAACATTATCAGCAAATTCAGCAGTGTGTTCACTGATTTTAGTGCCCGACCATTCACCAACGAAATACAATTTAACGAAGATGCATTATCTAAAGCACCGATACAAGCTACGGTAGTGAAATTGCTGAAGATGTAGATCTGCATGTCAATCTCATTTCTACCCTACCACCTGTATGAGATACAAAATCATAAGTTATCAAGAAGATAGAAGAACCTCTCATTGGGGTAAATTCCATGGTATGTGTGACACAAAAAAATGGTGATGCTCATATAGGCATGGATCCCAACGGGCTGAATGAAAAATAGTGTACATATTGTAAAACAATCATTACAGAAATCAATGGACAGCCAATATGATCCATATCTTGCAAAATTACGGTACAAATCGTTACCATTGTTATATGATAGATTGCCAGCAGAGCTACTCATGAATAGAAGGTTGCGTGCCACACTTCAATACTTGGAAAAGGAGGAGGAGAATGCAGCGGTACTGCAGGAAATGCAAAACATTAAAGCGAAACAAAAGCAGTTCTATGATAAACCTCGAGGGAAGAATGGGCAGAGCTGCAAGGTGTGCTGATTTGAGGAGTGCTGTTCAGGAGAAGGCTGGGTGAGGGGCTGGCACGTGAAGGTTTACAGGTTCTCATTTTGAATTTATGATTTTGCATTGCCCAACTTAGTGTTCGATAGGTAATTATTTGCCACTATTTTAAGTGGTGGGCAATCAGATACGAACATCAGCTAAAATCATATTACTTAAATGCTTTAATGTTTCTATAAATCTCAGTGATTTACAACTGTTTGATTTCCACTTGGAAACCCTTCATTTCAAATCATGGGCAAGAGCTTCACCTACAGAAAGAGGTCATTTCCCAGCTCGAAAACCATAGGCTGCTTCCCCCCTTTGTGGAGAGAGAGCTGACTGAGAAACCTTAGCTAACCACAGCTATTCACAATGTACATTAATGACCTGGGAGAAGGAACTGAGGGCATTGTTTCTAAGTTTGCAGATGATACAAAGATATGGAGAGGGGCAGGTAGTGTTGAGGAAGCAGGGAGGTTGTAGAAGGACTTGGACAGGCTAGAATGGGCAAAGAAGTGTCAGATGGAATACAATGTGGAAAAGTGTGAGGTCATGAACTTTGATTCGAAAAATAGAGTCATAGACTATTTTCTAAGTGGGAAAAGGCTTTGGAAATCAGAAGCAGAAAGGGATTTAGGAGTCCTAGTCCAGGATTCTCTTAAGGTTAACATGAATGTTCAGTCGGCAGTTAGGAAGGCAAATGCAATGTTAGCATTCATGTCAAGAGGGCTAGAATACAAGAGCAGGGATATACTGTTGAGGCTACATAAGGCTCTGGTCAGACTCTATTTGGAATATTGTGATCAGTTGTGAGCCCTATATCTAAGGAAGGATGTGCTGGCCTTGGAGAGGGCCCAGAGGATGCTCACAGGAATGATCCCCGGAATTAAGAATTTGTCATATGAGGAGTGGTTGACGACTCTAGGTCTGTATTCGATGGAATTTAGAAGGATAGGGGGGATCTCATTGAAACTTACAGAATACTGAGAGGCCTAGAGAGAGTGGATGTTGAGAGGATGTTTCCACTGGGAGGAGTAACTAGAACCCGAAGATACAGCCTCAGACTGAAGGGTTGATCCTTTAAAACAGAGATGAGGATGGTGAATCTGTGGAACGCTTTGCCGTAGAAGGCTGTGGAGGCCAAATCACTGAGTGTCTTTAAGACAGAGATAGATAGGTTCTTGATTAATTAGGGGATCAAGGGTTATGGGGAGAAGGCAGGAGAATGCGGATGAGAAACATATCAACTATGATCGAATGGCATAGCAGACTCGATGGGCCGAATGGTCCGATTCTGCTCCTAAATCTTATGGTCCTATGGTCTTATGGTTTGTGGAAGGATGATAAGGCACAGTTTTTATGTGTTGTATGCCATCGTTTTGAAGGTCGTCTCTGAATTCCATTGACGTGGGCTGAGGCCCTTTATCACTAATTCATTGTTCCAGTTTGCCAAACCGTGTAAATACTTTATCCAGATGTTCGATTTCATTATCTTATTTTGGTTTATTTAGAATCAGCGCCCACTGGGATAAGAAACATATCCTTCAATTGGTCCCGCAAAATTAACCTGTACTGTTTGTCATAGTTGCTTTGGCCAATCCAACGGTGACGTGCTTGAAGAGGTAAAGTATTTCCTAACACAAGACTGACATTGACCTACTCTTTCTTCAATCTGTGAGTCTAGCCCCAAACACCAGAAATAACTCCTTGTGAACCCTTTCATACATACAGTGCCTGGATGTCCTTTATGGAGCTGATCCAGTATATGGCTCTGAAAGCATGGAGGAATAATGACTCAGATCCCCAATATAAGTACCATTAATTCAAGTTCCCTTGTTTGTTCGGTACGGCTTGAACTCTGGATACCTCCTCTGTTTATCCAGTGGTATAACTTTCAAGATCATGTCAATGACCTTCCCCATCACCAGATCTGACCTTGTGTGTCTTTGCACTTGAGATGCAGTAATAGGTTCACTACCCACCTGGGAAAAGCACAGATAATTTACATAGTCCCCCTGTGATTTGGCTTTGTCCCGAATTGCTAAACGGGATAGAGCATTGGCATTCGCATGTTGCTCCAGTTTTCTGTATTTAATCTTGGAAATCAAGTGCTGATAAGCTGAAGGACCATCTCTGAAAACGACTCACAGCTAGAGACGGGTATTCCTTTGCATGGACCAAAAATCATTATTGAAAGCCTGTGGTCTGTCAACAAAGTAAAATGTCTTCCATACAAGTAAGGATATTATAATCCAATTCAACATAATTCTGCACAGCGCTTGTCCATGTTCTCGAAGTGAAAGCTATTGGTCTTTTATCTCCATTTTCATTATGTGGGAAACAACTGCACCCACCCCATGGGGTGATGCACCATATGTGAGTTGTATTTTCAACTTTAGTATATTTTTAACTTCAGTATCTGCCTCTTCACAATCTTCTTTCCAAGTCCATTGGTGGTTCGTACATAATAATGTAAGGAATGGTTTTAATTTGCCGTTCTTCTTCTTCGGCGATCGCTCATTAATGAGTATAATTGTCCACCTAAGAAACTCTGTGTTTATGGTCATGGATTCTGTGGGTCTTTGCACCGTTGATGAGCCCAATCCTAGAGCCGCATCTTTGACTGCTCACTTGTCAGGTGTTTCCGGGAGGTGGAATCTGTCCTTGGACTCCAGATTGCTGATATTCCTTTCTGAGGCTCCTTTTCTAGGCCTCCTCTTGCTGTTGGGTATCCTCAAAGATTGGGTCCCTTCAATCAGGAGGTTTCTCCAAGTAGATCTCTTCTAAGCAAGGATCTCCCAGGTAATGACATCTGTGTTGTATATCTTGAGGTCAGCATTTAGGGTGCCTTTCACGCGTTTCCTTTGTTCACCTCTTATTCAGGAGCCTTCCTTGAGCTTTGGCAGTCGGGACTCAGACATCTTCAGCATATGGCCAGCCCAGCGGAGCTGGTTTTGGATGCTCATGGTCTTGATGATGGTCCTCTTGGCTCTTTCCAGGTTACTGATGGTAGTACCCATGTCCTCCCTCCCATCTGATGCGGAGAATTTTTCCCAGACAGCCTTGATGGCTCCTGTCCAGGACCTCGAGGTGATGTCTGTGCATAGTCCAAGTTTCTGAGCTGGGTAGAAGTGGGAGGATAACTGCCTTGTGCACAAGGATCTTGGTGTCAGCAGGGATGTCGTGGTCAACAAAGACTCTCATCCATAGGTGTCCGAAGAAAGCGCTTGCAGATTGGGTACAATGTTGAATCTCTGCATCAATGTCATCCTTAGAGGAGAGGTGGCCCCCAGGTATGGGAAGCATTCTTTTTTTGGTAGTGTTTCTCAATTGGTCTTGATGAAGGGAGTGACTATTTTGTCCTGGGGTGGGTTCGTAAAGGACTTGATTCTTCTTGAGGTTGAGGCTGTCACAACACCCTGGACGAGTGCACATTCAGTTTCAGCCCCACAGACTCCAGAGTCCCAACTAAGTGAATTAACCACTAATTTGTGTTTTCCTCAGATCTTTAAGCCTTGACTGCTCCAATGAGTTACAGACACCATATTTATAAGTAAAACATTAACAAAATGTGTATTAACAATAGGAGGAAAAGATGAATATATATAAATATACACCAGGACAATGGTCTACCAGTCTACCTAATCGAACAACCTTGTCCCACCCTTCACCCAGATACATATAAGACAGACACATGGTAAAGGGTAGGAAAGGACTAAAAGAAAATGGGGAATAAATGGAAAGGTTTGAGCTGAGTCTTCACTGCTGTGATTACGGCCTCTGGGAATAGATTTGCTCAAGAAATTCAGCTTGGCGTAGTTCCATCTTTCCACCACCAGGCGCTAGGTGCAGAATGTTCAGGTCAGCGTGCTTCCAATCGTGCTTCAGATCAGTGTAATTCTGCTCTTCTACCATCAGATGGAGTATTCATTTCTGTTAAATTACTTGACTTTGACTCCAGAATTAGCAGAGTTTTCATTTGCCTGATATCTGTATGGAAAACTGGCTATATTATCACAAATGGTCTCATCTTAAGCTTCAATCTTGAGCTCTCACCAGTCCTTCATACAGAGACATAAGTGCATGACCGATCTGTGGAAAACGTCTAGCACCTCCACATCCAGAAGAAATCTTTCCCAGTTCTGATGGCTGTCTGTGCTCTTCTAAACAAGAAAGTCGCTACATACTTAGCTGGAATGTCTCTTGAAATCATCTGGCAAAGAGAAAGAGAGAGACGGGGAGATTCTCCACTACCTTCGAGCTGGGCTTCCTTCACACAACTGAAGACAAAAGATGGAACTCTTCAGAAGGCCCGCCTCGCTTCTGGAAGTTTCTGACTGGCACCACCAATCACATGCAACAATAGGAGAAGGCTGAGCATTCCACATTCACCAATTGGATCTTGCCAAGTCTATCAAATCGTCATCACATATTTTGCCACAGAACCCAATGGGAACTCTTGGGTTAGTCTATCAGAGCAGGGGTGTTTCAACTCTGCCTAAAATCTGTAGTTTAAGCAGAAATCCCAAAAGATGCAGCAATGTTATAGCTGCTAACTAGAGGACTGTGATTCCAGGCAAGTAGCAGGATGGGGATAAAAAGGGAACACAGGACAGACAAAAGGTTTTGCAACAATGTCCTAACAAGGCTGAGACCGATTCTTCAGTATGCTTCCGCAAAGATGTCATCCATGGCTTGGAGATTATCTTCTGAGCGTGGAGATGGTGATGTCATCTGCAAACTAAGTTCCACGAGCAACGTCAGTGTCACTTTCTTCTTGGATTTTAACCAGCTAATGTTCAAAAATTTTCTGTCCATCCTGAAGACGATGTCCACTTCTCTGAAAAGTTTGTTCTTAACAAGGTGAAGAATGGTGGCGGTGGAGATGGAGAAAAGGGTGGGGGCGATAACACATTAGTGCTTGACTCCAGCCTTGACCGCAAAGATTCCGGTCTTATTTCCGTCGGTGAAAACTGTCGCCGACATCTTGTCATGGAGGAGTAGGAAGATGTTGATTAATTTCTCTGGACAGCTTACCTTTGAAGGAAGCTTCCTTCGCACTTCCCAACTGACTGAGTCAAGAGTTTGGTGAGATCGATGAAGGCCAGATAGAATGGTTGATGTTGCATCTGGCATTTCTCTAGAAATTGCCAAGCAGTGAAAATCATGTTCTGTGGGTTAGTCAGAATCCACGCTGACTTTCCGAAAATGTTTCTTCAGAGACTGGGAGAAGGTGGCTAGCAAGGATTCGGGTGATGATCTTCCCGGTGATGGAGGATAAGGTGATTCCTTGGTCGTTTGCACAGTCCATTTTGTCTTCTTTCTTGAAGATAGGGTCGATGTCGGCATCCCTAAGATTGGCAGAAATGTCTCGTTCATCCCAGATTTTAAGGTACAGCTAATGGAGATAATGGCCGATCCCTTCTCCTGCAGGTTTTGAAAATCTCCCCTGGAATCCCATCCACTCCTGCAACTTTTCCATTCTTCACATGTTTCTTGGCAGCTTCAACTTCATCCACGCATGGTGGGAGTCCAAGATCACCCTTGATGAAGAGTTGGGGGAGTTCCTCAGTGTGGTTGTATCACGGTTTAGGAGTTCTTGGAAGAGTTCTCTCCATGTTTTCTCTGTCTCTCAAGAGAGTTCCATCCTTACTTCACACCGATGGACCCATATATTACCTTGGTAGCACTGAAGAAGCTCTGGGTGTCATGTTCATTAGCGAGGAGTTGCAGCTATTTAGATTTCTCAGTCCACTATTGGTTCTTGTACCTCCACGTTGGCTGACAGATGAGCTTTCCTCTTTGCTTTACTGGTTATGTCTTTCTGACAGGCACAGAGAGCCTTGTCAAGGAGGTCTTGGATGGTGTGGTCATTCTCGTCGAACCAGTCATGGTGTTTCCTGGTCTTCTAGCCAATAGTTTCTTTACAATTTGAGGTGATAGCTGGCTTCAGCTCTTTCCAGTTTTCCTCCACTCTATTAGTATGGAGATTTTGTAGAAGATATTGTTGAAGGTTCACTAGCATGCTTGGCTCTTGAAGCCGCTCAACGTTGATCTTTTCTCTGAGCTGTTTCTTCCTCTTTGACTGTTTCTGGTGGTGTTTGATGGATATAGAGGATCAGATGAGCTGGCGGTCTGTCCAGCAGTCATCTTAACTGGTCATCATTTTGGTGAGGAGGGCATCCTTTAAGTCTCCAGACCAGATGATGACAAAGTCGACCTTGTACTCATGCTTTGATCATGGATGTCTCCAGAAAGTTTGAACTTGTCTTTTTGGCGGAACAATATGTTAGTGATGACAAGCTGCCGTTCCACACACATTTGGAAAGCAGGAGAACCTCTTTGGAGTTGCAATTCCCAACTCCTTCCTTTCCGATGGTTCCTTTCCAGGGTTGGGAGTCCTTTCCTGCCCTGGTGTTGAAGACTCTAAGGCGGATGAGCTTATCTTCCATAGGAATGTTGGAGAGTATGGTGTCCAGGGTGGAGGAGAAGCCTTTTTTGGATTCATCATTTGCATCAAGGGTTGGGGTGCAGGAACTCAGGACCATTGCCTGCTGGTTCATGGCAAGTTGTAGATGAAGGCGCTCATTGATGCTAACAGAGCTCCAAGCATTGGTTGATGGGATTGTTCTTGATGGCGAATCGAATTCCATGCATCCTGTGCTGAACCTCAGGTTTTCCCCACCGGAAGAAGGTGTAATCACCGCCAACTTCCCTCAGCTGATCTTCGCCTGCTCTTCGGTTCTTTTACAGGGCAGCGACGCAGTTGAAGTGCCTGAGTTTACAGGTAACAAGGATAGTTCTCCGTTCCAGTCGATTGTTTTTCTCATTGTCCAGGAGGTTCGTACATTCTAGGTTCTGAAATTGAGTTTAACTTTGATTTTCTGACCACAGGTAGATGAGCCTAGAGATGTGTATTTCCGTCAACCACTTTGTAATGGGGTGGAGGTTTTCTGTCCTATTATACTGAAACAAGTTGCTACTTTAATTTCATTAGTTTCCTGTTTGCAGCAAGGAATCTCTCTTCATGGAGCACCATGATTCCACATTCCCATCAAATGGTTCCAAAGCACCACCTTTTCCCGCCATCACAGTTACGTGTTCTTAAGTTGTGGTACTTTATTTATCTTTTCTTCCTCTCTAATTTATTTCTCAACCAATTTAATTTGTAATATTTCTTTTGTTGTTTCTTTTCTTTTCTTGCTTTGACTGCGGCATTTAGAAAATATGTTCTTTTGCAAACACCAATTTGTTTCAAAAACAGAAGATTTCAACTGTATTTCTGCTTAATCTTGGTTACTATCACTTTATTTTTCCTTTTTGAGCAGGTCTCTCTCTCTCCAAGATCGTGGGCCGCATGCAAAGGCACGCAGCTGGAAAGAACTCCCAATTCGATAAATAATTAGTTTTTTACTGCCTTTCTCTTTTCTCGGAGATTCGGGGCATTGTCGCCGAGCCCACCGATGGAAAAACATCCTTGTCGCCAGTTTTGATTTTAATACTGTTATATTTTCAGGGCTTTTCCTTTTACTCACAGTATAAACAAAGGATAACCAGGTTGCCACACCATAGGTTACTTAACCAGTTGTCAGATTTAATTGCAGAAGTGTTGCTTGCTCACAGTTTATGATGGAAGAGGAGGAAACTCTCCCAAGTGCCTCTGATAATGTCACCACATAATCATGTGACATACTCTACAGAGAGGCATTGGTTACAATACATAACAGAGGGGAACCTCCAGCTGGTGGGGTTCCCACGTATCTGCTGACCTTGTCCTTCTAGATGGTAGTGGTCATGGATTTGGACGGTGCTGCCGAAAGAGCCTTGGTGAGTTCCTGCTGTGCATCTTGGAGATGGTGCACATGGCTGCTGCTGGAGTCCATGGCCATTGGAGGTGAAGTAATGGAGTCTTCCAGATACCTGTTGACAGAATTATCATTTAGCCACATGCACAGAAAACGTTTTTTGCAAAATATTTTATTGGAGGTGTGGTAAATGTAATTCATACTGTAATATATATTATACCATGTCACTGTAAGCTCGGCATACGAGCAGTTGCGTTGCCCTACCACTAGGGGGAGTTGCACTGGGAATGTACAGGAGTTTGTACTTGGGCTCCACCCTTGGCTCCACCCACGGCTCCTCCCCCTAGACTGACGTATAAAGGATGATGCCGAAGAGCCAGCCACCAGTTCATCTGGAGTTCATCGTGTTACAGGCTGGCTCTGTTGTAAGTTGATTAAAACCACTGTTCACATCCTAAAGCACGTGTCTCGTGAATTGATGATCACATCAGGAGGTATTTTAAAAAATATATATACAAACAGAAACAAGAAAACAGCAACATTAACCACGTACAATTGCCACTATTCTCCCATACCTCTCCCTCCACCCCCTCCTTTTACACCCAGCCCCCCCAAAGCCCAAATAGAACACAAAGAACCACCTTCTCACGCCCCCCTCCCCCCATTGATGTGCTACTGAACCTCAAAGATGTCAATGAACAGCCTCCACCCTGTGGAGAACCCCACCTCCACCCCTATTATGGCAAACTTGATTTTTTTTTCTAGGTGGAGGATCTCTGCCAAGTTGTTCACCCATGCCCCGCTTCCTGCAGCTCCCAGTTCCACCAGTCCAGAAAGATCCACCTCCGGGCTATCAGGGAGGAAAAGGCTACCATATCAGCCTCTCTCCCCACCGGCATTCCCAGATCCTCCGACACCCCAAAAATCACCACCCACGGGCTTGGCGCCACCCCCACTCCCAAGACCTTTGACATTACGTTTGCAAACTCCTTCCAGGACCCCTCCAATGTCAGACGTGCCCAAAACACATGGACATGGTTCACTGGACTCCCTGCACACCGCCCCACCCATCTTCCATCTGGAAAAAATAAACTCATTTGAGACCCCATCATATGAGCTCTATGCACCGCCCTAAACTATTTGGGACTCAGTCTTGCATAGGACAGAGACAGATTTATCCTCCTCACTCCACACCCCAGCTTGCATCGCCCCTCTCAACTCCTCCTCTCACTGGCACCGGACCTCCTCTACAGCAGCACCCTCCCTCCCCAACAACTCCCCTTATATATCTGACACCTTGCTCTCACCTATCTCATCCTCGGAAGGAGCATTTCCTGTAGTGCAGAAGGCAGCAGCTGCAGGAATGAACCCAACCCATGCCTCAAGAAATCCCTCACCTGCAGGCACCTGAATCCATTCCCCTTCGGCAGCAAGTACACCTCCACAAGCTTCTTCAATTCTGCAAATGTACACCCCCCCCCCCCCCCCCCCCTTGCCCCCCACAAACAGATCCTGTGAATACTCTATCCCCAGCTGCCCACACCACTGAAACCTCAAATCCAACCCCACCGGAACAAACCTATGGCTACCACAAATCGGTGCCCACAGGGACATGCCCTCAATCCTACAGTGCTGCCAACATTGGCTCCACACCCTCAATGCTAATACAATCACCGGGCTAATACTAGTACTGACCGGCGAGAACAGAAGAGATGCCAATAAAAGCACCCTCTAACTGATCCCTTTACACAAGGCCTCCTCCATCCATCCCCACACCGACCTCTCCTCCACCATCCACTTCCGTACCATAGCTATGTTTGGCACCCAATAATAATTTTGCAGATTCAGCAGTGGCAGTCCACCCACCACCCACAACCCCCTGCCCATCTATCTCTTTCCAGAAACACTCTCCGGGTCTGGGGAGCCTTACCAAAAAAGACTTGGGCACAAAAATCAGGAGATTCTGAAACACAAACTAAAACTTTGGCAACTATGTCATCTTTACCGTTGGCACCCTGCCAACCAATAACAAAGACAACACAATCCACCTCCTGAAGTCCTCCTTCATTCCTCCACCAGTTTTGCCAAATTCAACTTGTGCAGCTGGGTCCAGCTCTGTGCCACGTGTACCCCAAGATACCGAGTCTGCTCCTACCAACCTCCTCAGGCTCCACCTCCTTCCCCGGGTGTTGATCGGGAATACCTTACTTTTCTCCATATTGAGCTTATACCCTGAAAAAAGACAGACCTCCCCCAAGATTCCCATAGCCCTGTCAAAGCTTTCAACCAGGTTTGCAACATACAACAAGAGGTCATCAGCATAAACAGAGCCTTGGTGCTTCATGCCCCCCCTCTCAATGCCCCACCACCCCCTCAAAGCCCTAAGTGCCATTGCCAGCAATTCAATTGCTGCGGCAAAGAGCAAAGGAGAGAACGAACACCCCTGCCTTGTCCCCCAATGCAACCCAAAATACTCCAAATTGACACTATTGGTCCAAACGCTCGTCTTAGGAGCCCTATACAACAATCTCACTCTGTCAGCAACCCCCACCCCTCCAGTCAGCAATATCTTCGCTTTAACCAGCTCCAACAAGCCCCCCTCAGGCCTCCCCTAGATGTCTGCTGCCATCACCCCTTAAGCACCTGTGCCACACCAACTCCATCCATGTTAGCATCCCACCCCTCCCCACCACAATCCCCAACAAAGAACAAGAAAATGAGAAAGAACCCCACCAATAGATCAATCCTTCACTTCACTCCCGGTAACTGGCCTCTCCGCTAACACGGTGGCCCCACACAAGGAATCTGCCTTCCCCCAAACCCCTCCCCAATCCCTCTCACCGGCTACTCCACCTTCCCACTTATACTCCTGGCCCTAGTACGTGATCCACAACCAGGCTGGGTACAGCGCCCCAAATGTCATCCTTTCCTTTAACAGAGGACCATTTTGACCCTGTTAAACCTAGCCCAGCTCTTCGCCAGCTACGCACCCAGATCCTGGTAGATCTACCTGACAGGACTCCTGCCGACACTCATCCCCATCTGTCTGCCTGCAGGAGAAACTCGAGCACAACTAGTGTGAGCGGGCACAGCATGCTGGAGTCATGCCTGAGCTGAGAAACCGAACCCTCCTTGAGGAGAGATGCCTTGAGCTGGCCGGTGAGGAGCAGGACCACACCTGTGCAGTGTTCAAGACGGGGGCAAGAGACAAAAGTAAGAACACTCAAAACATGCAGCCAGGGTGTAAGCCTCACGTGAGTTAACATTTTCCCATCAGTCTGCCCCGTGATGCATTCATGCCATCTGACTTCCCTTGCAGGTCAATCAGTCGACCAGCCAGACCATCCTCGTGCCCTCTTGTGACCACAGACCTGAGCAGCTCCAAGGGAGACATCTCAGAGAGAAGCATGGAGGAGGCAGCACAGCTGTCACCCTCCACCAGTGCAGATACTCACACCTCAGTGGGATTAACTAGCATGCAGGCTTCTGGGTCACTCACTGGTGAGCACCTCACAGCTGAAGAGCTCCTGGCCCTGGAGCAGGCAGAGGCAGGGACAAACCATGGACCCAGCACTCGGAGTGATGTCAGAGCCTAAGACTATGTTGAGAGCCAGGTTCATGAATATAGTCACTATCACGATGATTTCGCGCAGGCACCACAGTAGAGAGAAGATGCCAGATCACATGTTTGGAGACGTCTTCACACCCTAGTTCTGGTTGACCCCAAACCAAAAGCGTCCTTGGCCCTGTGCATCATGTGGGCCCTGGCCACCGCCTGAGATCCTTCCATTGCCTCCTTTGAGGGGTGCCCCTTGGCGACCTCCTCGACATCCTCCTCATCTGAGGAGATGTGATGCTCCTCCATCTCCTCCTAGCCCAGTTGCTCAACCCACTGCCATGCCAGTTTGCGGAGAACACAGCAGACCACTATGACGTGGGACACCCTCTGGGGGATGAGTTGGAAGGCTCCCATCGATCAGTCCAGGCGCCAGAACTGTATCTTGAGTAGGCCAATCGCCTGCTCGACCAGCACACACGTTGACGCATGAGCCTTGTTGCAGATAGTCTCAGCAGATGTTTGTGGCCTCTGCACTGGCGTCATCAGCCACTTCCTCATTTTGTTCCCAAGGACCCATCCCTCCCACCACTGCACTCCCTCAAAAACGTCTGGGGTCTGCGAACGTCCCAAAATGTAATTATCACGGATGCGCCTGGAGAAACAGGCGCACACCTGCATAATAATAATAATTGCTTATTGTCACAAGTAGGCTTCAATTAAGTTACTGTGAAAAGCACCGAGTTGCCACATTCCGGCACCTGTTCCGGGAGGCCGGTGCGGGAATTGAACCCGCACTGCTGGCCTTGTTCTGCATTACAAGCCAGCTGTTTAGCCCACTGTGTTAAACCAGCCTCTAATGCACATCATGTGGTCACAGCTGATCTGGACATTGAGGAAGTGGTATCCTTTGTGGTTCACTTGAGTGCAGTCGATGACACCCTGTACTTGGGGCATACCTGTTATGCGGGTGAAGCCCAGGGCCACAGCATCCTGGCTCACCTGGTCCTGGTACAAGTTGATGTGCATGTAGGCCTTCGCAAATAGTGCGCCTGTGATCTCCCTTATGCACTTGTGTGCTATTGACGGGGGAATGCGCACAGGTCACGGGTGCAGCCCTGAAATGAGCCGCTAGCATAGAGGTTCAGAGCGGCAGTGGCTTTCAGAGCCACAGGCAATGGGTGACCTCCCACAGCTATGGTACCAACTCGTGCTTCACTGGGACAGATGGTCAACTGTCCCCTGGGACAGACACAGTTTTCTCTGGCACTGGACCTCTGACATCTAGAGGTAGGAAACTCTATGGCTGTATACCCATGACCGGTAGTGTCTCCACTGAGGCTCCGCCATCTATGGCCCTGTTCTTGGAAGATCAATGGGCCTCTGTAGGGCACTCATCCTGGCCATGTGCAGTGGCACGTCAACATCGCTACTGCTGCTGGTCAATCACAATCAATGTAATTGCCAGCTCAGCTATCTCCATGATTATCCCGAATCAAAATCTGAAAGGAAGAGAACTTCAAAATGAATGATGAGAAGTCCTGACAATAGTCTGACACATAGCTCTCAGGATCTGGACACCCACCCACGGCCATCTCCCTATGTGGGTGCCTTTCTACTCAGCCTCACTCCCTCCCATGTCACACAATAGCCACTCCCTCATAGATGCCCCTCTCAACTCCACCTGAATGAAGCATTTTGACCCTTGAGAGCCTAAGCAGGCCGCATGACTCTCCCAAGGGTAAGGAGTGAGGGCAGTTGAATGCATTCAATGGACCTACAGTTTAACCTCATGGGGGAACGAGATGCTGTCATCTGGGATCACCTGAATGGTGTGACTGATGAATGCCTTCACCGTAATGCCTTGCATCGGGAGCCTTATCTGTGTTACCTCTCTGTTATTGAGACGTGAGTGTTAGCCTTGGAGTTCAATGCTTGGGTGCTAGGCTTTCAAAGGCTGAACAATTGGGTGCCAATCAGTGCTGCACTCATGCATTGCAATGCTAACTAAATTGGCACAATTAACATCTCAAGGAAGGGCCAGGGAGAATATTAGGCAACTGGTTTCCACTTGTGGCAGGCGAGGCACACCTGATGTATGTGAAGTTTGCAATTTGTAGTCAACTTCATCCTTAAAGGGCACCCTCATTCCCCAGCTCTCATGGGCTACGGATTAAACGGACCTTCCAACTTCAACAGCCAGCCACGCGGACACTATCCCTGACAACCTGGCCTCCATAACCAGTAGCCGTGAACATCCATACAGCACATGCCCTTAGGCTTTAAATACAGCCTGAGTGTGGGGGTTCATTCTGACTCTACTCGTCCTCCCACCTGTGTGAGGGTCTTCAGCCCTCATCAGGGTTGGAACGATCCATTGTCAGAGTCCCCCAATTTACCCATGCAGCCTGGCATCTCACAGGACCCCACCCAGGGACCTTACAGTCACCCCCTGAGCTGACCCTGTGGATTCACCTGCTCCCACTCGCTTTTCAGCTGCCAATCTAGAAGGGCACTCCCTCAGCGGTGACATCACCACAGCCCAGCAAGGAGGACACGGGAATCGTGCCTACAGACCAGCCACCAGGCCCTTTAAAGCTAGAGGCTCAGATATGAAGGGTCGCTAAGGCTTGTGAGCGGACCCACCCCTGAGATGCCGAGACTGAATCCACCTGGCTCCGAGTTGCACTTTCCTGGGTCCCCACATACTCTCCAATGCCTCCTCTGTAATTGACACCCTGGAGGGTGACAGCGACTTGAGCGCTCACCTCCGAAATCCCCTCTGGAGGTGAGATCGTCAACTTCTCAGTTTTATACAGCTGTTGTAAATAGCACTGGTGTGACATCACACTGATGCCCCCAATGTCTTCAGTGAGGGGGGAAGCCTCAGAAGGAGGGCTCGCTAATGATACCTTTATATATTTAAATGAGGTTCCCGGTCTTCCATAGCAGAATTCTTGTTATGTCATAGACGAGGGGTGTGGAAAATCAGGAAACATGACCTTGTCAGTGAGAATCGCATTTCCTCATTCTCACCGTATTTTTCACCCTGTCGCCTTTCTCGCCGTTCTTGCTGACGGTTAATGCGGCTGAAATTCATTTCCAAAACGACTGAATAAGGTCACCTCTCATTCTGCTAAACTCCAATGAGTACAAATCGAATCTACTCAACATCTCCTCATAAGAAAAACCCTCCATACTTGCTATCAACTGCCTCCAATGTCAGTATTTCTTCCCTTAGATAAGGGGACCAAAACCGTTCACGGTATTCCAAGTGTGGTCTAACTAGTGACTATAGTTTTAGCATGACTTCCCTATTTTTAAACTCCATTTATGGGATGTGGGTGTCTCTGAAGGCATTTAAGTGTCAACCACATTCCTGTGGATCTGGAATCACATATAGGCCAGTCCAGGTAAGGACGGCAGATTTACTTCCCTAAAGTGAACCAGATGGATTTTTACGACAATGGTTTTGTGATCATCTGCCATGGTGGGATTTGAACCTGGATCCCCAGAGTCTTACCCTGGGTTTCTGAATTACTGGCCCAGCAACAATACCATGATGCCACAGCCTCCCTTAATACAGGGTTACATTTTCTCCCAATTGCTTCTTTGCATTTTAGTTGTAAGCCCCTGTACCTTTCAAAAAATGCCCATAAGGGCTTGTTTAGCACAGTGGGCTAAACAGCTGGCTTGTAATGCAGAACAATGCCAGCAGCGCGGGTTCATTTCCCGTACCGGCCTCCCCGAATAGGCGTGGAATGTGGCGACTAGGGGCTTTTCACAGTAACTTCATTGAAGCCTACTTGTGACAATAAGCGATTATTATTATTATAAAGGGACACCCGTTAAATGGGAAGGTCGACGCGGTCTGGTCAGATTTTCACCACATTGACACTTCTTGCTACTTTAACCCCTCACCCACACGTACACCTGGGCCCACTGCCGGTTGAGATTTCCCCTGAGGTATGCCCTGTGGCTCAGGTAGTAGCACTCTTGCCTCTTCAGTCAGAAGGCGATGGGTTCATAGTCTCACTTCGGAGACCTAAGCATCAAATCTGGGTTGGTACTCCAGCGTAGTGCAAAGTGAGTGTTGTGCCGCTGAAGGTACCGTCTTTCCCCGTCTGCTCTCGCAAGTGGACTTGAACAATCCTGTTTGAAGGAGATAATAGGATTTCTTCCCAGTGTAATGAATCTACCCTTAACCACTATAAGAGGCTATCTGGTCACTAACAAATTGATGTTTATAGGACCCAGTTGTGTGCAAATTGCTTGCTGTGTGTCCCGCAATTTCTAAAGTACTTTGTTCACTGTAAACCACTTTGTGGTGTCCTCAGGTCATGAGAAGCGCTGCATAAATTAATTTCCTGATAGACGAGTGATAGGTTCATTGATTTATGGACAACAGGATTCATTTATTGAATCTACTCATTTACCCATTTGCAAAACCAACTGGGTCAGATGGGCCTTTCCTAATTTTTAGCGTGCAGGGACCGGCAGTTCACTGAAAAGGTCCTGTCAGACCTCTTGTTGTTTGACACCCAGTAAACAGGATGCACACTGTTCGACAGAAATAGACTCTTATGCAAGCATTTGTTCAGGAGGTAAAATGGGGCATAATGATCCTTTAGATATTTCCTTCCAAAACTTTGAATGGCGAGCAGTCTAGCACAGAGGTGCCAAGCCTCTGGTCCAGGAGGTTTCCCAGGGGATTTGAGCCAGAACATTTTATGGGACTGCCAAAGGCTTTCTTTTTTATTTGTTAATTTTCTTCTCTTCAGGAACAGGAGATTGTGCACATGGAGGGAACTGCAGGTCATCAGTCAATCAGTACACCCCCAAACTGTGGAACTGTACACATCAATTCCAGAGAGCGTCCTGTTGGAGATTTGACATATTTCATTAAAGGCCTTTATTCCATCAATAAAATATGAAGTGCAATTAGGCCATGAGGTGGAAGAACAGGAGATACCACTTGAAGACATTTTGCCTGCTCTGTCTTCCTTGTTTCCATTTCATTTCTTTCTCCAAAGTGCTGAGCTTCTACCCTTATCTCCAAATTATGGACTATACATGTTTCCTTGCAATTCCCCGAAGCTCATACTGTTTTCATGGTTGGGGGTGATACCACAGCACCATCTAGAGGATTTCCTCGATTATTTTCGATACCTTTCAAATGAACCATCTTGTGTCGGTGTGCAATTTTCTTCCTTCCAATTAATTGTGCGTGGCATTAATGATTTTCTGCTTCTAATTTCTTATTTGCTTCCTGAATTTTCTGATTCCTTAATAATTGCATTCCATGGAAATCATATTTTACAGAAATAATAAATTAATTCTCTGCAATCAGGCATGTTTTTTCTATAGAGTAGTTAAGGATTACAAACATCTTTTAAAATGTGACCCTGGGGAACTTTGATTGATGTGTCACAGGAATTGATTTTGACAGTTTTTGCATGTCCTCATGGGCCTCACGGTAGCATGGTGGTTAGCATCAATGCTTCACAGCTCCAGGGTCCCAGGTTCGATTCCCGGCTGGGTCACTGTCTGTGTGGAGTCTGCACGTCCTCCCCGTGTGTGCGTGGGTTTCCTCCGGGTGCTCCGGTTTCCTCCCACAGTCCAAAGATGTGCGGGTTAGGTGGATTGGCCATGCTAAAATTGCCCGTAGTGTAAGGTTAATGGGGGGATTGTTGGGTTACGGGTATACGGGTTACGTGGGTTTAGGTAGGGTGATCATTGCTCGGCACAACATCGAGGGCCGGAGGGCCTGTTCTGTGCTGTACTGTTCTATGTCTTAACAGGGTGGCAATGACCTCAAATGGAGCTAATAGCCATTTTGAAATGGGTCCTACCACCGGATGTCTAAAACACCTGCCTGATTCAGGCAACAAGAATCTTTCAAGAAAGAAATTGCAATCCTAGAAATAAAGTAGGGTCGTTAATGCCATCTTAAGTAGGAAATGGTTGGAACACAACACAGTGCAACTTCAATTAGTTCCAGGGGCGCTGGAAGAGTCCCAGCATGAAAAACCTTTGACTATTTTTGTGAGCCCCAGAGGACAAGCAATGCACCTCTAGGACCCACAGAAACAAGGGTCTGTGCAAGTCCGGGACTCCCACCGTAGCTCATTGCGCCCCCCCCCCCCCCCACCCCACCACCCCAGCCCCCCAACCCCCCTGCCCAGCCTTTCTGGCAGCGGCTTTAGCATTGGGAAAGTTGCACCTGGAAGGCTTGGTTGGTGCTATGCAACATTCCGGGTGGGATACAAATGAGGCTGGAATCTCCAAACTTGCCCCATACTGCCTCGCCTCCAAGCCATAGGCTCATTCCTTCTCATCTCCACAAAAATAATCATCTTGTCCTCACCCTCACCTGCAGCACCTCCCCCCCCCCCCCCCCCCCCCCACTCAAAACATGCTGCCTGGAATCAGTCTGCACCTCCACTCAGGGTTGCAACCTCTGTCCATTCCGTGGCCACGTTAGCCTCAACCAAGTCTCCAAACATTAACCAAGGGTTCAACCCTGCTCTGAGCTCCAGCTAATAGTCTTGACAAGCAGAGGTAGTGGACCTTATTCTTGGATTTGTTGGTGGAAAGACTCCCTACTATGACACTGAGTGCATCTTTGAGACTATACACCAGTGCACCATTAACATGTCGACCAAATGCATAGGGCTGAATAAAATGGTCCTGCCCCAACAACAGGTTTTGCACCTGTCAGGGGCCTTCCAAGTCCCAGACTCGCTGTAGACTTCCCCCGATAATATGCTAATTGCCGTCAATTAATGACAAGGGCATGTTACAAACTATCATTCTGCCTAATGTATGTTGGAGGGCAGGATATCCGTTCTTGGAGGCTGTGGCCCTTGACCCAGAACGAGATCATGGCCATCTCTTTAAAGACCCCAGTAGCATGGGACAATGTCAAGTGATCCATCATTTGCTCACTGTAGAGAAACTGTGTATTGTGAAGATTTTTGAGTTTTGCAGCCCATCTAGGTAAGTCTATCTTAATTTGACCTGAGGAAGGGACTCTGCTTTGAAAGCTAGTGATTTGAAACAAACCTGTTGGACTTTAACTTGGCGTTGTAAGGCTTCTTACTGTGCTCACCCCAGTCCAATGCTGGCATCTCCACATCGTATCTTAATTTGAGGCTATGTCTGTCAACTATCTCAATCTTCATAGGTGGCAACATTTTCACAAATCAACAAGTCTTTAGACCTTGAGGAGTTGTACATTAATAATATTTGTCAGGCATAGATGTCTGCACCATTGGAATGTGGGGTAGAGGTGTTCCAACAGAGATGCCCCCATATTATGTGAGGCACCATTGGTGACCTCCTGCATTCTGTTGAGGAGAGATGTGATTAGTTAATTCCGAGCGCCAGGACGAGGAGGAAGCCCAGGCATACCTATGCTGCTTAAGAGGTGGTGGCCGATGAGGACAACGTCATTGACGTTGTTGAAGAAGACCTGGTCCCAGTGCCACAAATGGCTCAATGGCCTCAAGAGGTCAGCAAGGGTTAGTTTGGCATCAGTATGAGCAACATTGGTCCATTGCGATATGGGTCTCACAAGCGAATGCAGTAGGTATTCAATATCAGCCTGATCACCAAAGGCTGCATGGTTCCACAAGGGCTCGGCCATGCCATTGTGCATTCCAAGCAATTGTCTATTTAAATGATGAATGATTTACAGGATCACCTGATGACGCCAGAGCATAGACTTCAATCAGGCTCTCGCTGATCTGATAGTGGGATTGAGACGTGACATTTGATCCTGCTGAAATTTCTGTACCATTTATTTTCAGGAGAAGTGAAATCACAATGCCCAATACCCATTAGCAAGCCCGTACAGGCAGAGGTATGCACAACATGGAAGTCCTGACTCCCATTGAGGAGCAAGTGTTGGCCCTGCTGGAGCCTGTCATATCCAAGAATATAACAGTGGTGAGGTTGGAGGGAGGCCTGGCACTGGTGAGGTGGCAAAAATATCAGACTGATTGATAAGAGGAGATGGCCAATGTTGGTGTAAGGAGGTTCGGAAATATGCACTGTGTTTGGTGAATAGGGTTTGCACATTGGAACCGTAACAACTTTCACAGAATGCCACATTATTGAGCAAGGTTTCATCGTGTCAGCAGAGTTCATTCATGCATGTCAGGCCATGGGTCGTGTGACAGGGTTGGTGCGCAAAGTAACCTGATACCGATTACTCCCTTACTGATCTCTGTCTGTATTAAAGGAAAGACTTCTTCAGCACAGGCTATTGCAGAAACAGTGCAGCAAACCTCCCTCTTCATACATCAGGCTGTGATGATGTCGGTCAGATCAAATAGATTTGGGTAAGTTCCTTCCGAATTCTTTATTGTCTTTTACCCAGCTCTATACTCCACCTCGCTGTTTTCTGCAGGTAGGGGAAACAAAATACTCAGGCTCATTTTGGTTATTTTACTCTCAATGCTGGTTCTTTGTTCAGATTTTATACTGATGTAGGAAGCAGCATGGTAGCACAGTGGTTTGCACTGTTACTTCACAACTCCTAGGTCCCAGGTTCGATTCCCAGCTTGGGGAACTGTTTGTGTGGAGACTGCACGTTCTCCCTGCGTCTGCGTGGGTTTCCTCCGGGTGCTCCGGTTTCCTCCCACAAGTCCCGAAAGACGTGCTGTTCGGTAATTTGGACATTCTGAATTCTGGCTCAATGTACCCGAACAGGTGCCGGAATGTGGCGACTAGGGGCTTTTCATAGTAACTTCATTGCAGTGTAAGTAAGCCGACTTGTGACACTAAAGATTATTATTATTATATAATGTACAAGGTCAAATGATAATGGTTAGATATTATATCGAGTCTGCTGAACACATTGGTGTTTACTCCATGTTGATGTTGAATAATAAAAAAGTGATAGGCCCTTGTTACTCAGTCTCTTAACCAGATTGATGCCCATTGAAGCTAAAACCAAGCTACGTCTACAACGAAAGGAATTATAGCATCAGTTTCATGTTTGGTACGCTTACTCTTGCTGTATAGACCATCATTTGAATGTTGCTTGCCCCCAGTTCAATGAGTTCCAGTGACAGATCCTCTGCATGAAGATAGAAAAACACAATCTAAATTCCTCATATAGGATATTCAAATCTCAATTCCAAAATATTGTGCTCACAACAGATCGGGATGCAGGATTGCAAATTTAGTTGTGGAAGAGGTGGAATTTCTACCTGTGCACTGCCTTGCCTTGATGACTGTTGCTCAGGAGTGTGAATGAGCCCATGTGCGGGATTCTCCGAAAATGGGGCTATGTCCCCATTGGTGGGAAAACCGGTGCCATCCACTCCAGCGTCAACAGCCCCTGAAAGTGAGGAATTCTCCAATCTTTCGGGGGCTAGGTTGACGTTGGAGTGGCTGGCGCCACTCCAGCTGGCGTCGAAAGGCCGGCGCAAGTTCACACATGCGGACCGTCCGGTGTGTTTCCGCGCCTGCTAAGACTGGCCGGTGTATCCCCGCGCATGCGTGGGGTTCCCTTCTATGGCGCGCGGAGGAAAGAGGGCCCCCCCACGGAAACAGCCCGCCCGCAGATCGGTAGGCCCCGATCGCGGGCCAGGCCACCTTGGGACACCTCTCCACCCCCCCTAGGACCGTGCCCCCCCCTAGGACCGGCCCCGCACACTTACTTGCCAGGTCCCGCCGTGCGTGAGGTGAGTAATTCACGCTGGCGGGACTGGCCAAAACTTTATGGCCACTCGGCCCATCGGGGCCCGGAGAATCGCCAGGGAGGGCCGCCATCAACAGCCCCTGACCGGCGTGGCGGGAATCCCACCGGCCCCTGGAAAACAGCGCCAGAGAATAGGGCAGCCGGCGTCGGGGCGGTGGGGCGGGATTCGCGCCTCCCCCCAGGGATTCTTGTGTTTTTCCACTTGGTGAATTGCCCAAGCAGAATTCAAAAAGCTCCTTTGAGTGAAAGATTAGAGGCCAATACCAGAGGACTAACCACCGATGCGTCTTGCTTAAGAAGCTGAACAATTGTAGCTGAAATTTCTATCCACAAGATGGCGATCCAAGTCAGTGTTCTAATCTCAGTCGACAGCAGTAGCTTTTCTTTAAAGTACAAATTCAAAATCAGAGTGACTTGCTGAAAGAATTAAGCCGCGAGATTCCGCACTTTAAACAAAATAGTTTTCACTGTACGAGAGTCTAACAAAGCAAATGCTACATTCTATCTTGGTTAAATCCCTATATTCGAAAATCCAGAATCGACAGAAGTTAAAGATGAATTATCAGGCAAAATATGTCTGATTATGAACTATAAATTATACATTAAATAGTAGATACAAATAGGACAGTGCCACTGACGCTATATAAGATGTTTCCCCAAAGTTCAAAGTTGCCCATGAAATATGTATGTCCGTGTATATTTTACCCTTGGAGAAGCAGAGCCATTCAGTTTAAAAATAACCACACACATCTACACACACTACATAAAATGGTCTGTATATTTGAAGTCGAGATGTATGCCTACTTCATTAAAATCATTTTTAAAGGGCAAATGGCTAGACTGATAAAATGGCTGCAACTGACCACGTGATGGTATTTTCTGAGCTGTTTAAAAATGGACAACTGCTGTAAACCAGTAAGTTTGAAGATCTATTGAAGTTGATAGGCGAGGGAGAAAGTAAGTGGTCTAAGGGAAGTGGATAGGATTTTGGGGTTAGGGGGTGGATCAGAGGTCATGGGGGGGACCAAAGGCCAGGGAGGTCAGGTCGGATGTTGAGGGGGATTGGAGGTCCAGGATTTTGGGTCGGAAGTTTGGAGGCGTGGGTTGGGCCTCAAGGTGAAGGGGAAGGGCTTCAGGAGTGGAGGGGGTCAGGTCTCTGGAGGAGGAGGAGGAGGAGGAGGACTTTCTGAGCGGGGGGAATGGGTGTCTGGCCTTGGGAGAGGGGGCTGGGGAGAGTGTCGGGCCTGGTGGGGTGAGAGACGAAGGGTATCTAGTCAGGTGTCGTCAGACCTGAGGGGCGAAGGATGGTTTTTGCATGGTTCACAGCACAGGGTAATTGTCCAGAGGAAATTTACACTTCTAGGCAATTGTTACGCAAACTTATCTGTGAAATTCCAACTAGGGTTCCCAGCACATCTTTGAGGCACCCCTCCAACCTGATGATAGGGAGGTCAGACGTTTTTTGCCCATTATGGAAAGTAAGAAAACAGCAGATGAATTGAACAAGTATTTTGCATCTGCCTTCATTGTAGAGAATACAAATAACATCCCAGAAACAATTATGAATAAGGAGGTGAAAGAGAGGGAGAACCATAAAACAATTACAACCACCAGGGAATAGGTACTGAAAAAACTAGATCTAAAAGCTGAGCTGTTTCTGATGGACTTCACCCGAGAGCCTTAGAAGAAGCGGCTGTTGAGATAATAGATGCATTGGTTTAATTTTCCAAAATTTCCAAAATTCTAGAAATATCTCATCAGATTGGACAATAGCAAATATGACTCCTCTGTTGGAAAAAGGGAGGGAGACAGAAAGAGGGAAACTACAGGCTGGTTAGCTTAACATGTGCCACAGGAAAAATGTTCAATTCTATATTAAGGAGGTTATAGCAGGGCACTTAGAAAATCTCAATGCAATAAGGCAGAATCAACATGGTCTTGTGAAAGGGAAATAGCGTTTGACGCTGCAAGCCCGACTGACAATCTTAAATAGGTTGTCATCACAATTCTTAAAATACTGAGGATTATTTAGAGAACGTTAGCAAACGAGGACTGCCCTTTCTCCCCAGTCCTGTTTGTGTGTTGCACAGAACACTTTGCTGAGTCCATCAGAAAAGATGTGGGCATCAGCGGGGTCTGATCCTCGGCAGTGGAGGCATTCAGGTCAAAGCCACCCGGTACATGAATGACGTCACCGGCTTCTGCTCGTGTCCATTGTCCGCATACAGATGGATCAGTGTCTACAACAAGTTCGAACCTGCCTCAGAAGCCCAGGTAAATCGTGGCAAGAATGAAGCCATGTTCTTTGATAACTGGGCTAAGTGATCCCCTATCCCCTTCATCGTCAGGACAGACGGACTGAAGGTGCTGGGGATATGGTTCAGAGGAACTGCTAGAAACTGGAAGGAGCGAGAAGCTATGGTTTAAAAAAAAAGGTGGGCATGTGGGATCAACACCCCAATGTGGGTAAGAACCTGGTGATCAGCAGTGAGGCGCTCTCAGTGTTGCTGTATGTGGCACAGGTCTGGGCCATTCCTCACTCCTGCACCACAGCGATCACCTGAACCACCTTCCATTTTATCTGGAGGTCAAAAATGCACCATGTTCACAGGGGCATGATGATGTACAAACCTCCAGATGAAGGAAGGAAAAAACACACTCAACTTCATAGAATCCCTACAATGCAGAAGGAGGCCATTCGGCCTATTGAGTCTATACTGACCCTTGGAAAGAGCACCCTACCCAGGCCTAGGCCCACACCCTATCCCCGTAACCCAGTAACCTCACCTAACCTTTTGGATACTGAGGGGCAATTTAGCATGGCCAATCCACCCAACCTTTTTTTCAAAATATTTTAATCATTATTTCCAGTTTTTATAGGGTAACAGCTCAAGTGCATCTGATATTTACAAGCAACTTTGTATGTTATTCACAACGGTTTTCACATTACGTCCCTCCCCTTACCACCTCCCTCGTTGGTTGTTTGGTTCCCCTCTTAGTGTTGCTGTCAGCCCTGCGTGCCATGTATTGTGTTCCGCTTCATTTTCTGTTTTATTGTTTGGTGTTGGGGGGAGGGCTGCATGGCCCTTCTCCTCCTCCCCTTGTCCACCGTGCTTCATTTTGTGCTTCCCTTGGGTTTCCTCTCCTTCGTCCCTCTGCCCTGTCTCTTGTGCCTGCCCTCCCTTGTCTTCCTCTTTCTCCCCCCCCCCCCCCCCCCCCCCCCCCCCCCCACCCTAGGTCTTGGAACAGGCTGATGAATTGCCCCCACGCTTTGTGGAAGCCATCGTCCAACCCTCGGATGGTGTATTTGATCTTCTCCAGGTGGAGAAATTCCGACAGTATGCAGCTGTGGGTGGTTCTGCTGATGGCCAGCTGAGCAGGATTCTCCGGCGGCCAATTGAGGAGGCAAAAGCTAGGGCTACGGCCCTCTTCCCCGTATGAAGATCTGGCTGGTCTGATATACTGAAGACTGCCACTCTCGGGCATGGCTCCACCCTTACCCCCACAACCTTGGACAGCGCCTCAAAGAAGGCTGTCCAGAACCCGACAAGTCTGGGACAGACCCAGAACATGTTGGTGTGGTTGGTCGGGGCTCCCTGGCACTGTTCACATTTCTCCTCCAACTCTGGGAAGAAGCTGCGCATTTGGGTTCTTGGCAGGTGCGCTCTGTGCACCACTTTAAGCTGCATGAGGCAAAGCCTTGTGCAGGAGGAGGTGGAGTTGGCCCTGCTTAGTGCTTCGCTCAAGAGTCCCCAACTCACTTCCGTCCCCACTTCGTCCTCCCATTTCTGTCTAGCTTCTTCCAGCGGTAGTCCTGTCCTGTGTAGCAGCCGTCTGGATATGTCCACATATGAGTAGAGCTAAGGAGAGAAAGGGTGTAGTCTCACTGTTGGGGGTTTACTACAGCCTTCCCAACAGCCAGTGGGAGATAGAGGAGCAGTATGTAGGCAGATTTTGGCAAGGTGTAAAACAGGGTTGTTGTGATGGGTGATTTTAACTTCCCCAATATCGACTGGGACTCACTTAGTGCTCAGGGCTTGGATGGGGCAGAGTTTGTAAGGAACATCCAGGAAGGCTTCTTGAAACAATATGTATATAGTCCAACTAGGGAAGGGCTGTACTAGACCTGATATTGGGGAATTAGCCCGGCCAGATGGTTGAAGTTTCAGTTGGGGAGCATTTCGGGAACAGTGACCATAATTCAGTAAGTTTTAAGGTATTGATGGATAAAGGTAAGTGTAGTCCTCAGGTGAAGATGCTAAATTGGGGGAAGGCTAATGACAACAATATTCGGCAGGAACTGAAGAATGAAGATTGGGGGCAAATGTTTGAGGGCAAATCAGCATCTGTCATATGGGAGGCTTTCAAGTGTAAATGGATAGGAATGCAGGACTGGCATGTTCCTGGAAGGATGAAGGATAAATATGGCAAGTTTCAGTATCCTTGAATAATAAGAGATATTGTGAGCCTAGTCAAAAAGTAAAAGGAAGCATTTGTCAAGGAAAGGAGACTGGGAACAACATAAAGCAAGTGTGGAATAGAATCATAGAATTTACAGTGCAGAAGGAGGCCATTCGGCCCATCGAGTCTGCACCGGCCCTTGGCAAGAGCACTCCACTTAAGTCCTTACCTCCACCCTATCCCCGTAACCCAGTAACCCCATCTAACCTTTTTGGACGCTAAGGGCAATTTAGCATGGCCAATCCATCTAACATGCACATCTTTGGAGTATGGGAGGTGGACCATGCTAACAATTGTTGCTTCACACCCAAGAAAGTAGAAAAAAACTTAAGCAACGAGTCAAGAGGCTAAAAGTGGGTCACAAAAAGTCATTGGCCAGCAGGATTAAGGAAAATCCCAAGGTTTTTTATAGATATATAAAGAGCAAGAGGGAAGCCAGGGAGATGGATGGTCCACTCAAGGACAGGGGATGAATCTATGCCTGGAGCCAGAGGAAATGGGCAAGGTATTAAATGAGTATTTTCCGTCAGTGTTCACCAAAGAGAAGGACTTGGTGGATGATGAGTCTGGAGAAGGATGTGTAGGTAGTTTGGGATAGATGGATAGGAGGTATTGGGGGTCTTGAAAAACAATAAGGTAGACAAGTCCCCAGGGCCTGATGGGTTATTCGCCAGAATACTGAGTGAGGCAAGGGGGGAATTGCTGGGGCTTTGAGAGAAATATTTGTGTCCTCACTGGCTACAGGGGAGGTCCCAGAGGATTCGAGAATAGCCAATGTTGTTCCTTTGTTTAAAAAGGATGGCAAGGATAATCCAGGTTATTACAGATCGGTGAGCCTGACGTCAGTGGTAGGCAAATTACTGGAGAGAATTCTTTGAGACAGGATTTACTCCCACTTGGAAATAAGTGGACGTATTAGTGAGAGGCAGCCTGGTTTTGTGAACGGGAGGTCGTGTCTCACTAACTTGATCAAGTTTTTTGAGGAAGTGATGAAGATGATTATGAGGGTAGGGCACTGGATGCTGTTTACATGGACTTCAGTAAGGCCTTTGACAAGGTCCCTCATGGTAGACTGGTACAGAAGGTGAAGTCGCACGGGATCAGAGGTGAGCTGGCAAGATGGATACAGAACTGGCTCGGTCATAGGAGACAGAGGATAGCAGTGGAAGACTGTGTTTCCGAATGGAGGGCTGTGACTAGTGGCATTCCTCAGGGGTCAGTGCTGGGACCTATGCTGTTTGTAATATATATAAATGATTTGGAGGAAAATGAAACTGGTTTGATTAGTAAGATTGCGGACGATACAAAGATTGGTGGAATTGCGGATAACGATGTGAACCATCAGAGGATACAGCAGGATATTGATTGGTTGGAGACTTGGGTGGAGAGATGGCAGATGGAGTTTAATCCGGAGAAATGTGAGGTAATGCATTTTGGGAGGGCTAATACAGATGGGAAATAGAAGTAAATGGCAGAACCCTTAAGAGTATTGGCAGAGGAACCTGGGTGTGCAGGTACACAGGTCACTGAAAGTGTCAACTCAGGTGGGGAAAGTAATCAAGAAGGCATAAAGCATGCTTACCTTCATTGGGCAGGGCATTGAGTTTAATTGGCTAGTCATGTTGCAGCTTTAAACAACTTTAGTTAGGCCGCACATGGAATATAGTGTTCAATTCTGGTCGCCACACGACCAGAAGGAGTGGAGGCTTTGGGGAGGGTACAAAAAAGATTTGCTAGGATGTTGCCTGGTATGGAGGGCATTAGCTGTGAGGAGAGGTTCGATAAACTTAGTTTGTTCTTACTGGAACGATGGAGATTGAGGGGCGAACAGATAGAAGTCTACAAGATTATGAGGGGCATGGACAGTGTGGGTAGTGAGAAGCTTTTTCCATAGGGTGGAAGAATGAATTACTAGGGGGCATAGGTTTAAGGTCTAAGGGGCAAGATTTAAGGGAGATGTATGAGGCAGCTTTTTTACACAGAGGTGGTGGGAGCCTGTAACTCGCTGTCGGGGGAGGTAGTGGAAGCAGATACGATAGTGACTATTAAGGGCGTCTTGACAAATACATGAATTGGATGGGAATAGAGGAATATGGTCCCAGGAAGGGGAGGGGGTTTTAGTGCAGGCGGCAGCATGGTTGCTAATTTTCTTACTGTCTTTTGATTAGTTCTTCTAGTAGGGTGTCTCTCGGGCCCTGGGGTATTTTGCCGTCTCCTTGCAGAGGAAGTGTTTAATTTGGAGATGCCTGAGCTCCTATCCCGTCAGGTCCAAATCCTCCATCAGCTTGTCCAAGGTCACGAGTCTGTCCCTTGTGTAAAGGTCCCTAACCCCCATCCTGTTTCCATTTTTTAAAGGTGGTGTCAAGCATGGTTGGCAGGAATTTGTGCTAACCGCAGATGGGGGCCATGGAGGACATCTCGGTTATTTTATTTATAACCTTTATTGTCACAGGTAGGGTTACATTAACACTAAAAAGAAGTTACTGTGAAAAGCCCCTAGTCAACACATTCAGGCACCTGTTCGGGTACGCAGAGGGAGAATACAGAATGTTCAATTCACCGAACAGCACGTCTTTCGGGACTTGAGGGAGGAAACCGGAGCACCCGGAGGAAAATCACGCAGGCAACGTGCAGACTCCGCACAGTGACCCAAGCCGGGATTCGAACTTGAGACCCTGGCGCTGTGAAGCAGCAATTCTAACCATTGTGCGACTGTGCCGAAATGCTGCTTGATTAGGTTCCACGTCTTCAGTGTGGCTACCACCACTGGGCTGGATGTATACTTTGTTGGGGAAAGGGAGCACTGCCGTGGCGAGTGCTCGGAGGGTCTTTCCCTTGCAGGAGGATTCCTCCAGCCACACCCTCTCGGCAGTGGCCACCCAGTGGTAGTATTGTGGATTTGGCAAGGCTCGACCCCCCCCCCATATTTTTCTTCCTTTGCAGTGTTGACTTGGGGACTCTCTGGTTCTTATCCCCCAAAATAAATGCCATAATCATTTTGTCTACTTTGTGGAAATAGGCCTTGGGGCTGAAGATCGGTATGGATCACAACAGGAAGAGGAACCTCGGCAGTACGTTCATTTTGATCATATGCACTACCACTTTCCCTGGCGGGGAGAGTGCTTCTCTGTAGGTCCTTTTTTACTTCCTCCGCCAGACTGGTCAGGTTCCACTTGTGGATCTGTGTCCAGTCATGGGCAATCTGGATCCCCAGGTAATGGAATTGTTTTGGGCTGGTTTGAATGGTAGACCCTCCAGCTCTGTCCCTTCCCTGTTCGGGTTCACTGGGATTGCCTCGCTCTTGCCCAAGTAGAGTTTGTAGTCCGCGAAGACTCTGAACTCTCTCAGAAGTTGCATGATTGCTTTCAGGCCTTTCTGTGGGTCTGAGATGTAGAGGAGCAGGTCATCCGCACAGAGTGAGACTCTGCCCTCTGCCTCCTCTTTGTACCCTTGGCGATCGATCGCCAGTGGTCCGATTGCCAGGGCGAACAAGATGACAGTGGGCATCACTGCCTTGTGCCCCTGTGCAGCTGGAAGTATTCAGAGCTGGTGGTGTTGGTCCGAATGCTCGCTTTGAGGCGCTGTATAAGAGTTTCTCTCACAAAATGAATCCTGTCTCCAACCCAAAACACTCCAGCACATCAATGAGGTACTTCCATTCGACTCTGTCGGAGGCCTTTTCTGAATCTAGGGAGACGATCACCTCCGGGGTTCTCTCCCCAGATCGGGCCAGTATTACATTCAGCAGCAGCTGATGTACTTAGTTGCCTACCCTTGGCAAAGCCCATTTGGCCCTCTGTGACCAACTCTGGTACACAGTTCTCCAGTCTCTTGGTCAGGACTTTCGTAAGTATCTTCGCGTCTACATTAAGCAATGAAATGTGTCTATATGATCCGCATTCCATCGGGTCCTTGTCTTTTTTGGGTATCAATGATATTGTGGCCTGTGTTAGTGTAGGAGGCAAGGTGCCACTCGAGTCTGCAAACATGTCCTGTAGGTGCGGGACCAGGGCTGGTGCGGATTTCTTATAGAAGTCCGATGGGAACCCATCAGGTCCCGGCACCTTCCCCGCTTGCATGCAGCTGATACTCTCCATGATCTCTCCCAGTCCTATTGGTGTCATAATACCCACTCATGTATATAATGAAGTGCAGACAGGCAGTGATTGACACACAGGATGACACAACACAGTGCAGCCAATCACCAGACAGGACACGACTGGACCTCTCTGGACCCAGCCACTGAGACAGTCAGAGTCCACGAGCTAGCAAGTGCAAACACCATGTGGTAGCTAGTAAGTCTGGTCAGGCTAGTACAAGGTCTCCAGTCAGTTCAGTATAGTGTCGACCCACAGCTGAATATGTATATTAGTTCTATCGTTGAATAAAACCGTGTTGGATCTTCTCCAGTGTTAGAGGTCTGTTTCTACCTTCACTGAATCAAGTGCAGTCCACATCGAACCAACCTGCCTAACACACTCAATTGGTGCTTCCAATTCCCCCCGCCTATCATCCCCCACGACTGGCATGTTCAGTCCGTCGAGGAACCGTTTCATCCCCGTGTCCCAGTTGGGGTGTTCAGAGGTGTACAGCTATCGGTAGAAGGTCTCAAATGCTCAGTTGACCTCTTTTTGCTCGATTACCAGTCTGCCTCTGCTATCCTCCACCTGCGCTATCTCCCTCATGGCTGCCTGCTTTCTCAGCTGGTGAGGCAGTAGGCAGCCAGCCTTTACCCATGCACACCGCTGACCATGACATACCGTTCCCCCTGGGTCCGTAACTGTCCTTGTTGCAGTGAACCTCATCCTTTTACTAATCGATATGGTACTCCCCTCGCCCCCGTCCCGTAGCAGGAATGGTCGGTCTGCCCCACCCAGCCCTTTCTTATCAGCAGTTGGTCCTTCTCCCTGACGTCTCTTGTAGCGCCATCTTGTTTCTTCGTCCTGTTCTCCCCTTGCCAAAGTCTGTATGACACCCAACTCATTTCCCCACTCTGTTCCTTTTGATTACCTCCTCCCCCCTCCCCAACCACCTGCATCACCCTGTCCCTGTCTCCCCCTGTACTTTCCCATTCCCTGTCCCTGTTCCCCCCCCCCCCCCCACCCCGATCAGGCGCTCATTCCTTGTCGGGAGGTGCGGCGTGGTCCCCCTTGTTTTCTGTCTTCCCAGTGTGTGGTCTTCCTCCCTGGGCTGGTCTAGCCCCTTCCTTATGCCCGCTGACTGTCCCTTTTCCTTGTTTAAACCCTCACCTGCCTACCCCTGCCCTCACATCTTTCTAAGACCCAGTCTTCCCTTTATGATCAGAATGAGGCAGCACAGTCCCGAACAAACATGCTCACTGTCCAATGAGTCTTTTGCTCTTTCACAGTCTTTCCCTGCACAACTCTCATCATTGCCGTGCCTGTCCCTTATCCAGGTCATTGTCTCTGACAAACTCATTTACTTCCTCTGTCCAGAGCCTAGCTGGGAACAGCATACCGAAACGTACCCCGTTCTTGTACAGGGCTGATTTCGCCTGATTAAACTTGGCCCTGTGTTTTGCTAGATCTTCCCCAATGTCCTGGAGCTGCTTGCATTTGTTTGCCGTGCCCACCACAGGATCCTCTCAGGGTCCTGATATTGGTGGAGCTTTGCGATAATCGCCTTTGTCTGCTCCCCGGCCTTAGGTTTCGGCCTGAGAGACAGGCATTCTGGGGGTGTGGGGAAGATCTCTCTCCCAACTAAGTTGCCCAGCATTTGGGTGGCGTAGTCCACCGAGTCTTTGCCCTCAATGTTTTCGGCAGGCCCACGATCCTGATGTTTTGTCATCGGGACCTGTTGTCCTGGTCCTCGACTTTTCCCCTTAGGTTCCCCTGGTCTGCCACCAACCTTTTTACTTCTGCCTCCAGGGCAGCGATTCTGTCGCTCTAGTCCGTCGAGGCCTTCTCCAGGTCAAGGATTGTCCTCTCCTAAGTTGCCATTTTCCTCCCCAGCCCGTCGCTTGCCTTCTGCAGGGTGGCCTTCGCCTCTGCAACCGCCATCTTGACCGCCACCTGGATTTCTATCCTGATCGCCTCCTTCTTGGTGGTCAGCTCCTTCATCAGGAAGCTCTTCCATTTATCTCCAGATGGTGGTGGTTGGGGGGGGGGGGGGGGGGGGGGGGGGGGGGGGGGGGGGGAGGCTGATGCTCGGGTTGTTGGCCAACCTCACTCCTGGGGGGCCGGAGGCCTTTCGCCTCGTGGGTCCGCCGTCTTGCCCGCCTGCTGGTCTTGGCTCCTTCCACCTGTCGGCTGTATTTTCGGCCCCTCGAGCTCCCATTCGCTGACATATTTTCTTGGTTGCCCTCCTTTTGCAGTTGATGGATTTTATCCTTTGAAATTTGGACAAAATTCAACTAGGAAGTGCCTTTTTTATGTCCTGGTTCGGAGGTGAGCCACCTGATGTGTATCTGCTCAGCACATCACCGTCACCAGAAGTGAATCCACCTAACCTGCACATCTTTGGACTGTGGGATGAAACCGGAGCACCCGGTGGAAACCCATGCAGACACGGGGAGAAAGTGCAAACTCCACACAGAGGCGGTCACCCGAGGTCGGAATTGAACACAGGTCACTGGCACTGTGAGGCAGGAGTGCCAACCACTGTGCCACCGCGTCACCCTCATTTTGATGGCCACTTTGTGTGTGGCTGTCTGTAGACCTTCGGAACACAAATACCAAGTGTCACCACAGGCTAAGGTGTTGTGAAGGGTGACAGCGCCATATCACCTTTCCCTCATGGCAACAGTTATGCAGAGAAATACCTTTGGCCACAATTCCATGGAGTTGGTGGATCCTGTCGAATGGTTCCCTAAACAGACTAATTTGGCAGAAGGCCTCCACCAGAACTTTGAAACCAGCAGCAAGACCTAGCTTGGCTGGTGATGAGAAACCTTCCTATATGCCTGGAGTTTCACCCCATCTGCACGTTTCCCTCAAGGTGACTGTGGTGGGGAAAATACCATTGTCCACCTCCTCGTGGAATGTGCCTTTGCAAAGAAGGTCTGGAGAGAGATGAGGTGGTTTTTGTTAAGGTTCATCCTGAGCTGCTCTGTGACTCAAGACTCTATGCTTTACGGGCTGCTCACAGGGACGCACACCAAGACAAACAACCAGTGATATTCGAGGATCATCAACTTAGTGAAAGATGTTCTTTGGTCTGCCTGAAACCTGTTAGTTTTCCAATGCAAAGAGTTGTCCCTGACCGAGTGTCGCAGACTGGCACATTCCCAAGCCCAGGACAACATGGTGAGGGATGCACCCTGACCGAGTGTCGCAGACTGGCACATTCCCAAGCCCAGGACAACATGGTGAGGGATGCACCCTGACCGAGTGTCGCAGACTGGCACATTCCCAAGCCCAGGACAACATGGTGAGGGATGCACCCTGACCGAGTGTCGCAGACTGGCACATTCCCAAGCCCAGGACAACATGGTGAGGGATGCACCCTGACCGAGTGTCGCAGACTGGCACATTCCCAAGCCAAGGACAACATGGTGAGGGATGCACCCTGACCGAGTGTCGCAGACTGGCACATTCCCAAGCCCAGGACAACATGGTGAGGGATGCACCCTGACCGAGTGTCGCAGACTGGCACATTCCCAAGCCCAGGACAACATGGTGAGGGATGCACCCTGACCGAGTGTCGCAGACTGGCACATTCCCAAGCCCAGGACAACATGGTGAGGGATGCACCCTGACCGAGTGTCGCAGACTGGCACATTCCCAAGCCCAGGACAACATGGTGAGGGATGCACCCTGACCGAGTGTCGCAGACTGGCACATTCCCAAGCCCAGGACAACATGGTGAGGGATGCACCCTGACCGAGTGTCGCAGACTGGCACATTCCCAAGCCCAGGACAACATGGTGAGGGATGCACCCTGACCGAGTGTCGCAGACTGGCACATTCCCAAGCCCAGGACAACATGCTGAGGGATGCACTAAAGCTTGGAGCAGCCGTCACAGAGGCGCAATGGGGAAAGGCCACTGCCTAAGACCTTTCAGTCACAGTGCACCCAGGGACCAGAAACTGTGTTGCCCTTGGGCTGTTTGAATGTACACAATAAATATTACATGTATCACAATCGCATTGCGGCAGCTTAGAGTGCAATATGATCCATGCATAAAATTTGCAGTGGTGACCATTTGAAATATTTTGTAATGTTCTTTTAGATATTTTATGAATAAAGTATACTTTTGCAAATAAATACTCAAAATGTTATCTGCACGGAGCAGCAGGAACATGGCATGTGAGTGAGTGACTGGAGATATGTGAGAGAGTGTGTGCGAGGAGAGAGAGGGAGAGAAGCAAGGAGGATAGAGGAGAATGAGGGAATGAAAGAAAGGGAGTATGAGGGGAGAGAGGTCAGGGGAAAAGAGAGAGAGTGAGGAGAAGAGACAAAGTTTGGGGGTGAGAGAGAGATTGTGGGGGTAGAGAGCATGAGAGGGGTGGGGGCATGAGAGGGAGGTGAAAGAGCATGAGGGGGTGAGATAATGTGAGAGAACACAAGGGGGGCTGGGAGAGCAGGAGAGGGTGAGGGAGAGTGAGAGAGTGTGAGAGGGAGTTAAGAGAGTGTGAGAGGGGCAGGGGTTCAATTCCGGCCTCAGGTGACTATGTTGGGTTTGCATTTCTCCCCGTGTCTGCGTGGGTTTCCTCTAGGTTCTTTGGTTTCATTCCACAGTCCAAAGATGTGTAGGTTATGTGGATTGGCCATGATAAATTGCCCATTAGTGTGTCCAAAAAGGCTAGGTGGGGTTACTGGATTATGAGGATAGGGCGAGGACGTGGGCCCGGGTGATCTTTCGGAGGGTTGGTGCAGACTTAATGGGCTGAATGGCCTCCTTCTGCACTGTAGGGATTCTACGATTCCATGTCTTATGCAACGCCACGGGAGATAACATTAATACTATGCACCCGGACCAATGCCGTGCAATGTCAGCTGATGTTAATAGCATGTACCTGATGAGGTCAGCTGATATTAATACTTTATGCCTGGAGCAATGTCACAAGATGTCAACTGAATTTCATAGTATGTGGCAGGTACAATGCTGCCAGAAATCAGTTGATATTAAGACTTTGTGACTGGTGCAATGTCGTGGAAGGTCAGCTGATATTAATATTACTGCTTGGTGCACTAGCACAGGAGGTCAGCTCGCATTCATACTATGTGATATTAATACCATGGTGCACTAGCACAGGAGGTCAGCTCGCATTCATACTAACTGATATTAATACCATGTAGCTGGAGCAATGCCACAGGTTAGCTGATTTTAATACTGTGCCCCTGGAGCAATGCCGCGGGAGGTAAACTCTCATTAAAACCATGTGCCAGTTGCATTGCCGCTGAAAATAACATAATATTAATAATATGTGGCTGGTGCCATGCCGCGGAAGGTCCCATCATATTAATGGTGTGTGGCTAGTGCAATGCCACAGGAGGTCAGCTAAAAGTGATACCTGTGCTTGGAGCAATGCCTCGGGAGGTCATCTGACGTTAAAACCATGTGCCAGGTGCATTGCCACGGGAGGTTAGCTGATCTTAATAGAATGTACTTGGAGGAACCCACGGAGAGAGCAGTTGAATTTAACAGTGTGGGCTGGTGTAATGCAACTGGAGGTCAGCTGAAATTAGTAGTATTTGGCCGGTCCAATGTCGCTGGCAGTCAGCTGATATTAATACTGTCATGTGAGAGTACCTTTAAGAAATAGGTGTTTATAAATGGGTACGCACATAAATATCTGTAGTGAGATTATCTTTAAGAAATGGGTGTTTACTATTGCAGTGATGTCAGAGAGTGGGTGGAGCTGGGCTGTCTGTCAGCTTTTTACTTTCGTTTTTGAGCAGGCTGCTAAAGAGTGAGTTTTTGGTTTTGTTTTCAGTGTTGGAGCTGAAGCCAGACAGAGCAGGTGTACTGTTGATCTCTCTGCCATGAAAAGACTATCTCTTGATCATTTGGTGAATTCAGAATTATAAATGTTCTCAGTAGTGAATGTAAAAGCTTCTGTTAAAAGGTGTTTCTTTTGTCTTCTGGATGTTGTTTGGGAAGTTATTAAGGATTTCTTAGTGTTGTATTCTTTGGGGGTTGTATTTGAATTGATGGTTGCTAAGATGTTCACTGTATGTTTTAAAAAGGTTAACTTGAGTTCATAGAATAAACATTGTTTTGTTCTAAAACAGGGGTGGGCAAACTACGGCCCGCGGGCCGCATGCGGCCCGCCAAAGGTATTTCTGCGGCCCACCAAGTCATTAAAATTTTTTTTTTTTTTTTTTAATTTTTTTTTAAGGTTAATGCGGGGGGGCTGTTGGGTTACTTACTGGTATAGGGTGGATACGTTGACTTGAGTAGGGTGATCATTGCTCGGCACAACGTCGAGGGCCGAAGGGCCTGTTCTGTGCTGTTCTATGTTCTATATGAGGCGCCCAGAATCATAACCGGGTGAATTAATTATTTTACTTAATATACTATGCGGCCCTTTGTGAATTGTGAATTTCTGAATGTGGCCCTTGCACGGAAAAGTTTGCCCACCCCTGTTCTAAAAGATACTTTTCCATTTCTGCTCGACCACACCTGTAGAGTGGGGCATGTCCTCCCCATACCACAATCTATTAAAAGTTGTGGGTCAGATTAACTCCATGATACACTTTTGGGTTCTCTAAACCCTGGCCCATAACAATACCATGTTGGAGGTCAGCTGAAATTAATAGTATGTGGCTGGTGCAGTACTAGCAGATGCCAGCTGGTATTATACTGTGTGAGTGATGCAATACTGCAGGAGGTTAGCTGATATTAATACTAAGTGCCTGGAGCAATGCCACTGGCAGTCAGCTGAAATTAGTACTATGTGGCTGGTGCAGGAATAGTGGATGTCAGAAGGTATTAATACTATGTGATTGGTGCAATACCACAGGAGGTCAGCTGATAATACTGCTTGGTGCAACACCGTAGGAGGTCACTTGATATTAATAGTAGGATACTGGAGCAATGCTGCCAGATGTAATTGGTATTAATACGATGTGACTGGTGCAATGTCACAGAAGGTCAGTTGATATTAATATTATAAAATAGATTAGAATCCCTACAGTGCAGGAGGCAATTCAGCCCAAAGAGTTTGCACCAACTCTTTGAATGACCATACTACCTAGGCTTAATCTCCGTCCTATTCCTGCAACCACACCCTAACGGGCAATTTATCATGGCCAATCCACCTAACATGCACATCTTTGTACTGTGGGAGGAAACCGGAGCACCCAGAGGAAACCCAGGCAGACACAGAGAGAATGTGCAAAAACCACAGAGTTACCCAAGGCTGGAATCAAACCCAGGTCCCAGGTGCTGAGAGGCAGCAGTGCTAACCACTATGCCACCAGGCTGTCCTGGTGCGATGCTCCGGGGAGGTCAGCGGCTCTTAACACTGTGGCTGGAACAATGCCACATGAGGTCAGCTGATATTACTAATTCACCTGAATTCAGCTGATTCACCTGAGGAAGGAGCTACGCTCGGAAAGTTCGGGCGCGATTCTCCGCACTCACGACGGTGCGGAGAATAGCGGGGGTCGTGAATTTTCACGGCCACGCTAGTCTGACGCCCTCCCGCTATTCTCCCCCCCCCCCTCCCCACACGAATCGCTGCAGCCGTTTTTTTACGGCGAGCAGCGATTCTCAGCTGGCCGATGGGCCGAAGTCCAAGTCCTTTACGACCGTTTTTAGGAATGTCAAACACACCTGGTCTGACCGTTCGTAAAAACGGCCGTAAAGTTGGGATCTTGGCAACCATGGCACCGATTGGCACGGCAGTACCACGGCCGTGCCAAGGGTGCCATGGGCCCGCGAACGGTGGGCACCGTTGGCACGGCCGTGGTACTGCCGTGCCAATCGGTGCCATGGTTGCCAAGATCCCAACTTTACGGCCGTACTTACCCCGCGCACTCTTTGTCCTTCCGCCGCCCCTCTGTATCCATTCGCGGGGCGGCTGAGGGGCATCCCGGCCCGCGCATGCACGGGTTTCGCACAAATGCGCGATGTCATCCGTGCATGCGCGGGTTGGAGTCTTCCAATCCGCGCATGCGTGGCTGACGTCATGTGACGCGTCAGCCGTCGCAAACTCTGGCAAGCGGGCTTAACGAAATTCGTTAAGCCCGCGATGCCGGAGTTCACGGCCGCGGCATGCTAGCCCCGACCGGGGACCAGAATCGGTTCCCGGTCGGGGGGGGGGGGCGGGGGGGGAGGCTGGTGTCAAACCCGCCCGTTTTTGACGCCAGCCTTACGATTTCTCCCGGTTTGGGAGAATCGCGCCCCTCGTGTTTGAAACAAACCAGTTGGACTTTAACCTGGTGTTGTAAGACTTCTTACTGAGCTCACCCCAGTCCAACACCGGCATCTCCCCATCATATTACTAACATGACTGGTGTAATGCCGTGGAGGTCGACTTATATTGATACTATGTGGCTGGAGCAATTCCGGGGAGGTCAGCTGGTATCAATACTGTGTGGCTGCTGCAATGCCGCGGGAGGGCAGCTTGCATCAGTCTCCCTCGCCATGCACCAATGTGGGGCAGTGCGGCACCGAGGATATTTTTAGCGTTGCGATGCTGCAGTGCTCCCCCCCCCGCCCCCCCGCGCGCAGGTGGGCGGCCTGTACCAAAGCGGATAAGCGCTTTAATCCTCCTTAGCCATTAAAGAGGGATAGGCGCGTCAACTGGCACTTCGCTGCTCATAAACGCGGCGCAGCCATCAGCATCTCGTGAACATGAAGCGCTCTCTTCGGCCGTCTGATCGTGCGAGGAGCCCGAGGGTTTGACAGGGCGCTGAGTGGCTGTGATTGTTTAAATCAGTCCTCCCGCGCTCCCCCCCTCCTTCCCGCGCTCAGTGGGCGGGTCCTCCCCTGTGCCGACGTCATGGAGGGGGGCGCTGAGGCGCTGGAGGTGATAAGCATTGTGGGTAGAGCGGTGTGCGCAGGCGTGTTGCTGACGGCGGCCTTGTACCTGGTGCGCGCGCTGTGTCAGAGGATGGCTTGGAAGTGCGGAGGAGAGAGCCAAGCGGAGCTCGTCAACAACCTGCGGAGTGAGTGGCCGAGGCTCGCAGGGCTGGGGAGGGGTGGCATGGCTAGCGCCTCTCCGGCGAGTGACAACGCCTGTGGCCTGCCTTTCAGTATCCCCCCCTCCTCTTCACCGCCGCTGTCCGTAGTGGTGCGGCCAGGTCAGGGTGGCCGGATCATGCGGGGTTACTCCAGTCCCGAAGGGCGGGCCAAGCTGTGGGGGAGACTGGGTTGGCAGTAGTCTGAGGCGGGGCGGAGCGGAGCTCGGTCCCCTGGGTGGGGCAGAATTACTCAGCGCAGCCTTGAGTGCCAGCGTTAGGCAGTGGAGCCAGGCTGGACGGGGCTGGTGTGGGCGGAACAACCAGTGGTCAAGTGGTCACTGCAGTGCGTTCAGTGGCCAAGCTGCGAATCCGCAGCGGTGCATTGCAATGGCAGCTTGGGATGAGTTGATCTCCAGTGCCCAATGGATCCGACTGCCAAGGAAGACGTTCATTCTCAGTAGCCATTGTTTCGGAGGCTGTCACTACCTATCTCAGCCTTGAATATATTCAGAGTTTTGATTGACAAGAGAGGCAAGGGTCATGGGGGAATTGGCAAGAATGTGGATTTGATGCCAAGATCCGATCAGCTCTTATGCTAAAACGATGGAGAAGTCTTATGCCCTACTCTTATTTCTTAATGCTTTTGACCCCCTCACAAAGGGCATGTAACTGGTGCAGTTTTTTCCTTTTCAGAAATGGTCCAGTTGACTTGAGTTTTTTAAAAATTTAGAGTACCCAATTCATTTTTTCCAATTAAGGGGCAATTTAGCATAGCCAATCCACCTAGCCTGCACATCTTTGGGGTGTGGGGGCGGAACCCATGCAAACACGGGGAGAATGTGCAATCTCCACACGGACAGTAACCCAGAGCCGGGAACGAACTTGGGACCTCTGTGCCGTGAGGCTAATTGACTTGAGTTTTAACCTGTTTTTTGACCTTTTTAAATTCTGGAGAACCCAACAATGTTATGTCAAGTTAGGAAAGCAAGTTTAATTTCAAAACGTTGTGATGAATACTGGGATTTCTGATGTATTATAGGTATTTGATGCAGTAAGGGTTAAAAGCTTGGGTTAGTGTGTGCGTGACTGCTGCAATCATGTTTTAAAATATATCCTAGTTTGCAAGGCAAGTGTATTTTGGGAGCCAGGGCTTCAATTAAACCATCATAAAGGGCATGTAAAAAATATGGAGTTAATTAGCTTTCAGCTTGGTAAGATGATGATGCTGGGTGGAGCTATGCCATCAGTAATTTTGCAGACAGCAGTTCAGTATTGGTGACATGGTAGCACAGTGGTTAGCACTGTTGCTTCACCGCACCAGGGGCCTGGGTTTGATTCCTGGCTTGGGTCACATTGTGGAGTCCATGTTCTCCCCGTGTCTGTGTGGGTTTCCCCTGGGTGCTCCTCCCACAAGTCATGAAATACATGCTTTAATGTGAGCCTACTTGTGACACTAATAAGGATGATTATTATTGTTGTGAGCTAAATGAAGTTGTGACCAGAAGTCCAGTCGTTTCTCTCACTGCAGTTGAGATTAACAGTTTTCAAAACAGTGCAGATTTGTCTGAGAACAAAGGGGAGCTGGAACAAACTGAGAAGCGTCTTCTCATGAAATACAGCTAGAGTTTTTGCATGGTTCTGACAGGAGTTAGGTCTTGTCTTTAAAGCAGTGTCAAAAGATCTCTTTCTTAAAGAACATCTCTTTCTTAAAGAACACCTCTGTAAAGCAAGTATTCCTTAGTACCAATGGTTTAACAGTGGATTGAGAGTTGTTTTTTTTTTCCTTCGTGTTAGAGTGGGGGATAAAGATAGCATTTGAGGGTATTGTATTCACTGTATTGAGTTATATTAACGGTAATTGTGAGCTATTTCCTTGTGTTAAAGATATTTTAATGCTGTTAGTAATGTTTGTTTTAATATACTATCTCCCTATTTCTTCATATAATCATAATCACTCCTGGAGTGAGGTATTCTTTCCTCACAGTCTTACAAAATAAAATAATGGGGTTTATATATTGTAACCTGGCCACTGTTGTGGTCTGATCTGGGATGGTAATAATGTTTAATTTTGAGTGAGTAATTTTGTCTGACATTCCAGTTTAATGTTGTGCTGCATTGTTTGAGGCGGCAAACTTCCACTGAGGTGTTGCCCTCTTCAGTTGGTGCTAGATCGTATTCCTAAAGAGCATGAAAGCTTCACTGACACACTGGGCATCACTGTAACCAGTAACTTTGACTGGTCACTCATCAGCTCCCTATTAAGCTACTCGATTACTTGAGGGAGAAATACCAGGATCAGATTAATCCTGCATCTTTCACATCTTTTATATCTTCCAACTGCTTCAAAACCATTGAATTATCTTTTGAAGAATCATCTGTGGTCTTCGGATGGTGAAAGTGAGCTTTCAGTTGGTCCATCATGCTAAGGTCGAGAAAATTAATAATTTTGGATGGCTGAACAAACAGTCTGGATTTATATAGTGATTTGTGGTGTTGCATTTTCTGGAAGCTGAATGTTTTTGGCGCAATAACTCCAGCCAGCTGCTGTCGTCTTGGGAAACATTTGCTGACAGTCAAAGCCATAAGGAAAGCAGGCTGCCTCTTGGAATGCATGTTGCTTCAGTGGCCTGTCCACGGAGAGGAGTAGTGAGGCACATGAAGGGAGTGACAGCTGAATTGGGGGGGGGGGGGGGGGGGAATGTAAGCTCAATGGAGGGATTGGGTAAAGACAGGAGGAAATTGCTGGAGGCAAGAAATTGTCAGGGTATTTAGCACCGGTCCATCGTTCTGGATACCAATAACACCCACAGTGGTGAAGAGGTGATAGAATCCCCATAGGCTATGTTTTCATTTTAAACAATACCACCATGAGAGTGATATGTAGCCTCTTCTGTCGTTGCAAATTTACCACTGCTTCATCCCAGGAGTTCGGGGAGAAGAGAAGGTTGAAGGTAGGGAGGTAAGCGGTGATTGGCGATATAGCCTAAAGTAATATGGTCGAACATGTCTGGAAAAAGATTAAGGTGTTAATAAAGCTCCCTTCTCAATCTCTGAAGTATTTTCTAATTAAGGAGTAACACTGGAACATAGATATTGAAATGGTTATTTTTGTGTGGGCAGATCTCTCAAACAGCAGTGCAATAATGACCAGCTAATCTTATCTTTGTGACATTTGTTCATAAATAATTGTTATCCAGGACACTTAAGAATTCCAATGGTCTTAATGCTGTGGTGAGATCTCTCGAATCTACCTCCGGACATGTGGGCCTCAGTTTAACATCTATCCAATGGACTGCATCTCTTGTACCGCACCTCCTCAGTATTTCACTGGATTGCCATCTTGGGTTTTGTGCTCAAATCCCTGGTGCGGGAATTGAACCTGCAACTGGCATTCACCAGTATGCTTTAACTAAATTGGGGATGGGTGGGCACCTGCTTAGAAGTTGGAATGAGGGATAAGGTGCATAAAGGAGCGAGTGTTGGATAGTACTAGATAAGGAAGTAGATAATGCGTTATTGATTCCACCATCATCGAACCATCAAAATATGTCCTTGCGGGCCTATCCTGCTTAATCCGATTTTCCAGTCCTTTGTATCCTTGTAATTCACAGCTTTCGTTTAAAGTGCACTCTTGTGTTTATGTGCTCTTTTGTTTATATGCTTCCTGTAATACAGTGACCAAAACTATATGGCATACTTTATCTCTAATCATACTAGCATATTGTGCAGTTCTAATAGACAACATTCAGGTTTGGGCTGGTAAGTGGCAAATGTTGGTGCCACACGAGTGCCAGCTGGTGGCTGTCTCCAGCAAGGGAATCTAACCATCAGCCCTTGACATTCAACGGTATTATTGTCGCTAAATCCACCATGCTGAACAGTGCACTGGGGTTCACCGTTGATCAGAAACTTGACTGGCCCAGCCATATTAATGCTGTGTCTAGAAGAACAGGTCAGAGGCTAGAAATTCTGCAGTAAGTAATTTACACCCCACAAAGCCTTTTCACTTCTACATGGTAAAAGTCAGGTGTGTGATGAAACATTCTCCACTTGCCTGTATGAGTGAAACTCTAATAACACTCGAGAAGCTTGACACCATCCAGGGAATGCTTGATTAACAAATTTGATTCAACCCTTACTCCCTCCATCATTGGTCCACAGTGGCAGGAGTATATGCCATCTCATTTGTTGCATGATCATGTTTTGACTATTGCTCCTATGAAATGCCTTGGATATTTTTACTATGCCACAAGTGCGTAAATAGTGTGTAATGGGTCTTACAATAATGTAAATGCCATTGGTTTGAGTAGGCAAAAGATGCACAAATGCCTTTTAGCATTTTTTTAGACACTTGAGAGCTTTTAAAAACTCAAATTGGGGAAAAGGTTCACTAGATTAAGACTGCTTTGAGGAGAGAGTGAGTAGAATAGGCTCATACACTTGAGTTTAGAAGAATAAGGAGTGATCTCATTGATCCCAAGATAGTCACATGCAAAATAGATGATATCAGCTTCCTTGAATCCTTCACTTGTCATGTTGTCAGAATCCAAGTCTCCTTCCACCCTTCAATTGGAATAAGTTCCAAACTCGAGCTCCCTTCGCTTTTGCATATGGACTCTTGTAACCACACTCTCCATGTCTTCCAGAGTGTTTACCCCTCCCCAGTGCTCTTCCCTCTTGCTGATAGACCCCAGTGCACCCATCCTAGCATTACCAGACTAAAAATGGCACTCTTTGTACATCTGCATGTCAATTGCTGCCTTCCCAGTCTTGTCATATCTAACCCTCTCATCCCAATGCTGCCACACTCTCAATGTCTTGCCTGCCACTGCTACACTTTAGCCATCCCAAAATTCTTCTGCAGGCCTCACACTTGTGGACTTCTTTGATCTCATATCGTGAAGCCACCTTCTGTGCTTTCATACCTCAACCCTTAACCCCCACCCCTGGAGCTGCTCATGAATTATTTTGCTGTGTATCCTGGGTAAGTTGGATATATAACTAATCAAACGTACAATAGTGGTTTGGGTTCCTTGGACATGCCAACTCCAAGAGAATGTGATGATTCCTAAACTTCCTCTGTTTCTGAGTGCTTTGATACTTGTACTGCATGGTTGATAGGTACAAGGCAATGTATTCCTCACAATGCCAGGGAAAGATCCTAAATAAGCATGTTTTAACATCATATTTCAGGACTACAGCTGTCACTTGACCTGTGTATATTAGTGTGTGTGCTTATTTTTATATTGGAGGGAAGAGGATAATAGGATCAGTTTGTGCAGGCTTTCTTGTGTTCTTATTTTAAAGATGAGCATCTGTATTTATTTTCATCCTGCTGTGCTAAGTGGTTTCCAAATTTGTAACAGGAACTGTCCAAATAAATTTGTCATGTTTTAGTGCACTCCCTGGCGGAGGTGCGACTGCAGTGTTGTTCAATCTTTTTTTACCGGGATCCACTTTTACCAACTGGCGGATCGTCACGCCCCATGCCCACCCCCCGTTCGTGCCCCACCATTATTGCTTACCTTTAACGTGACAGGTGAGCCTGCTTGGTCTTTTCATTCTCGCTTAGTCATTCCGTGTTGCATTTCTGCTCAGGATTTCAGCTGATGACTGCGTCCTTTGAAACAAAGCAAGAGGTTTGTCCTCCAATTTGCCGTGCTTAGTCTTCCAATGGCTTTGAAGATTTGACGGTTTTAAACTTTCATTTGTCAGTACTTCCCTGCATCTTGCATTGGCACAATAAAGCAATACCTCAAGAAATCATCTTTCTTTATACTGCTTTGTTCCCGATTTCAGTTTCTTAATGGCTTGTCCACCAGAGGCCTTGGAGCTCTGCATACAGCTCAGACACGGCTTTGTCCTGCCGTGGACTCTCCTGCGAATCTCTCTCCAGCAGATTCAGTTGCGGTCCTTGCCTGTTTGTGTCTCTGACCCCCTCTTCCTTATTACAAAATAATCCATCTTTAGTTCTTCACACAGTCCTGTTGCTTTCTTGCTAACAGCTGCAAAATGGAGGAATCTCTCCATGATTTCACACTAAAAGCACAGACATACAGGGCCGATGGCAGGGTGTGTGACCTTCTCTCTGCCACTGCCTCTGGCAGGAAGACGCCATCGTTCATATATAAAGGCTGTCCATGGCCGGCATTTACTTTGAAACTTTGTTTCCAATACATGATTTTTCCAAATTTATGACTTTTTGCGAATGAAAATTAAACCATTTCAGTTGAGCATGTGAATCCTTGCATTATAACACACAAATTTTGTTTTAAATATATACTTATTTCTTTAGATATTTAAACAAGTATAGAAAAACGTACAATTACTGCAGATGCTGGAATCTGAAACCAAAAGAGAAAATGCTGGAAATGTTTTGACAAGGGGTCACCTGGACTCACAACGTTAGCTCTTTTCTCTCCTTACAGATGCTGCCAGACCTGCTGAGATTTTCCAGCATTTTCTCTCTTGGTTAAAGGCGCTGACTTCCTGGTTTCTAGAGAGTGCCAACACGCAGTGATTGTGTAGGTATCCTCCAGTGTTGACGTGTGGCAGCCATATTGACTGGCCTCGTTTGATCGATATTCCTGGCTGACAAACCTGGCCTGGCTTCCAGCCTCCCTGTCCAGTAGCTGCATCCACCCCAGGCATGGACTGCTGACCATTTCCTGATTAGTACTTCACGTCGTGGAAGTGCAAGTGGACCTTCTGCCGGCTGTTGGAACAGCTTGACCACGGAGCCGCAGATCACATACTACCAATCACAGTGGCGGGGAAGCGAGCTGAGCGGCATGAAGAGGGCAAGCACTAGAGCAGAGCTCCAAGCTGGGGCCACCGCAGTTGGCACCGCGCGTCCATGTGGAAGCCCGTCAGCCCCTGTTCCCATCCTTCCCTTAATGGTAACCAGCACATAGCCCAGCCTCGAGCCACCCACCCCCTCAAACGCCACACAAATCGGGGACTGCTCACGGCTGGCAATCTTAACAACCTGCCATGGCCTTAGGGACTTATTCCTGTGATCGGGAATGCCACGACCCACCCACAGGTCACGGCCCTGAGTTTGAAAAACCCAGTGTTTCATTGCAGGTGACAAATTTTCCATGATTAAGTTAGGAGCAAGAATTTATTATGGGAAAAGCTGACCGATTTAGTTTTTAATATCCATATTGTTAAGTAACAACTGAACCAGTGGAGCATGCAAATTACAAGGACACTGCTAGAGAGTTAGTGAACCATTTCACATTGAGTTGACATCTATCAATAGAATACTGAGACACCAATGAAAATTACTGAGACACCAATGAAAATACTGAATGATTTGATGACTTGTGTGGGCCTTCTAAAGAATTCGTAGGGGCAAAACAGCCATCCCTTTCTGCTGCGGAAGCTGGACACAATACCAGACTACAGCTCTCCACACACGCACCTACACACACACCTACACCCCATAGCAATGGATTTCTGATTGACAGCAAGATTAGTCAGTCTCCGATTGTGGCAGAGCTTGATATATGTAAGGCCTGCTTCCATTGCCCCTAACTGTTTGTCAATGGAAAAGTAAAGATCGCAAATATCCTTCAGGAAACTGCTAATTTTATTTAAAAACAAAAAATTTCTTTTTTCCAGTTTAATCTTTGCTTTGAGGTAATTTTCAGAGGAATTGATGCATATTTGATTAGCAGATTTGGTACACAGTAAGTAAAACCTCTTACTTTGGCATGGTTTGATTTTGTATTTTGGAATATATTTGAGCTATTGGAGCAGCTGCATTTCTGCTGAAGTGATGGACTGGCCTCAATAAAACATCTCTGACTGAATAATCGTACTTAATCACAGTGATCTAACAGTGCTCCTAAGTGTGAGTGTTGGAGATGTCCTTGCAATAGTGTAGGTATGTGATTTGTAGTGAACATGGAGAAAATCTGACGGGCAAAGAGATGAATGCTCTTAAACCACATCAAGACTTGCTCACTTGAAGTCACCACATGGATCTAGTTAAAACTTCTAACTTGGGAGAAGTTAGGGGAGCTGGTATGAGTTTTTTAAAATAAAAATTCTCCATAGAAATTATGGAATTTAGAGCCAGTATGATTCCATGGTGTGTCTGAAAATGCTTCTCTTTTTCCATCCATTTATGGGATGTGGGCATCGCTGGCCAGCATTGGGAAAATGGGACGGGTAGCTTTTATTCTAGAAGATCGTGGTGTATAGTGAAAATATCTTGAGGAATATTAAAACAGGAGGAAGCTTTTTGGGGGAAGAGGTGTGGTGGAGACCGATAAGTATGTGTTTGGTATCTGCAACTGTGTGCATGGTGATGGATTTTTAAAGCTAGTGATTTCCGTACCAAATGAGCTGCCCTACTTACAATCCCAAATGCATGTAGTTTGTAAGCTTTTAACATGGTAAAATATCCCTAGCCACTTCACAAATGGGGAAAAGAGGCTAATGGACACTGAACAGTAGTCTGGAGTAGTTTGCTGCAGTTTTTACAAATAATAGAATTTACTGCAGGAATTTACAAATTGCATTCTTCCCTAAATTAATTAATGGTGAGTGGGACAGTTGGTTACATATTAGATTGGATTGACAGCACAGAAATAGGAATTTGGCATAACTGACTTACTCTCCATTTAATAAGCCTCCTCCCATTCCCTTTTTATCTTATCCTATTGGCATACCCTTCTATTCTTTCTCTGTGCTTATGGGTAACATTCCTGTCATGCAAGTGCCAGGTAATGACCATCTCCAACAAGTGATTCTAAGAACCTGTCCATGACATTCAATGGGATAATGGTCTCTGAATTCTTGGGTGTGATGAATGTAAGAAATTGTGATTTTATATTTGTTGCAGTAATGTTATTTAGAATTCTGGCTTTAACCATGCATACAGCCAGAATGTCTGCCAACTCTGATTAAGGGATCATAAAAGTGAGGTCGTCATTTAGTTTGCAGGGGGAGCAGTGTTCTGATTTGAGAAACATTTTATTTGTTTTACATATAGCTGGCTAATGGATTATTGTTTTGGTTTGGAGGCCTCGGTGTAGATTATTTGAGATATTATATTTGTTCCTGACTAACCAGGTCATGGGACATGTTATGGGAAATAGAAGAATGATTTAGCTTTGGACACAGATGGTGTAATTAAGGGAATGAGCCAATAACATAGATGATGTAATCTGCCTGAAGACAGCACAGACTGTTTTCAAAGGGCCTTGATTGCCGTGCATGTCTTCTGGAAACGAGTTTAGAATGGCAGTTTAGATAATCAAGTATAAATAGTTTATGGAGGAGAAATAGATTTTTGATGATTGGGAAGGTCCCTGAATGTTAATGTATAGTCAAGGAAGTTGATGGGGAAGACAGCCAAATACACAGAAGGCATAATCAAAGAACAACAAAGGTATAATTGCCTTGACCCTGAAAAGCCAGGAAGGGCAATTACCGTCTAGCAGTCTAAGTGAACAGAGCAGTTTTCAGCCAAAGCCTGAAGCCTAAGTTAACAACAAACCAGCTTCTAAGTCTTAGAGGCAGGGCAGTGTAGAAAACCTTTGTAACAGCAGTTTTAAAAAATCTTCGACCAGGGCAAAGACAGTTCCCAGATTGAGTATTATCCCTATATTGTGTGATAACTATAACTGATTATTCCATTTGGATGCTGTTTGGGGAACAGTGCAAGTCTTTCATCAGGTATCGTAGATATATTTTGTAACAAGGGAGTTAATTTTTCCTATTACTAAACTGTTGTAACTGTTATCTGTGAAGCTTCTTTGTGTTTAATTCTGAGTTTAAAATGTTTTGTTTTAATATAAAAGATAACCTGTTGGTCAGTTTTCTGTGGTGCAGTTAACTTTACTCACAGGATTCCAGATGAATTGGTAAAACTAACAGGTGACCAATGACTAGAAACCTGATTTGATGAGCCATGGATGAGCCACGCATGCTATGTAGTCGGCAACACGTAATTTCAAATCTCCTCTCCCAAAATCTTTCCATTATCTTGAAAGCACAAGTCAGGAGTGTGATTGAATTCTCCCCTCTTGCTTGCTTCGACAACACTCCAGAAGCTTGATGCCATCCAAGAAGACCTTGATTAATTAGCATCCCCTCCACCATCTTCAATATTTATTCTTTCCGTCACTGCTGCACAGTGGCAGCATTTGCAAGATGTAGTGAAGCAGCTCGCCACGACTTCTTCGAAAATACCTTTTAAAACCGTGATCTCTACTGCCTAGAGCGGTGGGTGCATGTCCTGCAAAGATATCTTCCAACTCTCTCTCATTCTGTTTTGGCAATATTGCCGATGTGAATCATTACTGGATCAGAATCTTGGAACTGCATCGTGTCTATACTTGCACTACATGGACTGGGGAAGATAAAGAATGCAAATCACTTCAATAGGTATGTGTAATGCTGGCCTGACTATGCCATCTACCATGATCAAAGAAAAAAATGGATTTATCCCCCACTCCCCACAAACCCAGAAACATCCCCTAGGCCATGGTATCAGATCCTTAGCATTATATTTGCATGTTAAAGCTATTGTGGAACTTTTACAGCTTGGATTATTAAAGTGTAAATTATGTAAGTGTCTTATATCACAATTGAGGTTTATTACAACTACATTTTGAAAGTGTAGGTTCAAATTTGCGGCTAATTAAGGGATTTGCCTGACAGCCCTGTGGTTTGATTGTTAGAGATCAAAAAAATCTTTAGATTCTTTTACTGAGGAGAAGGTAAATGCTTGGAGACAATGGCTACAGTCTCACAATATACCATGCATAGACCCTGAGTCTCCCAGAAAGTTGGTGTTTGTGTCGGATTGTAAATAGTTGTACTGTAAACAATCCAGTTACTACTAATTTGAAGTGGCGTTGTGGTATTGTCACTGGACTAGTAAACCAGAGATCCAGAGTAATGCTCTGGGGACCCAGGTTCAAATCCTACCACTGCAGGTGATGAATTCAATTTAAAAAATGGTCTAATGACAATGAAACCATTTGTTGGAAAAACCCATCTGGTTCACTAATGTCCTTTAGGGAAGGAAATCTGCCGTCCTTGCCTGGCCTACATGTGACTCCAGACCCACAGTAATGTGGTTGACTCTTAACTGCTTATCCAGGGCAATTGGGGATGGGCAAGCAATGCTGGCACAGCCTGCAACACCCACGTCCCATGAACGAATAAAACAAAACCTTGGAAGAGGAGGCAGAGGAAGGCATTTTTGAGATTCCGTTACAAGCTTCCCTACAAATTTGCGAATATCAGACAGCAGAGGTTCTGTGTGCTCAACAGCATCATGCGGTCTTTTTACAGATTCCAGGAGACTTGTCTTGCCATGATCAGAGGGAAGAAGAATTATTGGAATAGGCTTTGTTGCCACTGGTGGATTTATGATCTCCAGAGATCCAGGAAAGTGCCTGGAGATGGTCACTTAATGGTATGAAATGTGGCTATGGGATCCCATTGGAAGATGGGAGTAATTGTAGACTGTTTACTGTGAGGACTGTAATTCTGTAGGGAATTTGGGATATGATGAGTATGGAAGGGAGATATTTCTTCTGTAGTTCAGGTGTACGTTGCCTTCAAAAAGAAAAGTGTTTTGTTACCAGTAATTTTTTAATTTGTTGTAGTGAAAGTTTTAAAAGATTAAATGGTGGGTCATTCCTTCAGCTAATAACTGAAGTTTGAATCTCTAGTTATCCACCTCCGAATTGTAACAGTATATTTTTAAAAGTGCAAATTTGCAGAAGATGGCTTGCACTATTAATATAGTCCCTGCTTTCAACAGTATCTGAAGATTGCTAAACATATTGAGATCAACATAGCTCTTGCAGGAGTTTGAGTTGAATCCTGTTGGTAATTGGCAAAGTGATGCTTCAGATGGAAAAACTCATCACTTTCTTCTTTTTGCTTTCATATTTTGCAGAGAATGGGATAGTCAAGACAGAGAAGGTTTATCATGTAATGTTGGCCACAGACCGTTGCCACTATGTAAAGAGTAACCCCTACACAGATTCCCCCCAGTCTATAGGTAAGAATTTCCACTGTACTAGCTGCTCTCTTTTGAACAATAAACTTGATCATGTCACCCCACTGTCTTGTGCATGCTTTTGACTTTGTCTTCTAATGCAATGGGCTGTGACAGTCACAAAAAATTAGTGCTGGCAGATGTAAACTGTTGATCTCTTGCCTTTATGTTCCTGAAATTATGGTGGGCTGCGTTGAATTTATATTTTGAGGAAAACAAATTAAAATACCCAAGTCTGGTTTTAAGACTTATTCATACAATATCCACCAATATCCCAAAACCAAGTTCTAGCATATTAAATTGCAAAGACTATTCCTTCACATTCTCCAGCATCCCTCAAAACAGAAAAATTTATGGCTGTGAAATAAATCACAATTCCTCACTCTTGCATCAACTCCCTGATTTTGTGCACATTTTATGGTACTGCTCCACCAAGCTGTGGCTCCCAATCTAAATGGTCTGCTTGAAGTGATACCTATCTATAGGACGCACCTCCGCAGAGGAACTGCAAAACTTGCTTTGAGTTTTTTGCCAAACATGCAAAGTGTTTGGATTTTATTTGGACTTTGATACTTTGTCCTTTATTATTATGTTGCTCTATTCTTTCAGAGGTCTACAGCCCAGAAAAGGTTGGTCGGTCCAACACATCTGTGCTGGTCAAAAAACAAGCACTTAATTATTCTAATCCCATTTTCCAGCACTTGGCCTATAGCCTTAACATCACAAGTGTACATCCAAATACTACTTGAATGTTATGCGGGTCCCTGCCTGCTCCACCCTTTTAGGCAGTGGGTCCTAGACTCTCCACCCTCTGGGTGAAATTTTTTTTTTCTCACATCCCCTCTAAAGCTCCTGCCCCTTACCTTAAATCTATTCCCTGGTCATTGATCCCTCCACCAAGGGGAAATGTTTCTTCCTGTCTACTCTATCCAGGCCCCTCATACGTTTGTTTATCATGTTGCTTCTTTCCTCAATCCAAATTTTCTTTAACTTTTGTTCAGTTCTGTTTTTTGTGGAGTAGGCAGGTGGGTGTGTGTTTATGTGACTGGAAGCATGTGCCCACGTTAAGCTTAGTCATAATGTAATTCAAATAATTATATCTGTCCAAAATTTAAGATTTTCTGAAGTATTAAATCAAGTAGGTTAATGCTTCTTATTGAAACAGATAAGAAACGTTTCATTTGAAAATGCTGAGCCAGGCTTTGACAAGTGCCAGCATTTACCTGCTGTGCCTATTATAGATGATGCTTTTATAAGTTTCTCCATTATGCTTCTCCGATGCTATTTGGTCACATAGTAATGCCTAGTGATTTTGATTTGCTCAAAAGCTGAAGAAATTGTTTGAGGAAGCTGCTGCCTTATAGCATTCCATTGATTTTTCCCTGTTGTGTATCCATTTTTTTGGTATTGTTGGATGAAAATCCTCATGCGGCAGTTTGGATTTTTTTGCATGCTGTGTCTACAGCTTGCCGATCTCTTTTTTTGCTCACTGAAAATCCAAGGCTTGTGTCTCATTTTGGTTGGTGCAAACTCAACAATTTGCCGTGGTTCACCATTGTACATGAATGGTGTTGCTTTGTTTTTTAGGTTTCCAAGCTACAATCAGTGCTCCACACATGGTAAGTACAAATAATTTTCTGGTTTAGTGCCACCTGTGTACTTAAGGAAGATTTGCAATAGTTTGAGTTGAGCCTAGATTCACAACCTAGATTCGGATGTGGATATGGGTTGAATGCCAGAAGAGGGATGATAGTCTTTGCCCTTGATATCAAGGTGGCAATTGATAGTTATGGCATCAAGGCATCAAGGAGCAGAAGCAAAGCTGAAGTCAGTGGTCAAACAGAAAATCCTCTAATTGTAGTTGTACTTGATGTAAAAGAAGATTGTTTTATCATATACACCCAAGTTTTTGGAGTTCCTCGGGGAAATATCCTGGGCCTTTCTTCCATCATAAGATTGAGTAGGACTATTTACAAAGATGCAAATATCAAGCAACATTGTCATATAAGCGATGGGGCAATTCTGCACCTGTAGAAAACCAAGTCCCCTTCCAAAAGCCTTCGAAACAGCAGCAATATCGTCTAGACCTTCAGTATCTTGGGTAGAGGAATGAAGCGGTCACCATTACCCAGAAACTGAACAGTGCCAGCCATATCCATAAAGTATCTTCAAAATCAGGACTTGGGCTTAATGTTTTGACAGGTAACTTTTCTTCTCGCGCCCCAAAACCTAGAAGTAAGGAATGTGGTGGAATACCCATTCCACCACAAGTGCTCAAGCAGCTCAACAACATTAGGATAAAGCAGTTGGCTTGATAGGCATTCTTGCTACTGGACTTGGTATCCCCTCCATTATTGGCGTGCTCGTGCAGCTTGTTGGAACTGCAAGATGCTAAACCTACTGTCCCCTCCCTGAGATGTCTGTGGCCAAATAACAACTTGCCTTTTATCATTCAGTAAATGTCCCAAGTTACTTTACTGAAAGATAGTGATACAATCCCCTGGGCTAGTACGAGACCAATTCCAGCCCCACAGGAGTTGCAACATTGAAATTAATCCTTCTTGGGAAAACACTTGAAGCCTTGGATTGCCCAATAACTTCTGTATAGTTAAACATCATTTTATACTTTATTAGTAACAATAACTATAATTAAATATCTGGCAAATACAACAGGTTAACTATTTAATTATAACCCCCCCCGTCCAGCACTTCAACTCAGACATAAAAAGCACAGGGGGAAAGAGGGGTATAAAAATAATAACTAAAAAGAATAAGAATCTTTGTTTCAGATGGTTGTCTTTTAGCGCACCTTCCTTCAACCTAAGCTTTCAGTTCAAAGTTTCTGCCTTCAACCTGTAATGATTTTCACTGTAGATCCGTTCAAGTTTCTGCAGTTCAGAAATATAGCAGCCATCCAGCTTCTCTGGAGAAAATGAGAGAGAAAGCAAATCCTTTCCTGACCCACTGTTCTTTCGTTGGTTCTCTGAAAATCATCCCACTGGGGTAGGATCCAATTTACCTGTTACCGGGCAGAATGTGGCCTTTTGACCAATTTATTATCCACCAGCCAACCAATCGAACAGAGTCCCACTGATCTCTCGCCAAAAAGTCTAGTTCTGCTGTCCGAAGCCGAGCACAGTGTATTGTCTTGTAACTCTTGAGGTCCCCACCTCCTCCTCTTGCCTTAAAGATATATGTCCACTAAGCATCCATGGATCAAAAATGATAATAGCAAAACAAAATAAATTGGAAGTAAGGGAATCACTAGAGTCCTTACAATAGTTGGAAAACGATTGACATCAAACCAAAGAAAGTGATTTGGATAAGTGACTAAGTACTTGGTCAAAGAGGTAATCTTTTAGAGTAAATTAAAGGGGGAGAGAAAGTGGGCACAGCAGACAGTTTACAAAGTGATATAGTTGGGTTAAGTGAATGGGCAAGTACAGTGTGGGGAAATATAAACTTGTCTACTAACCAGGGGCTCTTTAGCACTGGCTTTGAAAGCAGGCCAGCAGCACGGTTCGATTCCCGTAACAGCCTCCCCGAATAGGTGCCGGAATGTGGCGACTAGGGGTTTTTCACAGTAACTTAATTTGAAGCCTACTCGTGACAATAAGCGATTTTCATTTCATTTCACTTTGGCAGTATAGTATTAAATGGAGTGAGATTACATTACTTGGAGGTACAGGGGGATGTGAATGTCTTGGTACAGAAGTGTCAAAATTAGTATGCAGGCACAGCAAGTGATTAGGAAGGCAGTAAACCATAAGATCCTGGGTGGATACACGGACATTGTTTCCTATTGTGGAGGAGACTAGAACCAGGGACATAGTTAAGAATAAGAGGTCTCCCTTTTAAGACTGAGATCATTCGCTAGTGGAATCCTCCTCAGCAGAAAGCAGTGGAGGCTGGGTCATGGTAGCTTTTGATTGATGAGAGATTTGTGGTTAATGGGGAGCAGACAGGAAAGTGAAATTGAGACCACAACTAGATTAGTCATCTGATTGAATGACAGCAGGCTTAAAGGGCTGAATGACTTACTTGTCATAAATCCTACTTCTCCTAATAGTATAGGGGGGTATTTCCAGATCTTTGTGCTGGATGGATGTAGCCATGGCTGCTACTGGTTTGGAAAGAGAATGGAGCGACAAGGTTGTCAGACCTCCAATGCCTCCAGGTTTACCCTACCCGTCGCCATCCTGATTGGGTACATATCTCAGTTTCTTCATTGTCACTGGGTCATTATCTTGGAATTCCCTACAGAACACCACTTGAAGGATGCCCATCATCACAACAGTTAGTGCAATACAGAAGAAAATCTACTACTACTTCAAATGCAAATGGTTATAGTTATGTCCTTGCTCAGAACAGCCATGTCCTGAAAGCAATTTTTTTGAAAAACAACAAATTTTAATACTTTCGAACCAGCTTTAGGGCAAATAGTGTTTTTGCTTCTACATTGTAAAATGGAGTAAATTGTTCAGCTTCCTTGAGGTTATATGTGAGTAAATGTCTGAGCAGACTTCATCATTTAGAAACAGTGAACTATGCTGTTCTTGTGCTTTTAAAAATAATTCTCCCATTAAGTGAATTTAAAATCATCCCAGGAAGGCCAACCTAAGATAATATAATGCAAAAAGAAAACTACAACGCTTAAACTTTATTTTTGGTTGAGTGGCATGGCGATGACCACATTATTTTTGCCATAATCCTAGTCTAAGAAGGTAGTCCTCTAACTTCTCTTGAATGTCCTTTTGGGGATGGTAGTCCTGTGATGTTACATAAAAAATTCCAGACTATTGACTCCACAGCAGAGAAAGAATGGGGATATATGTATGAGTATAGATAATGAATGAAGTTAAGGGGAATTTTGAGATGACTGTATTCCCACATCATTTCTGCTGTTGTCCTTATTGTGGACGGTGTCGTGTAGTAACCTTGATAGTCTATAGTCTCGTTCCATTAAACAAAAATTATTTTAAGTGACAGGCCCCCAATTGATGGAAGGTCTTGAAGGCATCTAATGTATTTTGGTACTGGTTCGGATGCTAAAGATGCCTAAATTGTGGATTCTCTAATGTAGAAAATCTTAGAGTAAGCTCTTGATGCAATATTTTAGGGAAATATACACTTAGTGTACAAATTGTAAAGCAATGAAATTGTTCATAGGGTAGCATGGTGGTTAGCATAAATGCTTCACGGCTCCAGGGTCCCAGGTTCGATTCCCGGCTGGGTCACTGTCTGTGTGGAGTCTGCACGTCCTCCCTGTGTGTGCATGGGTTTCCTCCGGGTGCTCCGGTTTCCTCCCACAGTCCAAAGATGTGCGGGTTAGGTGGATTGGCCATGCTAAATTGCCCGTAGTGTCCTTAAAAGTAAGGTTAAAGGGGGGGGGGGGGGGGTTGTTGGGTTACGGGTATAGGGTGGATACGTGGGTTTGAGTAGGGTGATCATTGCTCGGCACAACATCGAGGGCCGACGGGCCTGTTCTGTGCTGTACCGTTCTATGTTCTATGTTAAGTGTTCTGTATTGTCATCCTTTATCGTGTACTGAAATGTTGCAGAAAAATGATATTGCGAAGTTACATTCACTTACTACGTGCTATCACATTGAAGTATACTTGGGTTGGACATCTCTACAGAAGAGGTAGTGTCAGTTGGGAATGTGTCCCATCCTTGGGTATATAAATATCGTACTGTTGCATAAGCTGTTCTCTATGTAGGTTCTAGGAAACTGAACAGTTGGGTAAAAAGGTTACATTTTATCGCATAAACCTTTTGATAACGAGTGTTTCCCTTGATACTGTTGCAAAGAAGCTATTGAAATTGTGTTACAACGCAAGTGTGCAGTAATTAAATGTACTGGATGCAGTGCGTGTGTGTATTTATCAAGTGGATTAGTGTATGTACTTTGTTTAGCAGAGGCTATATAATTTGTAACTACCTGAGATTCTGATAAATGGATGTTGGCTTCTGTCACCACCACAGGTGCTCCTTAGGTCAAGTTGTGTTCCACCTGATGGAAAGTGCTGGTTCTATTTGAAAGCTATCCGGGAGCTTGGAAGAAGCAGTCGTCTGTCTGGTCTAAGAACTTCTCACCTGTTCAGTCCTCTGAACTTGTCACTGCTCCAGTTTTTGGTGATGAAGGGAACGTGTTTGTTTTTGACATTGACAGCAAGCTGTTGTGTTGGGGAGTCTCTGGTGCCAGGTTACTTTCTGGTCTTGGAAGCTGTGCATATAGGTAGTCACTAACATTTTAAACCAACTGCAAGGGAAAGCTTGGCCCAGACTCGAAGGGAAGTGCAGGAGCGTACTAAGGAGTTACTGTTTTTCCAAATAAGATGGCCAGATGTGGTATGGCATACTCATTATTATTTTACATGATGTCAAGACAAGTTATAATTGAAATGAGTCTGATCAAACTGTTGCTACTTATGATTTGCTATAAACAAAGATCATTCCCATTTCATACCAGGCCTTCATGGGTGTTTACTGAATCTGTTTGCAAAGATGGAGAAACCATGGGGGGGAGCACAGGCAAAAGGTACAAATATCTAGTTTTGTTTCAAAATGGTACTACTGTTTAAAAACCGGGGCACTCTAATTTATAGCTAGATAGCTGTTGGGACAGTCGCAAAACTGATCACAAAATTCCCGGAGCACGTGAGAATTACGATAATAATCGTTATTAGTGTCACAAGTAAGCTCACATTAACACTGCAATGAAGTTACTGTGAAAAGCCCCTAGTCGCCACAATCCGGTGCCTGTTTGGGTACACAGAGGGAGAATTCAGAATGTCCAATTCACCTAGCAGCATGTCTTTCAGGACTTGTGGGAGGAAACCAGAGCACCTGGAAGAAACTCGTGCAGACACTGGGAGAACGTGCAGACTCAGCACAGACAGTGACCCAAGCTGAAAATCGAACCTGGGTCCCTGGTGCTGTGAAGCAGCAGAGCTAACTACTGTGCCACCCTAATGCTGCTGTACTCCAAGGGAATATCAATGTACTCCAAGCCATTCTCGCCAGCTCTCGAGCTGGCTACATGGGCTGAGATCTGGAAACAGGATTTTGACCCTTTGTGCCAAAAATAGTTTGTTGTGGGGGCAACTCCATGATTGAGAGAATTGGTCCACAATTATGTCATGTACTTGGTGTATTGAATATATGAAGAATACTATCTTTTAAATTTGTGCTCAGGATCTGTGGCTCGTGCTCGGGCTGATTTTGCACGGTGGGCTAGACAGCTGGCTTGTAAACCGGAATGAGGCGGCAGCACAGGTTCAATTCCCGTGCCGACTCATTGGTAAAAGGGCAGTGTTTATTGACTATCCTTAGTTGCTTTGAGGTGGTGGTGTGTTCTTTGTGATTTGAGAGCTGAGTGCTATGTTGGGCCACTTCAGAGGGAACTTAGTAAATCAGATTTTTAAAAGCTTGTGGTCACCCTCACTGCAAATTTTTATTTTTAAACATTTGTATAAACCAGTTGGACAGTAATTGTACCCACTTGCCCATGGCAATACTAAGAGTGCCATCACTGGCGGGGAGATGTAATTGAGAACGGTGACTGGTTTGTATAAACAGTATCCTATTATTGTAAGATGGGGACTGAATTATGTTTGGGTGCCTATGTCCAATTACCCGTCACACTTCACCTGAAGACCATACTTAGTCTTCACTTCATGTGAACTTCGCTAGAGGAAATTAATTGAGTGTTTCAAATAGGCCTATCACTTCAGGTGTGACTCATTGTGATCTAGATAAAGGATGTAAATTAAGAACAACTTTGCTTTGATGCTGAACTTGAAAGTGTAGAAAACAGTGGGGATGATGACAGTTGACTGCATTGGAGCATCGATGGGCTAGCAGAATGGGAAGACACGTGGCAATTGGAATTTAATACAGAGAAATTATATATTTTGGCAAAAGGGGCATAGAGGGACAAAAGTGTTAAGGGGCAAAGGGACCTTGGGTTCATAAATCTTTGAAGTTGGCAGGGTATGCTACGAGTAACTTGTAAATCATGTGGGATCTTGGGCTTAATAAAATAGCAGTATTGAGCATAAAAGCAGGGAGGTTGTACTAAACCTTTTAAAAGTGCCACAACTGGATTATTATGTCCACTTCTGCTCAGCTCACCAAACGTCAGTAACCACGTGGTGGTCCATGAGGGGCTGCAGAGGAGATTTATCCAGCATCGTTCCAGGGATGAATGAGTTTAGCTACAAGGTTAGATGGTGGTAAGTTAGATCTCTTAACCTTGTAGCAAAAGAGATTATGGGGAGATTATAGAGGTGCCCAAGATTGACAAGAAAAGTGGTTTCCATTCATTGACTGGGTACAAGGTCTAGGGGACGTAGACTTTGGAAAAGAGAAGCAGGGGACATGTGAGGGAGAATTTTCACAGCAAGTGGGAATGACCTGGAACTCGCTACATAGGCGAGTGATGGGAGCCGAGACTGATTTCCAAAGAAAATCTGATGGGCTTCTGAGGGAAATAAACTTGCAGGTTCTGTGGGTAAGCAGGGGAAGGGAACTGGATTACTGTATAGCTGACATGGACTCCCCTTATCGCAATGACTCTGACTCTATTGCAAATTGCTGGTGCATTTAATGGAGGTGTGGGGGGAATAATATGGGAATGGGGAGAAACTTTATTAAAAATCCAGTTATTTGGAATGGACAGGCAAGCTACTGTACTTAACAGATCAATAAAAATAACACATGGAGTTTCATAATTGGCTTGTTTCCTTGCGCATTGAATGTGCACCCTCACTTCAGAATAATTTGATGGTACAGGTTTGTCTTTCAATAAAGCAAAACATAGACTAAACATACCAAAATCTGTGGCAGTTTGGATTTCTTCTGCTTCAGCCACTTGCACAGCAAACAAAAATGACAGTTTTGAAATGAGAAGCCAAACTGATGGAATTGTTCCGTTCTTGTATGTAGGCTATCAAAAACTCTGGTTCAACCCTTTTCGGTGTACTGTATTCAGTTCTGGATAGTACCACTCAGGGTATTTAATTGGTCTTGGAGGAGATGCTGCACAAGTTCCACTAAAATTATTTAATGATAGGAGCGGCAAGATTACTCAGTGGTTAGCACTCTCCCTCAGTATGCTGAGGACCTGGGTTTGATCCCAGCCCCAGGTCACCCGCCATGTGAAATTTGCATATTCTCCCGTGTCTGTCGGTCTCACCCCCACGACCCAAAAATAATGTGCAGGGTAGGTGGATTGGCCACGCTAAATTGTCCCTTAATTGGAAAAAAATTAATTGGGAACTCTAAAAATTTTGTAATTATTTCATACTTTTCGCAACGTCATAATGATGGAGACGAGGATTGTATTCCCTTGTCTTACCTTGCGTTTAAATCGGGTATTCCTCTTGAGGTATGATTAGATAGTTACAAAAGTTATTGGGGTGGAGAAAGAAAAATTGTCTGGTGAGTCTCTCAAAAAGAACAAAGGAAATCTGAAACTCTCCCTCAGAAATCTGGGTCTATGTCAGTTGGAAAATTTCAAAACTCTGCTTTTTCATGTATGAAAAAATTCAAATTACTGTGGATGTGGCAAATCTGAAATAAAAATCAATACTGAAGAGGAACTCCATTTGTCAGCAACCATGGACATAAACACAAGTCAGTAACCTTTTTATTGGATTTTTATGTTAGTAAAGGAAGGGTTACAGAACCAAGGCTGATTGTTCAGTAATTGAGTGTTGGTCATTATTAAGCGCTCTGACCCTGTTTAGCAAACTGCGTTCAGTTCTGGGTAGTGTACTTGGGAGTGGAGGTCAACTGTAGCTTAAATGGCAGAACAGCCTGGGGCTGAATGCCTCTTATGTTCCTTCCTGAAATTGCTTTATCCACTGTTCTTCAAGGCCTTTTACACATATGTGAGAAATATGAGAATGACTAGAGCGAGGGTGGGTCCGATCAAGGACAGTAGCGGGAGATTGTGTATTGAGTCTGAAGAGATAGGAGAGGTCTTGAACAAGTACTTTTCTTCAGTATTTACAAATGAGAGGGGCCATATTGTTGGAAAGGGCAGTGTGAAACAGACTGGTAAGCTAGAGGAGATACTTGTTAGGAAGGAAGATGTGTTAGGCATTTTGAAAAACTTGAGGATAGACAAGTCCCCCGGGCCTGACGGGATATATCCAAGGATTCTATGGGAAGCAAGAGATGAAATTGCAGAGCCGTTGGCAATGATCTTTTCGTCCTCACTGTCAACAGGGGTGGTACCAGGGGATTGGAGAGTGACGAATGCCGTGCCCCTGTTCAAAAAAGGAATAGGGATAACCCTGGGAATTACAGGCCAGTTAGTCTTACTTCGGTGGTAGGCAAAGTAATGGAAAGGGTACTGAGGGATAGGATTTCTGAGCATCTGGAAAGACATTGCTTGATTAGGGATAGTCAGCACGGATTTGTGAGGGGTAGGTCTTGCCTTACAAGTCTTATTGAATTCTTTGAGGAGGTGACCAAGCATGTGGATGAAGGTAAAGCAGTAGATGTAGTGTACATGGATTTTAGTAAGGTATTTGATACGGTTCCCCATGGTAGGCTTATGCAGAAAGTAAGGAGGCATGGGATAGTGGGAAATTTGGCCAGTTGGATAACAAACGTGCTAACCGATAGAAGTCAGAGTGGTGGTGGATGGCAAATATTCAGCCTGGAGCCCAGTTACCAGTGGCGTACCGCAGGGATCAGTTCTGGGTCCTCTGCTGTTTTGTGATTTTCATTAATGACTTGGATGAGGGAGTTGAAGGGTGGATCAGTAAATTTGCAGACAATATGAAGATAGGTGGAGTTTTGGATAGTGAGGAGGGCTGTTGTCGGCTGCAAAGAGACATAGATAGGATGCAGAGCTGGGCTGGGAAGTGGCAGATTGAGTTTAACCCTGAACAGTGAGAGATTGTCCATTTTGGAAGGACAAATATGAATGCGGAATACAGGGTTAACGGTAGTGTTCTTGGCAATGTGGAGGAGCAGAGAGATCTTGGGGTCCATGTTCATAGATCTTTGAAAGTTGCCACTCAAGTGGATAGAGCTGTGAAGGAGGCCTATGGTGTGCTAGCGTTCATTAGCAGAGGGATTGAATTTAAGAGCTGTGAGGTGTTGATGCAGCTGTACAAAACCTTAGTAAGGCCACATTTGGAGTACTGTGTCCAGTTCTGGTCACCTCATTTTAGGAAGGATGTGGAAGCTTTGGAAAAGGTGCAAAACAGATTTACCAGGATGTTGCCTGGAATGGAGAGCAGGTCTTGCGAGGAAAGGTTGAGGATGCTAGGCCTTTTCTCATTCGAACGGAGAAGGATGAGGGGTGACTTGACAGAGGTTTATAAGATGATCAGGGGAATAGATAGAGTAGACAGTCAGAGACTTTTTCCCCGGGTGGAACAAACCATTACAAGGGGACATAAATTTAAGGTGAATGGTGGAAGATATAGGGGGGATGTCAGAGGTAGGTTCTTTACCCAGAGAGCAGTGGGGGCATGGAATGCACTGCCAGTGGAAGTAGTTGAGTCGGAAACATTCGGGACCTTCAAGCGGCTATTGGATAGATACATGGATTATGGTAGAATGATGGAGTGTAGATTAATTTGTTCTTAAGTGCAGCATGGTAGCATTGTGGATAGCACAATTGCTTCACAGATCCAGGGGTCCCAGGTTCGATTCCGGCTTGGTTCACTGTCTGCGGAGTCTGCACATCCTCCCCATGTGTGCGTGGGTTTCCTCCGCGTGCTCCAGTTCCTCCCACAGTCCAAAGATGTGCAGGTCAGGTGGATTGGCCATGATAAATTGCCCTTCGTGTCCAAAATTGCCCTTAGTGTTGGGTGAGGTTACTGGGTTATGGGGATAGGGTGGAGGTGTTGACCTTGGGTAGGGTGCTGTTTCCAAGAGCTGGTGCAGACTCGATGTACCGAATGGCCTCCTTCTGCATCGTAAATTCTGTGATCTATGATTAATCTAGGACAGAGGTTCGGCACAACATCATGGGCTGAACGGCCTGTTCTGTGCTGTATTTTTCTATGTTCTATGTTCTCGTCCCCATTTAAATGCCTCCTGTGCTTTTTAAAAAATACATTATATAACCAGATTAAATGCAAAGAATATTTGGAGCTGTCCGTTTTAATGCTCTGTGCCGTCAGGTTTGCCTTTGTATGTCTCTTCCAAATCCACCCACCCATTCTTGGCATCTGAGAACCCAAAGCTGGTTTCTAGCACTACATGTTCTATGCTGTCGTTTGCTGAATGTGCAGAAGAAAATGCATACAAAGTGGCAAAGATAGTGTGGAAACTTGAGGATTGGGACATCTTTAAAACTCAACAGAAATCCACAAAAAAAGCTGTACAGAAAAGTAAGATAGATTATGAGAGTAAACCAGCTCAGAATATAAAAAAAGATAGCAAGTTTTGAAAAATATATATAAAATGAAAGAGTGGCTAAGGTAAATGCTGGTCCTTTGGAGAATGAGAAAGGGGGTTTAATAATGGGAAATGAGGAAGTGGCTGAGGCATGGAACAGGTATTTTGAGTTGGTCTTCACAGTGGAAGTCACAAATAACATGCCAATAATTGATGGCAAGGAGGTTATGGCAAGTGAGCTCCTAGAAACGATCATTATCACTAAGGAGGTAGTGTGATAAAGCTAATGGGCCAAAGAGAGACACATCTCCTGGCCCTGATGGAATGCACCCCAGGGTACTAAAAGAGATGACGGGAAATAGCAAAGGCATTCGTGGTAATTTGCCAAAATTTGCTGGACTTTGGGCGGTTCAGGATGATTGGAAAACAGCAAATGTGACGCCACTGATTAAAACAAGGTGAACAACAGGCGGGTAACCATAGGCTGGTTAACTTCTGTAGTGGGGAAAATGCTTGAAGGAAGAAATAGTGAGACATCTGGGTAGAAATTGTCCCATTGGGCAGATGCAGCATGGGTTAAAGAAAGGCAGATCATTTTTAACTAATTTACTGGGATTGCTTTAAGGACATTATGAGCACGGTGGACAACGGGGAACTAGTGATGTAGTGTATCTGGATTTCCAGTAGGAAGTTGACAAGGTGCCGCACAAAAGGTTGCTGCATAAGATAAAAGTACACGCTGTAATGGGTAATGTACATTGATGGTTAACTAACGGAAAGCTAAGAGTGGGGATAAATGGGTATTTTTCTGGTTTGCAATCAGTGGCTAGTGATGTGCTTCAGGGATCAGTGTTGGGACTGCAGTTATTTACAATTTACATAGATGATTAGAGTTGGAGACCAAGTGTAATGTGTCAAAGTTCGCAGATTACACTAAGGTGAGTGATACAGTCTGCAGAGCGATATAGATAGTTTAAGTTAGTAGGCAAGGGTCTGGCAGATGGAGTACAATAAATGTGAGGTCATCTGTTTTGCTAGGAGTAACAGCAAAATGGACTTTTATGTAATGATAAAAATTGCAGCTTGCTACTGTGCAGAGGGACTTTGGTGGCTTTGTGCCTGAATCACAAAAAGTTGATTTGCAGGTGCAGTAGGTAATTAAGAAGGCAAATTGAATTTTGTCCTTCATTGCTAGAGGGATGGAGATTAAAAACAGGGATGTTATGTTGCAGCTGTATAGTGCGTTGGTGAGGCACACTTGGAGTACTGTGACTACTGTGTCCAGTTTTGGTCGTCTTGAGAAAGGATGTACTGGCACTGGAGGGAATGCAGAGGCGATTCACGAGGTTGATTCCAGAGTTGAGAGGATTAGCTTGTGAGGCGAGCTACTGGGACTATACTCATTGGAATTTAGAAGAATGAGGGGGATCTTATAGAAACAAAATTATGAAGGGAATAGATAAGGTGGAAGCAGGGAGGCTGTTTCTGTTGGCGGGTGAAACTAGAATTAGGGCATAGACTCAAAATAAGGGGGAGCAGATTTAGAACTGAGTTGAGGAGGAACTTCTTCACCCAAAGGGTTGTGAATCTGTGGAATTCCCTGTCCAGTGAAGTAGTTGAGGCTACCTCGGTGAATGTTTTTACGGCAAATATAGATAGGTTTTTGAACAGTAAAGGAATTGAGGGTTATGGTGAGTGGGCTGGTAAGTTGAGCCGAGTTTACAAAAATATCAGCCATAATCTTATTGAATGGCGGAGCAGAGTAGAGTGGCCTGCCGCTGCTCCTAGTTCTTATGCAAGTGTTGTAAATTTCTGAAATGTCCATTCCTAGGGCTCCGCGCTGCCTCCAACGTGCCTTGTTCATCATCTCCTATTGATCCTGGCTTTAATGATGAGAAATTGATCCTGGGTTTAATGATGAGAAAAATTAACACCTGTTGAAAATATAATCAAAGCCACTGATGCCCATGGAAAAGTAGATATGGAGATTGTGTCCCAGTCCCCAAAATCCACTTTGGGTGAAGGGCACCCAAATGACCGAGGAGATGAGACCTGATGATGCATTTTATGTGCTGTGTGACATTGTTGCTCCTGTTACAGAACAATGTAACTTCTGACCCACTAAGATTGACTTAATATATGTAAATGTAAGAAGATGTTTCCACCTGTGAAGAGTTTAAAACTAGGGGCAATCGATATAAGATGGTCACCAACTAAAATAGAGTTTAGGAGAAACCTATTTGTTTGAGTGGTAAGAATATGAAACTCGCTACATGGTAAGGATGAATAGAATTTGATGAGGATGCCACATAAGTCCTTGAGATGGAGCAAAATAAATCCTGTGGAATGACCTGTTACTGCTGTCTGTATGGCGCGCGCGCTCTCTCCCTGGCGCGCGCTTGCTCTCGCTGGCTCTCTCTCTCTCTCTCTCTCTCTCTCTCTCTCTCTCTCTCTCGCTGGCACACTCTCGCTCGCTCTCTCTCTCGCTGGCGCACTCTCTCTCTTGCTGGCGCTCTCTCGCTCTCTCTCTTGCTGGCGCTCTCTCGCTCTCTCTCTTGCTGGCGCTCTCTCGCTCTCTCTCTTGCTGGCGCTCTCTCGCTGGCGCTCTCGCTCTCTCTCTTGCTGGCGCGCTCTCGCTCTCTCTCTCGCTGGCGCGCTCTCGCTCTCTCTCTCGCTGGCGCGCTCTCGCTCTCTCTCTCGCTGGCGCGCTCTCGCTCTCTCTCTCGCTGGCGCTCTCTCTCTCTCTCTCGCTGGCGCTCTCACTCGCGTGTTCTCTCTCTCGCTGGCGCTCGCTCTCTCTGCAAGATGACATTTTGTACCTGTGGCCAGATGTTTTTTTAAAAATTTACTAGTCAGATTGAGTGAGTAAACTTGCTTTTTTCAATGCATGTCATTGGGAAGATTTTGTATATGTAGCTAGTTATTGTTGAGTGAAGAATATGTGAGAGAATATATGATACATTGCTAACTAACTAAAATGAAATTTGATGCTGATTATTACCCCAGCTCTGGAAGGTTTAATTAAAATAACTCAAAGCTACTTAAAGAAACCAGTCTGGCTGTCTTGGTTTAAAATCTAGTAATTGGAAACTCATTGTGTATGCACCTAATCAGTGTGCATATATATATATATTGTGATGTTGTCTTTCCCAGCACGCATATGCATTGGAACTGCTTCACGATCAATTATATGAGGGGGCTAAAGCACTTGATGTAGGATCTGGCAGTGGAATCCTCACTTCCTGCTTCGCACGGATGGTAAGTAGTTTCTTTTACAGGTGCCATATAAGAGTTTTTGGGTGTCTAAATTCCTTTTCAAAAAAAAATTAACTTATTTGTTCATGGGATGTGAGCATCACTGGCAACGTTCATTAGCCATCCCTAATTGCCTTTGAGAAGCTGTTGGTGAGACACTAGATAATGCTATCGGTGACAAATTCCATCTTTTGAGAGTAGACTTCGTGGCCAGATTGGATTTGTCCTGCATTTTGTGGTTTGGACATAGCTGGGAATCTTTCCACATTTTAGGGTAGATGCAAGTGTTTTAGATGTACTCGAACAGCTTGGCTAGGGTTGCAGCTAGTTCTCGTGCCAAGTTGCTGGAATGTTGACTTCCGGTTGCGGCTATGCCTGGGTAGGTCGCACGTTCGGCAGCTCCTGCCGAAAACTGACTTTTGGGCCCTTTTAAGGAGCCCCAGCGGCACTTGGTTGACGATTCCCGGTGTGGGAAGACGGCAGTAAGTCCCCCCAGCACTGTATGGAGTGGACCAGGAGCGGTGCAGTCAAAAAAGGGCATTAGAGAAGAGAGGAGAACGGGTGCAAAAAAGCGAGATGGCGGCGGGCGGAGACCAGACAGCGTGGGCTCAATGGTCGCGGGAGCAGCAAGAGTTTCTAAGAAGCTGCTTTGCGGAATTGAAGGCAGAGATGTTGGCCCCGATGAAGTCATTGATAGAAAGGCTGGTAGAGACCCAGAAGATGCAGGGGACAGCGAATAAAGAGGTGCAGCAGAAGGCCTCTGATAACAAAGACAAGGTCCTGGGCCTGGCAGTGAAGGTGGAGGCGCACGAGGCGCTCCATAAAAAGTGGCAGGAGAAATTCGAGGATCTGTAGAACAGGTTGACAAGGAAGAATTTGTGGACTCTGTGTCTCCCTGAAGGTGCGGAGGGGTCGGATGCTGGGGCGTATGTAGCCACGATGCTGAGTACGCTAATGGGCAGGGGCCTCCCGAGGCCCTTGGAGCTGGATGGGGCGCACAGAGTCCTGGCAAGGAGACCAAGGGCGAATGAGCCGCTGAGAGCTGTGGTGGTGAGGTTTCACCGTTACACCGACAGGGAGTGCGTCTTGAGATGGGCGAAGAAGGAGCGGAGCAGCAGGTGGGAAAATGCTGAAATTCGCATTTACCAGGGCTGGAGTGCAGAGCTGGCCAAGAAGAGGGCAGGATTCAATCGGGCCAAGGCGGTTCACCACGGAAAGGGGGTGAACTTTGAGCCCGCACGACTGTGGGTCACTTATCAGGACCGACACCACTATTTTGATCCGCCAGACGAGGCGTGGACCTTTATCAAAAATGAGAAGCTGGACTCAAATTAGTGGTCTGTAGCATGTTTTGGGGGATGTTGTGGAGTGGGAGAGGGTGATATTTGTGTTTCTTTTTTTTCTGTGCAGGCGCTGATCTGGGAGGGGTTGTTCCCTGCGTTCGGTGGGGGGAGAAGGGGCCGGGAACCCTGGACCTCTGGGGATGGGGGTAAGGTTGTAGGAGAATGGAGCTACGCCATAGAGGGCGGGGTCAACCCGGACTGGGAGCGCGGGTTTTCTTTTCCCGTGGAAAGAAAGGGGGCGGGGCCGGATGCAGGGAGGTGGTATTGAATTGGAGTCCACATTGGTTTGCAGGGAGTGTGGAGGGGGGGGGGGGGACTTGGGTTTTAGGAGGGAATTCTGCGGGGATCAATGGCAGAGGCGGGAGCGGCCGGGGTCAGCAGGAGTCAGCTGACTTACGGGAGTGCAAGTGTTTGGGGGGGGGGGAAGTAGGGCGGGGGGGGGGGGAAGGGAAGTACGGAGGGGTGAAGCAATTGCTTGGCCGGGGGAGGGTGTGGGGGGGTTACTGGTTTGCTGCTGTATTGACCGAGGGGGAGCTGGAGATAGTCCCCCGATCCGGCTGATCACGTGGAATGTGAGAGGCCTAAATGGGCCGGTCCAGAGGGCCCGGGTGTTTGCGCATTTGAAGGGACTAAAGGCAGACATAGCCATGTTACAGGAGACGCACCTGAAAGTTGCGGATCAGACCAGGCTGAGGAAGGGATGGGTAGGGCATGTCTTTCACTCCGGGTTGGACGAGAAGAACAGGGGGGTCGCAATCTTGGTGAGCAAGCGGGTGACTTTCGAGGCGGCGGCTATTATGGTGGATAAAGGGGTATGTGATGGTAAGTGGTAGGCTGCAGGGGACCCGGGTGGTGCTGGTGAATGTATATGCCCCAAACTGGGATGATGCAGGGTTCATGAAGTGGATGCTAAGTCGGACCCCGGATTTGGAGGTGGGGAACCTAACTATGGGGGGGGGGATTTCAACACTGAATTGGACCCGGCAATGGATCGGTCTAGGTCGAGGTCGGGTAAGAGGCCAGCTGCGGCCAAGGTTCTGAGGGGGTTTATGGATCAGATGGGGGAGTGCATCCGTGGAGGTTTGCTAGGCCAAGGGTGAGGGAGCTCTCCTCCTTTTTCCACGTGCACGAGGCCTATTCATGGATAGACTTTTTTGTGGTGAGCAGGGCACTGATCCCGAGAGCAGAGGGGACGGAGTACTCGGCCATCGCGATTTTGGATCCCGCCCCGCATTGGGTGGAACTGGAGTTGGGAGAAGAGAGGGGGGCCAGCGCCCATTGTGGCACTTGGACGTGGGATTATTGGCGGATGAGGAGGTCTGTTGGCGGGTCCGGGGGTATATACAGAGGTATATGGAGGCCAATGACAATGGGGAGGTCTCGGTGAGTGTGGTGTGGGAGGCGTGGAATGCGGTGGTTAGAGGGGCGCTGATCTCCATCAGGGCTCACAGAGAGGAGGGAGAGGGATAGATTGGCAGGGGAGATACTTAGGGTGGATAGGAGATGTGCGGAATCCCCCGAGGAGAGGTTGTTGAAGGAGCGCCGGAGCCTCCAAACGGAGTTTGACTTGTTGACGACGGGGAAAGCTGAGGCCCAGTGGAGGAAGGCACAAGGAGCAGCGTATGAATATGGGAAGAAGGCGAGTCGTATGCTGGTGCAACAGCTGCGGAAGAAGAAGGAGGCGGCTAGGGAAATTGGGGTCGTCTCCCCCCCCCCCCCCCCCCCCTCCCGGAGGGGGGGATGCGGTGGTTCCTGGACCAATTGAGGTTTCCAAGGGTGGAGGATGAGCAGGTAGAAGATTTGGGGGCCCCGATTGGGATGGAGGAGCTGGTTAAGGGGTTGGGGAGTATGCAGGCAGGCAAGGCCCCGGGACCGGATGGGTTCCCGATTCCCGGGGGGGGGGGGGGGGGGGGGAAGAGAAGCACCGCGTCTCACTATATGCGGATGATTTGCTTTTGTATGTTACGGACCCGGTATAGGGGATGGGGGAGGTTATGCAGACCCTCGGGGAGTTTGGAGACTTCTCGGGGTATATGTTGAGAAGAGCGAGCTCTTTGTGCTGCATGCGCGGGGACAGGAAAAGAGGTTTGAGGAGCTGCAGCTCTAGATGGTGGAGAGGAGGTTTCGGTATTTGGGTATTCAGGTGGCCAAGAGCTGGGGGGGGGGGGTCTTGCATAGGCTCAATCTGGCGCCGTTGGTGGACTAGATGGAGGAGGACTTTAAGAGGTGGGACATGCTTCCTCTCTCCCTTGCAGTCTGTCAAGATGACGGTCCTCCCTAGGTTTTTGTTTGTGTTTCAGTGCCTGCCAATCCTCATCCCTAAAGCCTTTTTCAAGCATGTCAGCAAGAGTATCGAGGGATTTGTGTGGGCCAATAAGACCCCAAGGATTAAACGACTGTTCTTGGAGCGCAACCGGGAGGGGGAGGGGAAGAGTTAAATAATGGGAAGGCGGGATGTGGTGGGTCGCTGGAATCGGGGGGGGGGTTAGCGCTGCCGAATCTGTGTAGCTACTACTGGGCAGAAAACGGGTCGATGAGGCAGCGTCTTGTGTAGGTGCTTGCCTGGGGCCACTGGTGACGGCACCGTTGCCGCTTCCACCGACGCGGTATACCACGAGCCCGGTGGTGACGCTGACGATTTGGGGGCAATGGAGGTGGCACGGGGGGAGACGGGGGCCTCAGTTTGGTCCCCGATACGGAATAATCATAGGTTTGCCCTGGGCAGGATAGATGGTGTGTTCCGAAGCTGGCACCGGGCAGGAATTGGAAGGCTGGGGAATCTATTCATTGACGGGACTTTTACCAGCTTAAAGGCACTGGAGGAGAAATTCGGGCTACCTCTGAGAAATGCCTTCAGGTACATGCAGGTTCGGGCGTTTGTCAGGAAGCCGGTAGGAGAATTTCCATTGCTGCCAGCCCGAAGGATACAGGACAGGGTGATTTCGGGTGTGTGGGTCGGAGAGGGTAAGATCTCGGAGATCTACCAGGAGGTGGAGGAAGCCTCGGTGGAGGAGTTGAAGGGCAAATAGGAGGAGGAGCTGGATGAGGGCCTGTGGGCTGACGCCCTGGGAAGGGTCAATTCCTCCTCATCTTGCACCAGGCTCAGCCTGATCCAGTTTAAAGTGTTACACAGGGCGCATATGACAGGGGCGAGGATGAGTAAGTTTTTTGGGGTGGAGGACAGATGTGTGAGGTGTTCGGGGAGCCGAGCAAACCACACCCATATGTTCTGGGCGTGCCCAGCGCTTGCGGAGTTCTGGAAGGGCTTTGCAAAGGTCATGTCCAAGGTCTTGGACACTCGGGTAAGACAGAGTTTGGGGATAGCGATATTTGGGGTATCGGAGGATCCGGGAGTGCAGGAGTCGAAAGAGGCCGGAGTTCTGGCCTTTGCCTCCTTGGTAGCGCGGAGAAGGCTCTTGTTATTGCGAAGCCCCCAAGTGTGGAGGCTTGGATCAATGACATGGCGGGGTTTCTTAGGTTGGAGAAGATAAAGTTTGCCTTGCGAGGGTCCTTGCAGGGGTTCTCCGGGCGGTTGCAACCGTTCCTTGGCTTTCTTGCGGAACGTTAGGTGGAGGTCAACAGCAGCAGCAACCCGGGGGGGTGGGCTGGTTTCAGTTTCATTTTGAAAGGGGCGCTCGTCCTATTTTGTTTTGAGTTGGGTGTTAATTTGCTGAACTGTTTATCGTTTAGAGGGTTAAGTTCTGTTTGGTGGCATGTTGCCCCTTTCTCTTTGTATTATTTTCCTTTTTGGAGTGTTCTGTAAAACCTTTTGAAGAACTTTGAATAAATACATTTTTTTAAAAAAGTTGCTGGAATGTTGCAAGGCCCGTAGTCTTTCAGAGCCTTCAGCTGTTTGTCGACGTCACACTTGAGTGAATTGAATTGTCTGAAGACTGGCATCTGCGATGCAGGGGAGCTCAGAGGAAGACCAGATGAATCACCCACTCTGAATTCTGGTTGATGGTTGCAAATGTTTCCGGTTGGGTTTCTGCTTGGCTCACTCATTCTAGAGGAATATGAAACTTCTTACTTTGTTTAGTTGTTCATCACTAATCATGACTGGACGTGGCAGGAGAGCAGAACTTTGAACTATTGTGTTGATTGTTGGGTGTCTTAGCAGTGTTCATAACACACTGCTGTCCAGTGTGCATGTCGTCCTGTGTTGGAGTTTCACTGTGATCTTTCAGAAATCCTGTAGAAGATTGCTTACTGGAGGGGCAGGGTGGTGTATGATCCCTTTGGTCGCTCCTCCTATTGTCCAGTGACTATTGTTGTGAGAGTTTATGATGGGGTTACTGCTCAGTTAATTGGTGCAGCTAACTTGGCATTTACATTATGCATTAAGGGGAGAAGTTGCTGAGCCTCTTAAACAATAGCTCGGATATTGCTGAGTTAGAGTATGGGTCGAGGAAGAAATTCAAGCTTTTAAAAATAGTACGTCACAGAGTATGACTCAGCATGTTATGTATAAATTAACGAATAGAGCGATGAAAACAGACAGTGGTGAATTTGAAATACAAGATCAGTGGTCTAATGGTTTGAACCCAAATTAATGCTGCTACTTTTAATCGGCTTACTCCAAGATAAACTTTGCTTTCTTCTGGTACTGCTTTGAACCATGTACTTTGAACAGTGAGCGATTGGGACCTTGGGAAAAGAGAAGGTCTGAATGACTGGACATGTCAGGAGTTTTCTCAGCTGAGCCAAGTGGAATGTGTACACAATTTGGGCAATCTCTGGCCCTTTTCTCAAGAGTAGGTTTTTGGGGAGTGTGCAAGTGGACAGCAGTGAGGATGTTATTAAAAGAAAAATGCATCTCTTTCAGGATGCTGCTGTTTATATTAAATGTTACCTGTTACACATATGTATAGTGCTATTGTAAAATCTGCAATAATCTCTGTTTTCCAGTTCCACCCTAATGGAATAACTGGCTCACATGCCCATTTTATCTCCAACTAGTATTGTCATTTCTTGACCTGGTAGCTCCTCATTGATTGATCTATTTATTGTCACATGTACCGAAGTACAGTGAAAATTATTTTTCCGCGGCCAAGGGAACGGACACAGTACGTACCTAGTAGACAAAAACAATAATCAAAAAAGTACATCAACAAACGGTGATTGGTTACAGTGCGGAACAAGGGCCAAACAAAGCAAAACATGAGCAAGAGCGGCATAGGGCATTGTGAATAGTGTTCTTACAGGGAACAGATCAGTCCGAGGGAGAGTCATTGAGGAGTCTAGTAGCTGTGGGGAAGAAGCTGTTCCTATGTCTGGATGTGCGGGTCTTCAAACTTCTGTACCTTCTGCCTGATGACAGTCTGGAAGAATGCAAAGCCTGGGTGGGAGGGATGCTGTCTGCCTTCCTGAGGCAGTGGGATGTGTAGACAGAATCAATGTGAGGGTGGCAAGTTTGTGTGATGCATTGGGCTGAGTTCACCACACCCTGCAGTTTCTTGCGATCTTGGACCGAGCAGTAGTTATACCAAGCTGTGATGCAGCCGGATAGGATGCTCGCTTATAACACAGCTGTAGAAGTTGAGTCGCTGCAGACATGCCAAATTTTTTAAGCTTCCGTAGCAAGCCATTGATGTAGATTTTGGGGGTCCGGGGGGGGGGGGGGGGGCATGCTACGCTTCCTGAAGTCGATGATCCTAATGCATTTATGGAACACAGTATAATCACAGCAGTGGGAGAGTTTGGTTTCTATCATGGAAGTAAGATTTTTTCAGTAAAAATGGTAGGCAGAGTAGGGTTACTTAAACAGAATATTTTCTTTCTCTTGGACTTTTCTGCTTTGAGTGAAATATTTGCATTCATTGCTCTGAGACACTTGGTAGGGCATGACCTCTTGTGACTTTTCATTATGGTTTTCATTTTTCAGCCCAACCCTTCCAGCACTTAATTTGAACATTTTGCAGAGAGGAAAGCAATGTTCAGTAGTTATACAAAGCTCCCTTCTTTCAATCCAGGTCGGTCCAAGTGGAAGCGTGGTGGGAATTGAGCATATTAAGGAACTGGTAAATGACTCCATAAATAATGTTAAGAAAGATGATCCATCTTTACTTTCATCAGGAAGAATAAAGTTTTTAGGTGAGTGAGCCACTTTTTGTGCAAATGTAGAGGATTGGCCCAAAGTTACTTGCATTCTGTTTTTGTGTTAACTGTCCAGCACCTGCTCTCTAATTTGTTCTGTTTAATCTGGAATCATGGATAAAACCTAACCCTTTTTTTAAAGGTAGCCTTACTAATGGGGACATATAAAATTTGCGTTTCTCGTTTTGGAATCATAAATCTTCTAGCAATTGACTATAATCGGTGGGGATCTGTTTGTTCACAGTGGGTGATGGGCGACAGGGATATCCGGAGGAAGCGCCATTCGATGCCATCCATGTTGGGGCTGCAGCAAGTACGGTACCACAGGCGGTAAGTCATTTTCAAACCAAACCATAAGCTGGAGAATCATTCACTTTCATTGCAGGCCTTTGTATTTATTCAGAGTTTTGACCAAATTGAACTAACTGGTTGTAATAAGTATAGAGCCATCAGTGCCAAAAAGAGACCAATTCTATTTTTGATATCCTTTCAGGCTGTGAAATTTCCAAACCACCTGCATATATGAAAGTCCTTAGCTTGAAGTAAATATGCTTTGCTGGAGGCATTGGTTCTTTTAAGTTGAGATCCCTGGGTATCTACAAATACCTTTTCACTAACATAGTGAACATCAGTAATTGATGTTGCAAGGATCCACAGTTGAGCTCAAATCTGTCCTCGCCTGACGCTCTCAGGTTGCATTTCCAATATTAATCATGTTCACCTTACTGTTAATGTAGCTGTAATTGGATTACAAAATAAATGCAGAGAACTGAACAAATCCAGTTTGGTTCTTAAAAAGTATTCAGGCCAATGCGTATGCTTCTTGTAGAGGCACTAAACAAATGTTTTGTTAGCTTCGCTTGGGCTATGTTTCCTTGCTTGTGAGGCTATGGAATAAGTTACTTCCGAAAGTTGCTGGAGAGAATAGTATAAGTAATGTGTTGAAGACAATAAGATGCAACCATGGAGTGAGAAGAAACCGAAGTGTATGGTGTAGAGGTAGGCTTGGTCGATCAAAGAAAATGGATTTGGCTGATGTTGTGGCTTGATTTTACCTAATACTTCACGTAAAACTGGCTAAACCAGGAAAGGTTTTCTGCAGGGCGGCCTGCTGATTTGGTGGAAACCGTAATTTCATGCTGCAGCATTTCATAGAATCCCCACAGTGCAGGAGGAGGCCAGTCAGTCCATTGAATCTGCACTGACCCTTCGAAAGAGCGCCCAATCCCCCGCCCTACTCCTGCAACCCCACCCTAAGGGGCCATTTAGCATGGCAAACCACCTAACCTGCACATCTTGGGACTGTGGGAGTAAATCAGAGTATCCGGAGGAAGCCCATGCAGTCACAGGGAGAATGTGCAAATTTCACAAAACAAGTCGCCCGAGATCGAATCGAACCCGGGTCCCTGGCATGGTGAGGAAGCAGTGCTAACCACTGTGCCGCCCCTTTATTTCAACAGAAGTTGGTATCACCTTAGCATCCTACACTTAACTTCTTGCCTGAAACCTTTGCAGTGAGGGTGACAGAAACTTCATGACTATCATTTGAATCCTACTGACTCAGCAAGCTTGACACTGAGTCTAGGGGCTAATCCATGTGAACAAAATGTCAGCTTATTTTTACAAAGCACTGATTAGCCTTTAATGTATCTGTTTAACTGCTCCAAACTGAGGCCTCCATTCTGCTTCACTATGACAGCAGTTTTATTAGCTGGTATTTTAAATTCAGCTGCAGATTTTGAGGACCCATTTTGCTGGCTGATATGAGGAGGCAGACAGGGTCTTGTGCATAACCCAATCAATGCTGTTATTGTTTCTCAGTGAGTTAGTACTATGCTGTGCACTTTAACTTGCAAGATGCAGGCAACGTTAAATCTATATCTGAAACAAGTAGGGGGAAAAATGTATTTGTATTGCACCTTTCACAACCATGAGACATTGCAAAGCATTTGCAGTGTTACTTGATGGCGTTTTGCAGTGTTCGACTTAGTAAACTCATCTATTTGTCTTGTAAGTTGATGTGATGTATATGGAAACAGTATTCTTGGCCTGTGCTGTGTCTTTAATCCAAATTCAGGAAGTAGTGCTTCTTGGTGATGTGTTTTATTCATTCATATTCTCTCTTGTTCCTTCACTGTCTCCTCTTCCTTCTCCAGCTGCTAGACCAGTTGAAGCCAGGTGGGAGGATGATTTTGCCAGTAGGCCCTCCGGGTGGAAACCAGATGTTGGAGCAACATGACAAACTAGCGAATGGCAGCACCAGTATGAAGCCCCTGATGGGAGTGATCTATGTGCCTTTAACAGATCAAGAAAAGCAAGTGCCAAGGTGGAAGTGACTCTACACAATCTTCCTCGGAAACAAGGTGAAGTGGTGTGGATTGGAGCACGCTGCAGTGATTTGCCTGGCTGCTGCTTTTGTTTTTGTAACTCCATTCCATCTAATAAATGGACTAATTCAGATATTTATTGTTCGCAGAGGTATGGAGTAAGGGTTAGGATTAATAAATTACAAATGTTGCATACTTTGGAACATCTGTTTTAAACTGTTCCAAGTATACATGGGCTAGAAGGGAAGGTAGGCCTTTACATCAGCATATTATTTTGGAAGCTGGCGTTTTATTGTATATTTTTAAGGTGGCAGTTTGAAACCTTGCTGCCTAATGAAATTAAAATGTTTCACTGAGGGTGTTTAATTGCCACATTGTTTCAGCTTCAGATGCCTCATGAAAAAAGCAAATGTCCCAGCTTGTGATAGCTATAAGGAGTGGGATGGGGGGGGGGGGGGGGGGGGGGGGGGGGGGGGCAGTCACCAACGTTGATCTGCTTGCAAAATACCATCCCAAGATAATGTTGATGTGGCAGGCAACCCACTGCCACACCTCCAAACCCTATGTCAGTCCTGCTTGCCAAAGGTGGTCTGCCATCTGCTTGCTTCCCACATATGGGTCGAAGCCAGTGAGTTTCCCTGCCCTTGAAAAATTAGAGTTTACCTGATATAGCGTGCACACCTTTCCCCTTCTCCCACTCCAGAGGTGAGAGTGACTGCCTTTGATATCCAAGGCAACACTTGACTGAGTATGGCATCAAGGAACCTTATCAAAACTGGAGTCAGTGGAAATCAAGGGGAAAAACTCTCCACTGGTTGGAGTAATACCTGACACAAATAAAGGTGGGTGTGGTTGTTGGAGGTCAGTCATGTCGGCTCCAGGACATCACTGCAGGAGTTCCTCAGGTTAGTGACCTAGCCCAACCATCTTTGCTTGCTTCATCAATGACCCCAACGTTCAGTACCATTCAGATACTGAAGCAGTCCATATCCAAATGCAGCAAGACCTGGACAATATCTAGGCTTGGGCTGACAAGTAGCAAGGAACATTCACGCCACACAAGTGCCAGGCAATTGCCATCTGCAACAAGAGGGAATATAACCATCGCTCCTTGACATTCAATAGCATCATCATGGAATCCCCCATTATCAACATCCTGGGGGTTACCATTGACCAGAAACTGAACTGGACTAGCCATATAAATATTGTGGCTACAAGACAGGTCAACTTACAAGGCACAGGCCAGGAGTGTGATGGAATATTCTCCACTTGTCTGGATGTGTGCAACTCGAACAACACTCCAGGCTTGACACCATGTAGAACAAAGCATCCACCTGATTTCTACCCCTTCCACAAACTTTCACTCCCTCCACCACTGCACAGTGGCAGCATTACGTACCATTTACAAGATGCACTGCAGGAACTCACCCAAGGCTCCTTAGCAGCTTCCAAACCTGCAGACACCAGCATCTAGAAGGACAGGGCAGCAGATGCATTGGAATTCCACCACCTGGAGGTTCCCCTCTTAGCCACTCACCATCTTGTCTTCAAAATATATCCCCGTTCCTTTTATTGTCACTGGGTCAAAATCCTGGAACTCATTCTTCCCACCCCCACAGCACTCCAAATGTAACTCCCCCATGTGGACTGTAGTGGTTCAAGAAGGAAGCTCATCACCAACTTCAAGGGCAATTAGGGCTGGGCAGTAAATGCTGGCCTAGGCATTGCAGCCCATATCTATTCAATGATTCAAAAGTGACGCACTACCTTCCCAGTCCTAGGAACCCAGGTGCAGGATTGGGAACAACCAAGGTTTGGGATCCTCTGATGTTGGAAGTCCAACTAGCTCACGGTGTTAAGTTCTTATGCAGATTTGTTTGTAGTTTTGATCAGCCCTACAACTGCAATGTCACTTGTGGAATGGATGATGTTTTGAAAATGTTCATCCTGCCCAGTGACTGTTGTTTACCTACCTGATTTTGCATATTCTGGGTAAGCAGTGGGAAGTGATGTGCAAGGAAGATCAAGAGATTGGATGTGAAAACGGCATAATCTGTATTCTGTGTGGTGCAGATACTTCAACATTGCTGTTAGACAGCAATGTTGAAGATTTTGGTCCATTGATAATATAGGATTAGCAATGCATGTGCAAGTTGGAATGGAGTGTGTGAAACCTGGATGTGAAAAACCATGAAAGTTGGAACTTTGAATATAAATAAATACAGAAGCTTCAGAGAATCTGGAAAGAATAAGATGCCATAAACCGGGCAGGAGCCAAATCTTGTTATTGGGTGGTGGAAAAGATGAGTGAGAGAGAACCTGGAATGTAAGATGACTATTTGAAGTGGACAAGAAAGATGGCAATCCTGTTACTGGAGAGGGCTTGTTGAATATAACATTTTACCATAGGATGACCATATTTGTAAGCAAATGGAGGAACTGGGCTCTGGAATGTGGGCAGTTGGGCTGTGTGGTAGGTCTGAACGAGCAAGTTGCAAGGCCCCAAATGCAGCCATGAGATGTGTTGGGGTTTACAACTGCAAAAGTGCCCTTGCTGTGATGGAGGAAGGCGAGCGAGGGAGAGAAGGTTATTAAATAAAACAAGTGAAGGTTCTTCAGTCTGAAAGCATAGCCATTTTTTTTATTTGTTCATGGGATATAGGCATTGCTGCCAAGGCCAACATTTATTGCACATCCCTAATTACCCTTGAAGATGGAGGCGAACCGCTGTTTTGAACCATTACCGTCTATATGGTGTAGGTTCTTCCACATTCTGTTATGCAGGGGGTTTCCAGGATTTTGACTCTGTGATGATGAAGGAATGGTAGTATATGTCCACACAAGGATGACCAGTGTCTTGGAGAGGAATGTACTGGTGGTGTTCTCAGATGCCTGGTGCTCTTGTGAGAGGGGCTTGGAAGGTGCTGCCAAATGCACCTTGTAGCTGGTTCACACTGCTGTCATGGTGCACAATAGTGAAGGGAGTGAATGTTTAAGGTGGTGGATGGGGTGCCAATCAAGCAGGCTGCATTGCGCTGTGTGGTGTTGAGTTTCTTTGTGTTGTTCAGGCAAGCAGGAACGAGTCCATCTCCTAACTTGTGCATTGCAGGTGGTGAAGACTTGATGCAAGTTTGTCACCACAGAATTCTCAGCTGGTTACCGTTATTCTGTCTCTTACCAAGATTTGGACGGGGTAAAAGCAAATGTATGAAATACACGAGAAGGGCAGAGATGAGAACAGGAAACTGGGTAAAAAGTAGGCAATTGCCCTGCCAAATTGCAGGTGGCCTCATTTGGAGGAATGATAATTCTGAAAAGATGGAGATATGTACATGTGTGCCCATTACTAAGTTTAAGTCTTCTCTAGTCCCAAGCTGTGTTGCCTTCTTTCTTCCATCACTGTAATTCTTCAGTTACAATTTGTATGCTATTATGTTGAAACTTGATAAAAACAATAGTTTCCAGTGCCATGTGCCCTTCCAAATGACAGACCATTTTGACACTGATCATTACAATCACCATCAATTTGAGACCTTAAACACATTCAGCCTGCTGCAGATGCAGCGCTTCAGTACATCAAAACAGGAATAGGCCATTCAGCTCCTCAAACTTGTTGCGGCATTCAGTCTTTTGGGGAAATTTCCAGATTTCCGCTCCCCTTTGTGAAAAGGGTTCTTCCCAATTTCACTCCTAATTGGCATGGCTCTAATTTTAAGGTCATGTCTCCCTTGTCCTGTATTCTCCAACATGAAATTGTACCTCTGTATTGTATCTTATCTACCTTAAATAGTTTGAAACAATTTATATCCCCCCCACAGTCTTCAAAACTCGTGCAATCTGTCCTCCTAGTTTAATCCTTTCAGCCATGGTATAATTCTGCTGAATCTACTTGTACATTGTATCCCCTCAAAGCCAATATTTGGAGGTGCTGAGCCTAAAATTGAATGTGGATAGATTTTGATCAAGCCCCTGCACAAACAAAGCACAACTTCCCCCTTTGCACTCCAGCTACCTTGAAATAAAGGTCAACATCCCAATAAATCTTTACTTTTTGTATTAATACACCACTTTTTTAGTAAATAGTTGTGTAGTCTTAAATCTCATATCTTCTCTATAGTTCTAATTGGATGGAAATTCTAGACTCCAGATTTTGAGTTTAATTCGTCTCTGCTTTTGGGACATGCCATTTGGGGGGCAGGATTGTTTCAGGTAGAAGCAGAATTCAGCACAAAGCAAAGCCATGGTGGCCGATGCACTGGTCGAGCCATGTTATCCTCCGCTCGGAAGACTTGGGTGAAAATGTCCCACTCCACCTCAAATACTGATTGTTATTCAGCTCGAATTTCAGTTTCGCTCAGCACAACTACTGACTTGTGTGACCAAGGTATTGTTGGGCTCCTGATGTGGATCGGTTCAACCAAGAGGATGAGATCAGTAACTTTTATTTATTTGCTCAACACATTAACAAGGCAGTAGGTTCCAAAGATGTCATCTTAATCCAGGCAACTGTTAAAATTGTTGTTTGCTCCTGATTTCCTCCTCCCTTCTCCATGGAGGCATTTTTCACATACCCCTAGGTCTATGTGCTATCCCCATGACATTGTCAACCAACCAGTCACAGTAGTTCACTTAACTTAAACTTGCATGCTTCCAATTTCTTTCTCTCTCTGATTCTTCAGCAGTTCTTGGAAGATGCTGTTTAAAACAAACTAAAACAATTTCAGAATACACTGACTAACTGTCCACCATAATATCCAGACTTGATTTGATTGTGCTAAGTTCTCAAAAGCACAAAACCAAAATACTGAACAAAGCGCTTCACATTTAGCTATCTCCCCTGCACGCTATTTTCTCAAAAGTATTTTGCCACTGCTGATGCAGGGGCTGGTAAGTACAAAGATCTATTGTTTTGTCCATCCATCTCCGTTGTCATGCTGATGTTTGTATGCACATTTTTCAATCTCTCAAATATAACCAGTTGAAATTACAAAACACATTGTTTGCACAAATAGCTACCCTTCAAAAATTACTGAAACACATGCCAAGAGACATGACTAAGACGTGACGGGAATAATAAATAAATGTAAATTTGTTATTTGTTACTGTTGGCAAACAATGAAAGAAGTCGGGGTTTGTTAAAAGGAATGGGTAAATAAAACTTCAGTGACTGGAGGATGTGTGCAAACAAATTTGAGCCTGAAAATCAAACGATCCCAAGAAAAGGGTGGCTCGTAAAAAAACAAAATACTGGAAATCTGCAGCAGGTCTGGCAGCAACTGTGGAGAGAAGAATTAACGTTTCATGTTAAAGAACTTCCTTCAGTATTTTGTTCAGTTTTCTAGCCTCTGCAGTATTTTACTTTTGTAAAAGAATGATTTTCCCTTCAAATTGCTTCATACATTTGAATAATTTTCCCTGCCATTTCTCTAGTAATCAGTCTGAAATACATTTGTTTCCCTCAATGGCACTATTAAACATAATAATAATAATCGCTTATTGTCACAAGTAGGCTTCAATTAAGTTACTGTGAAAAGCCCCTAGTCGCCACATTCCGGCGCCAGTTCGGGGAGGCTCGAATGGGAATTGAACCTGTGCTGCTGGACTTGTTCTGCATTGCAAGTCAGCTGTGTTAGCCCACTTGCTAAACCAGCCCTGTTATAGAGCCAGTTATAGAACTGGCTTCAGACTCAATTTAATTTTCCTGAGATTTGACCAGAATCGATCCAATTTTCTCAAAACTACTACAATTCTTATTTATATAGAGCCTTTAAAATAAAACATCCCAAGTTATTTTACAGCAATGTTAAAAGAGCAATGGTACTGAGCTCCATGAAGGATTATCAGGGCAGGTAGCAAAAAGCTTGGTCAAAGATGTAAGCTTTATAGCATATTGCATTTATATTTATGGATTAAGATTATGTAGAATGCATTCCTGCTCGGGATGAGAATTCACATTATAATTCAGTATATATGCACCTTCATGTGTTTTTCTGTGTATGAGCAAGTGAGAGTAGATGGAACATTTTTTGATCAGCCTTTAATATAGGAGAGTCTTTATGTAGTTAATTAGTTTGTTCTGCAATATTATCAATTTGCAATCCAGTCTACTGTAAATATCTACTGTAACAGCAGACTGAATTAAATTATTGTTTAGTATTATACTAGGCCAATTACAGAACCTTTTATTTGGAGCGCATGGATTGCCATAACAAAGGAGAACTAACACATTTATTGGGTTGTGGCTTTTATTTTAAAGGAGCTGGCAGCTTTCTTGTAAACATACCAGCATTATGAACGAGAAATAATGTTTGCTCAACCTCATTTCACATTGTAACTAAATTGTTCAAGTGCCTTGAAGGAACTTCAACAATCTTAAGATGCAACAGCCCTTGCTTAACCAAGTAGTATAGCCAAAGCAGCAATATCAGACTAGAGCTAATAAATACACCTTACAGGAGAGCTCAATGGAAGCCTACTCAAGGGATTTAACATGTTCGCTGCTAAAGTTGATGTGAGTGCAAATGCTGATAGACCATTGGGAGTCCACAATACAGCCTACAACAGCCACACTGACTGCATACAATGGGTCATCCCATTAAAATGCAGCGGTGGCAAGTCTGCGCAGAAACCACAAGTATTCTACCTGGTGGATCAGCAATAGCAGGATTACTGGCATGTACAGAACTCAGTCTATACACAAGATTGCCAATATGGCAATTGCAGCAGAAGAGGCCAAAACTAATCGTGTTGAGTCAGCCCATAACCTACCACATACACCCATGCAGATTAAGCACTATAGAAAATTTCAGAAGTGATGCTGTACGGCACCTCAGAAGATGCAATCGATCTTCATAGATGAGCATATTGCCTTTGCAGAGGTTTATGAATGAGTTGGATGAAATAGAGAGAAATGGCCGTTTCCACTATGCGTCACAGCAACTGGTGCAGCTCCATCATGTTGGGGACCAAGGGCAATGTGTCCAAGTTTGCAGATGACACTAAGATGAGTGGTAAAGCGAAAAGTGCAGAGGATACTGGAAGTCTGCAGAGGGATTTGGATAGGTTAAGTGAATGGGCTCGGGTCTGGCAGATGGAATACAATGTTGACAAATGTGAGGTTATCCATTTTGGTAGGAATAACAGCAAACGGGATTATTATTTAAACGATAAAATATTAAAGCATGCCGCTGTTCAGAGAGACTTGGGTGTGCTAGTGCATGAGTCACAGAAAGTTGGTTTACAAGTGCAACAGGTGATTAAGAAGGCAAATGGAATTTTGTCCTTCATTGCTAGAGGGATGGAGTTTAAGACTAGGGAGGTTATGTTGCAATTGTATAAGGTGTTAGTGCGGCCACACCTGGAGTATTGTGTTCAGTTTTGGTCTCCTTACTTGAGAAAGGACGTACTGGCGCTGGAGGGTGTGCAGAGGAGATTCACTAGGTTAATCCCAGAGCTGAAGGGGTTGGATTATGAGGAGAGGTTGAGTAGACTGGGACTCTACTCATTGGGATTTAGAAGGATGAGGGGGGATCTTATAGAAACATTTAAAATTATGAAGGGAATAGATAGGATAGATGCGGGCAGGTTGTTTCCACTGGCGGGTGACAGCAGAACTAGGGGGCATAGCCTCAAAATAAGGGGAAGTAGATTTAGGACTGAGTTTAGGAGGAACTTCTTCACCCAAACGGTTGTGAATCTATGGAATTCCTTGCCCAGTGAAGCAGTTGAGGCTCCTTCATTGCATGTTTTTAAGGTAAAGATAGATAGTTTTTTGAAGAATAAAGGGATTAAGGGTTATGGTGTTCGGGCCGGAAAGTGGAGCTGAGTCCACAAAAGATCAGCCATGATCTAATTGAATGGCGGAGCAGGCTCGAGGGGCCAGATGGCCTACTCCTGCTCCTAGTTCTTATGTTCTTATGTGCATAGCGAAAAAAGATGGTGCAATCCGGGTGTGCTTGGACCAAGACCTGTAAATCTCACTCTGCCATATAAGATCCCAAGATTAGAAGAATTGATATCCAAATTCACAGAAGCAAAATGTTTCTACAAATTGGATGTCAAACACAGGTGTTGGTCAGTTCATTTAGCAGAGGGATCTCAAGATGACCAAATTCAGGACACCTTTCAGAAGATGCTGCTTCAAGAGATTACCTTTTGGTTTATCCATTAGTCAGGATCTGCTCTTAACAGCATATGGCCAGGATTACAGAAAGTAACCCTGACTATATATGCATTCCCAATTGACTGCAATTATGGGCAAAACCAAAGAAGAGCATGATCGAAAGTTACACTCTCTAATGGCAGTGGCTCATCATGGCAGGCTCACCTTCAACAGCAAGAAATGCTAGGTGACTGTAGGTCAGATTATTTTCTTTGGCTGCATATTTATTCAAGTTCCAGGATCCCACTTGACCCCAGAATAGAGAGGACTGGCAGAAATGCATTGGACTATTCAACTTCTTCTTGCTATACCTACCTACTTTGCCAATAAAACATCACTTCGAGATCTGTGAAGGAAGATGTTCCATATATATGACAAGAGCTATCAAAATGTGTTTGTGTCAGTTAAAAGGACATTGCTAGAAGAGACGTTGCCATGACACGAGAAACAAGGCAAGTCTTGGAGGTTGATATGATCGACATATCTCAATAAAGGTTCAGAGCATGCGTTATGCAAGGCTTTTTAAAAAATGAATTGCCTTTGGCTCAAGTCTATTCCAAATGCAATCTAATTATTAAAACATAGGAGTGCAAGACACTTGCTCTGGCACTCAGCATCACAAAATTCCACACGTTCCCTATTTGGCAAATGATTCATTGTGAAGCTGATAAATCATTAGAAATGAGTTGGCACAAGCCACTGACAAGTGCATCAGTCAGACTGTAGGGTGCAGGGATAAGACTTCAAAGTCTGTTACAAACTAGGTAGCAAAATCGTTACTTCGAACAAATTTGTAAATTTGGGAGGAATCTGGATGTTTTGCTAGACCTACTGGTAGACAGTGTACAGATCAAAATAGAAGATATATCCTCTGAGTTTTGGTCAACACCTGGTGCACCCAGGTTCAGAAGGGTAGAGTGCATGATCTACAAGGCAATCTGGATATTTATTCTAGCAAGTTGATGTGATACGATGAGTTGTCAGACATCTGGAGATGGACTAGGTATTTTAAACGATGTGATCAGATGCTTTTACCGGAAGCTCTTTGCCAGAACATGTCACAACAGGGTGGGTATGTTGATGCAGTGGCTAGCACTGCTGCCGCACGCCACTGAGGACCCAGATTCGATCCCATCCGTGGTCACTGTCCATGTGGAGTTTGCACTTTCTCCCTGTGTCTGCGTGGGTCTCGCCCCAGAACCCACACATGTGCAGGGTAGGTGGATTGGCCACGCTAAATAGCCCCTTAATTCAAAAATATAGTTACACCAGGAACATATGGGCAAGGGAAATTATGTATTGGTCAGGGTCTAACAAATGATATCAAAACGGTAGTGAGGATGTGCAAAACATGCCAGTCTGACAACAACAAAGAACCGCTAGAATCAATTAAATTGCAATAAATTTATTCGTTCTGATCTGAGCTTGGGGGTCTGAACTTCAAACCCTCTTCTGAGATGCCCCAAAGCCAGACTGTCTCCTTGAGAGATTTAATAAGACTCCCATTGCTTAACTTTCAACATCTCGCCCCATGGCTGCACAAACAAAGCAGGCGGGATTTACTGACCAACCTACCTGCGGGTTTTTCTGCTCCCTCCATTTCTCGTTGCTGGGAGACATGTGCGCCACCGGTGTGACCGGAATATCCCGCCAGCGTGAACAGCTGGTTAAGTCCATCCAACATGTACCTCCCTGTGATCTGCCCTTATCCAGGCCTGTGTGTCAGCCCCTTGGAACAGGCATTCTCTCATTTAGTTTCAAAAATTACAGTTCCCAACTAAAAATAATCTTGTGTGCTTTGGAACCAGAGAAACCTGGGCCTTTTTATGTTGAATCATTCTGTTGGCTCTAGGTAGGGCTAACAATTAATCCTATCACCACAGCTCGCTATATTTAAAACATTCCCTTATGCTGCTGTAGCTTGTTTGTAACTCACCTTAAATCTGATTTCTGCTGACTGACTTGCTACTGGAAACAATTCTCCTTGATCATTCTTACCAAAACTATTCCTAATTTTGAACCCCTTTTTATTAAATCTCCTTCAAATCTTCACTGGTCTAAAGTGAAGAACCCCCAGCTTCTCCGGTTTCCATATAACTCCAGACCCTTATCACTGGTATCATTCTAGTAAGCCCTCTCCAAGGTTATGATGCTTCCTAACATGTGTTGCCCCAAATTGAACACTGTGCTCAGCTGAGGCCGAACTAGTGTTTGGTAAAGGTTTAGCGGAGCTTGAATAGGTTTGTAGTCTCCCTGTTGGTTGTTTAGAGAAGGTTCACTCGACTTATTCCTGGGATGAGGGGCTTATGAGGAAAGGTTGAACAAGTTGTCCCTTTACCCATTGAAGTTTTGAACAATGAAAGGTTCTCTTATTGAAACATAAAATCCTGAGGAGACTTGATGGGATAGATGGTTCCAGGTGGTGGTGAACTAGAGTTAGGAGGCACGGTATAAAAATACGAGGTCTCCCTTTTAAGACGGAGATGAAGACAATCTTTTTCTGAGGGTCGTCAGTCTGTGGAGTTCTCCTCCGAAAGTTGTAGTCACCGGACCACTGGATTTATTCAAGGCTGAATTAGAGGGGGCACTTAAGTGAATTTAAGACTGCAGTCATGATTGTATTGAATGGTTAAGCAGGCTCAAAGAACCAATTAGCTTACTCCTGCTCTTAAGAATTAAAGCCAAGAATTATGCTGTTTTAACAGCCTTCTTTATGAACTTGCCCTGCAACCTTCAAAGATTTGTATGCATACACACCAGATCTCTACTCTTGAACTCCCTCAACAATTCTGCCATTTAGTTTCTATTGCTTTGTATTCTTAATATGGAAAGGTATCACTTCACATTTCTGTTACGTTTCTTCGGCCATGGGCCCATTTCAATGTCCTCATTGTGTATGTTTCTGAATTTTAGATCCTCTGCGAACATTGAAATTATGCCCCAAAAATCCAAGTCTTTGATCTATATTGAAGAGAAGTGATCCTAAGGCTGACCCCTTTTAGAGCTGCCTGTTCCTCAACAATTTTGTATTCATGCTGCATAGCCCCTTTAATCCCATAAACATCACGTATGCTAAAAAGTCTAATGTGTTAGTTCCTCAAATGAAGTCCATATACACAGCCCTATACGGCCTCCTCTGATGCTCCATCGAAGAATTTGATAAAGTTCTGTTTGTTTTGCAAGTTATGAATAATGACTCATCTATATGTTGCATGCACCTTGCCCCAGAACTACATCAAGGTAGACTTTTTAAAATTGTTTTTAAAATTTTGCCCAATTAATTTTTTCCATTTAAGGGGCAATTTAGCGCGGCCAATCCACCTACCCTGCACATCTTTGGGTTGTGGGGGCGAAACCTACACAAACACGGGGAGAATATTCAAACTCCACACGGACAGTGACCCAGAGCCGGGATCAAACCTGTGACTTCGGTGCTGTGAGGCAGCAGTGCTAACCACTGTGCCGCCGTGCTGCCCCGTGGTAGACTTGAACTTGCCCTAAAAAGCATTGAAGAACTAGCTTGTCCATTCATTGTGCATGTGTAAACAGCTACAGTGCAACTCCTCTATAGTCCTCTACAGTGCAACTCCACCATCTGCTTTCCCTTGATACTGCACCCTCTTTGAAGAAGCTAATAAACTGGAGGCAAACTTGGGGAAATAAAGTGAAAAATTGCTCTCTGGCCCTGGAAGGTTATGAGGTGAGTTCACAGTGGTCCACCCTCCTGTGTGTAGACATTTGCCACCGTGACCTTATCTGAACCCGTTTGATTGACCATTTGCAATAAATCTGCACTCCCTGCAGGAGTTGGTATCTTACTTCAGTGTCTCTAGGTTCCCTGTCCCCGTGGACTGACTTCATGAGTACATTTAATGTGAAGACTCCAGAATCACTAAGATTGGACTTCTATTTTGGAATCCGCTTCTTTGTAGGTAAACATTTTCTTCCGTTGGCGTATTTGCAGGGCAGAGTGAAAACTGAGGTGAAATACAATCCAATATGTCCCTGAGATAGGTAGGTCACTTCATACAAATAATAACAATATCTTGTAACTCTTGTCCATTGTGCTGGTGCTGACTTTTACAAAAAGCTTTCCAGTTCATTCCAATCCCACCCCATACCACCTGAGCTTGTTCCCTGTAACCCAGCAATCCTGACCTTCAATTATTTATTCAATTTCCTTTCAGTTACTGTCGAATCGCTTTCCTCCACCTTTTTGAGAGAATGCGTTCCAAATCATGACTTGCTGTTTGATAAAATGTCTAATTTTTCCTCTGGTTCTTTTGCCAATTACCTTTAATCTGTGCCCTCTAGTTACTGAGCCTCCTGCCAGTGTCAAACATCTCTAAATCAATTTTTATCAAAAGCCTTTATAATTTTGAGCACACATTGAGCCTCCCCTTCAGCATCTCTGCCCCAAGAACAATAACTATAATAGTGTCTCAAATCAAGCTGTCCAAAATTTTTAGAATGTATAATGCATCAATTTTAATGGAGTAAAGTATAAAACAAACTTAGCTGGACAACTCGGCTAGCATTGGCCCAGTGTGTCGCCCGACTAGTTAATAATAATCACTTATTGTCACAAGTAGGCTTCAATGAAGTTATTATGAAAAGCCCCTAGTCACCACATTCCGCCGCCTGTTCCAGGAGGTCGGTACGGGAAATGAACCCACACTGCTGGTCTTGTTCTGCATTACAAGCCAGCTGTTTAGCCCATTGTGCTAAACCAGCCCTTTTGCTGCTGCTTGGCGTGCCAGTCTATTCCCGAGTGACCCTTAACCCCAGTTGACACAAAGCACCCGATCTGAAATCCAGGATGGCCTCAGTCCTGAGGTTAAGACGCGGTATCTGTAGCAGAATCTGCTGAATGAAATGCAACCGCTTTTGATTTTATTACTGTGATCACTTAGATGAGCTAATTTGTGCTATAGTTTCTAACTTTTCTTTTAAACCTACAGGGATGAAATGTGAAGCTTCATCTGTGTGCTCAGAACCTGATGTTAATGTGGAGTGCATATCTCCAGTTCTAAATGCTTTGAAAATGACAGCATTGCAGCTTGTTTTGGACTTAAAAAAACACACGCACACATTTAATGACTGGTGTGGAACAGTGTTCTTTTAATGATTCAACAAACCTAGCCTGGGAAGAAGCTGCCATAAAGGGTTTTAAAACTAAAATAATAAATGCAGAGTTGGAAGAAGTTTTACGTGGCTTGGTTTCATTTTTAACTGGCAAGAGTGAAGCTGCAGCAAGAAGTACCAGCAGATGTGTGGTGTGGCTAGTTTCCCCCTCCTCTTCCCCCCCCCCCCCCCCCCCCCCATCCCTCATCTTGAATTGATAGGTGTCCAAAATCCTGCACCATTACAACTTAAACTTTGTGCACCCATGACATAACATATGCAAGACCTTTCTGTATGCAGGTGTAACTAAGCACTAAACATTGAAGATTGCAGTGTGCCTTGAGTTGCCATCAAGATCACCATGTTTCTCATCTTGTTCCTGGAATCAAACCTCCCAAGCACTACATGCTGAGGTGGCAAATGCACTGTTGATTGTAAACTTGGACAGATTTGAACATATTGATGCTTTCAAAATTAGTTTTAAGTTCTGTGCTGCTATTCGTTTTGTGTTGCTTCACAGTTGAATGTAGTAGAAATGATGTAACCCATGCTGTATGAGCTTATGACACACTATGGATCGCAGTTAAAATTTCCTCAATGTATGCATTATTGCTTTGCGAATAAATTTTAAAAGCAGATGAGTTGTTTAGTACATTTTTCTGACCTATGCTAAGCAGCAATATTGCAAAGGTGTAAAAAAAAAACTATATGATAGAATTGGCGACAACGATGATTTGCCTTACTCTAGTATTGCACATGAATGGGTGTGAAATCCTGAGAAATAGGAAAAAACCATGCCCATAATGTCCTTTGAGCCTGCTCTAACTATTCAGATCATGATATGGAGATGCATGCGTTGCACTGGGGTGAGCATAGTAAGAAGTCTTAAAACACCAGGTTACGTCCAACAGATTTGTTTCAAATCACTAGCTTTTAGTGCACTGTTCCTTCCTCGGGTTTGAGGACTGAGCAGTGCTCCGAAAGCTAGTGATTTGAAATAGACCTGTTGGACTTTAACCTGGTGTTGTAAAACTTTTTGCAGTATTCCGATCATGCTGATGTAATATTGGCCTCACTCCATTTCCCTACCCATCCCCCATAACTCTTGTATTCAAGGCTAAATTAATAACCCACTTCTCATAGCTCTCTGGTAGAGAATTATAAGCATTCACGACCCTCAGAAGAAATTTCTCACCTTTCTGTCATGGGTCGGGGGGGCGGTCACTGCATACAGATAGTAATACCTTTCGACTCTTTAGGTCCATTATGCCTGTGCCCACTTTTAGAAGTTTCTAGTTAGTTCATCCATGCCTTCGCCTCACCATCACCTTCCCCCACCCCCCAACTAACTCCTTTGCTTTTTCCCTGTAACCAAGCCGTGGTTAGCACTGCTGCCTCACAGCTCCAGGGTCCCGGGTTCAATTCTGGCCTTGGGTGACTGTGTGGAGTCTGCACGTTCTCCCCTTGTCTGCGTGGGTTTCCTCCGGGTGCTCCGGTTTCCTCCCACAGTCCAAAGATGTGCAGGTTAGGTGGATTGGGCATGCTAAATTGTCCCTTAGTGAAGTTTGAGATACGGCGATATGGTGGAGGTGTGGGCTTAAGTCGGGTGCTCTTTTCATGGGCTGGTCCAGACTCGATGGCTGAATGGCCTCCTGCACTGTAAATTCTATGATTCTATTCTGAGTGCTACTATTGATATACCATCACATGTTTAGGGAATGAATTCCAAATGGTCATAACTTACTGTTTAATACCATTTCTCATATTTCTTTTGCCTATTAATTTAAATCTGTGCCCTCTGGTTACTGACTCTACCTGTGTGCGCCTAATAGGTCAATGTGATGAATCTTTGGTGAAGAATAGCATGCTTTCCCCTTGTGTTATTTTGCTTCTCATTTCCAGCCCATTTCACTGGCTAGCAGCCATGTGAAAAAGTGAGCCAAATGTTTTAAGTGTCTCTTTAGACACAGCTGCTCCATACGTCCTCAGCAGTGCCTCCTTATGGCAATACAGAGAAACTGGATCCCTTGCAGCCCCAGGCTCGGGGAGTAAACCCTGACCAAAAAATCAGCAGTGAAGTCCAAAGGTAGTCTGATATCCAAATATATTTTTTCAGCAACTCCTCCAACCAAAGTGGTGCCAAACATATTGCTTTCCATTCCTTTGGACTCAACGGGGGAGGTTGTGAAGGAGACCTTGATACTTGGGTAGCTAAGAGTCTCCATAAATTTTTCCCAGCCTTGTGCCCTAGAGCAAAAACTCCAGTTTTGCTTCTGAGAATTTACAGTACTGGAGACGACAGTTCCAAGTGATAAACCCAACTTGATTGGCATAGAGAATGGCTGCTACGTCTGCTGTCAATGAGAGGGACCATCATGTCCAACTTTGTACTCGTTGCATTTCACTGTGTGGCATTCCCACACAGTGAAATAAAACATACTTGGAGACACCGTCTACAATACTGTGCTGTCAACACAGTTGTGTTGTCTACACTTTTGGTAGCAAAAGCAGTAAAATGCTGACTGTTTCCAGACTAGCATCACTGTGATGGGACCTGTCACTGAAGCAAAGTGAGTCACTCTCATTAATTATAAGAGTGATCTGAGCAAGAAAGCATACTTTATTATAGGTCGAGCAACTGGTAACAACTCTGGCGGAACATCCAGATGTCCGTTGACACAGGGAATGTCAAGGGTATGTATGAAGGGATCAAAAAGGCAACAGGCCCATCAGCAAAGAAAATGTTTCACTGAAAAGACGGCAGGAGAGGTCATCACTCATTGCAATAAACAATTGGAGAGATGTATGGAACACTATATTGCGTTGTACATTGGAGAGAACACCGACACTGAAGATGTTATAGAAAGCCTGCCAGTCATGGAACAGTTGGATATCAAACTCGCTATTGACGCTTGCCGTGAGCAGGGTGCTGATGATATTGCCTGAACTTGTCAAGCACAACAAACTAAAACTTCTGCAAAATCTGCACAAACGTCTCTGCCTCTGCTAGATGGGGCAGTGCCTCAGGATATGTGTGAAATAAAGATTGTGATCCTGTACAAGAACAAGGTTGACTAGTGCAACTATTGAGGCATCTCTCTGCTCAGTATCATGGGAAAGTGTTGTCCTAATACAACTACAGAACCTGGTTGAATGGTTGAATGTATCAGGTCTGTTCCTCCATTCAATAAGATCATAGCTAATTTAATTGTGACTTCAACTCCAGTTCCTCTCCCTATATCCTTCCATTGCCTCTCTTGTCCATCAAGAATCTAATTCTGCCTTATAAATATTTAATGACCCTGCCTCCACCACTCTCTGGTGGAAGAGTGTTCCAAAAACCCCTGACTCTCTCAGAGAAAAAAAATGATTCCCCTGATCTCCATCTTAAATGGGAGACCCATTATTTTGAAACTCTGTCCCCTGGTTCTGGTCTAACCCACATGGGGAAATACCCTTTCAGCATCCACCCTGCCAAGTCCTGCCAGGATCATGTCTGTTTCAGTAAGATCACACCTCATTCTTCTTAACTCTAATGGATACAGGTCCAACCTTGCTGTGGATCTGGAGTCACATATAAGCAGATTACCTTCCCTCAAGGACATTAGTGAACCAGATGGGTTTTTAGGACAATCAACAATGAAGAATCCTTTTGTAATGACCGAGGCCAGGCTTTTGAGATTGGCCAATTAGAATCTGAGTTCACTGGTTAGTGGCCCTTTCTCTGTATGTAACAGGCAGTATCCGATCCTCTGCACTCCCAGTGTAGACAGCAAGTGAATGTACCTGGTTGTACTGCTGTTGGTTTTGTTAATAACAGGAATTCTGGTGAAGGGACTTCTGCCTCCGTGAACTTATTACACCTTTCAACTCAGTCTTAAACATATTCAAAGACTCTCCTTCCACTGCCTTTTGAGGAAGATAGTTCCAAAGACTCACGACCCTGTGAGAGAAAAATAATTCCTCTCATTTTTGTCTTAAATGGAGGACCCCTTATTATTAAACAGTCGCCCCTCGTCCTCAATTCTCCGACAACAGGAAACGTCCTCTCAACTTCCACCGTCAATGCCCCTCTAGATATATGTCAATCAAGTCACCTCTTACTCTGCTGAACTCCAGTGGATACAAGCCTAGCCTCTCTGACCTTTACTCATAAGCCAGGTATTGGTATCGTAAACTTTCTCTCAACTGCTGCCAACAGATTTGCAGCCTTCCAATAAATAAGGAGACCAAAATTGTATACAGCACTCCAGATGTGGTCTCATCAAGGCCTTGTATACCTTAAGCATAACCTCCCTACTTTTGTAATCAATTCCACGCACAATAAATGATAATATGCTATTAGCTTTCCTAGTTATTTACTGTACCTGCATACTTGTCTTTTGTGATTCTTGCACTAGGGCACTCGGGTCTTTCTGCACTTCAGAGCTCTGCAATCTCTCACCTTTCCAGCCAAAATAGACAATTTTCAAACTTTCCTACATTATACTCCATTTACCAGGTCTTTTCCCACTCACTTAACCTATCCCTTTGTAGCCTCCTTATGTCCTCGTCACATCTATGTGTCATCAGAAAATTTAGCAACCATATCTTTGTGTACTTTATCCAAGTAATTCGGCACTGGTCCCTGTGACACGCCACTTACAACATCTTACCAACCAGAACATTTCTGCTTATCCTCTCTTTCCTGTTTGCCAGCCAATCTTCTACCCATACCAGTGTGTTATCTCTACACCATGAGTGTTTATTTTTCCACAATAACTTCTGGAAATCTAAATACAGTACATCCACCAGTTCTCCTTTATGTACAGCATATGTTACTTCTTCAAATAACTCCAATAAACTGGTTGAACATGATTTCCCTTTCCATGTTAGCTCTGCCTGATTACCTTGATTAGGAACATAGGAATTCGGAGCAGATGTAGGCAATTCAGCCATTCAAGCCTTCTCCACCATTCAATCAGATCATAGCTGAAATTGTCCTGGTCCCAAATCCACGTCCCCATCTGTTACCCATACGCAGAACAAGACCAGCAGTGTGGGTTCAATTTCCGTACCAGCCTCCTGAACAGGCACCAAAATGTGGCGACTAGGGGCTTTTCACAGTAACTTAATTGAAGCCTACTTGTGACAATAAGCGATTATTAATATTATTATTATCTCTTTAACCCATTTTGTATCAGAAATATGTCCATCTCCTTGAAACCATTTAATGACTCAGATTCCACCCCACTGGGGCAGCGAGTTCTACAAATTCACCATCCTCATCTCAGTTCTAAATATACAAGTTCCCTGCTATAACATTTCCCCATGCCAGATGGTAAGCCAACTGACCTGAAATGTCCTGCTTCCTGTCTCCCCTCCTTTTTGAATGAGCGACATTCACTATTTTCCAATCTAATTGAATCTTGCTGAATTTAGGGAATTTTGGAAAATTAAAACCCATGCATCAACTATCTGACTAGCCACTCCTTTTAAGACCCTAGGATATAGTCCATCAGGACCTGTCGGCCCACAGCTCCAATAATTTTCTCAGTACCACTTTCCTGGTGATTATTCCTCCCTCCTCCACCATCCCCATTCCCTTATTTAGAGCCATTTGTGAGATGTTATTTATGTCCTCTATGTTTTTTTTCTTATTCGTTTAGAGTACCCAATCATTTTTTTCCCCCAATTTAAGGGGCAATGTAGCATGGCCAATCCACCTACCCTGCACATCTTTGGGTTGTGGGAGTGAAACCCACGCAGACGTAGGGAGAATGTTCAAACTCCAAACAGACAGTGACCCGGAGCAGGGATCAAACCTGGGTCCTCAGTGCCGTAGGCAGCAGTGCTAACCATTGCGCCACCCTTTTATGACCTCTATGGTCCAAAATACTGGTTCAAATTTTAGAGATAGATTTATTGTCACATGTACCGAGATACAGTGAAAAGTATTGTTCTATGTACAGTCCAGGCAGATCATTCCGTACATGAAAAACAAAGGACATACGATAACTAGACAATGTAAATACATACACATAGACATTTGGGTGAAGCATACGGAGTATAGTGCAACTACAGTAGAGAAGATGCACAGAGAGATCAGTTCAGTCCAAAAGAGGCCCATTCAGCAGTCTGTTAACAGTGGGGAAGAAGCAGTGTTTGAATCTGTTAGTGTGTGTTCTCAGACTTTTGTATCTTCTGCCCGATGGAAGAAGTTGGAAGAGAGAATAACCAGGGTGAGACAGGTCTTTGATTATGCTGTCCGCTTTCCCAAGGTAGTGGGAGATGTAGACAGAGTCAATGGATGAGGGGCAGGTTCGCGTGATGGACTGGGCTGTGTTCAGGACTCTGAAGTTTCTTATGGTCTTGGGCCGAGCAGTTGCCATACCAGGCTGTGATGCAGCCAGAAAGAATGCTTTCTATGGTGCATCTGTAAAAATTGGTAAGAGTCAATGTGGACATGCTGAATTTCCTTAATTTCCTGAGGAAGTATAGGCGCTGTTGTGCTTTCTTGGTCATAGCGTCGACATGTGTGGACCAGGGTAAATTGTTGGTGATGTGCACATCTAGGAACTTGAAGCTGTCGACCATCTCCACCTCGGCACCATTGATGCAGACAGGGGTGTGTATAATACTTTGCTTCCTAAAGTCGATGACCAGCTCCTTCATTGAGGGAGAGATTGTTATCATTACACCATGCCACTAGACTCTCTATCGCCCTCCTGTATTCTGACTTACCGTTATTTGAGATCCGACCCACCACGGTCGTATCATCAGCAAACCTTTAGATGGCGTTGTAGCTGAATTTTGCCACACATTCATCTGCCATCTCCTTATTTTACATTATTAATCCTCCAGACTCACTTTCTATCAGGCCAATGCTTACTTTGGGATGTACCTATCTGTGTCTTCTGAAATTTGCCCTTAAATGTCTGCCACTGTATCTCCGTTGACATATCCTAAAACCTGATTTGCCAGTTTACTTTAGCAAACTACTTTTATGCCCTCATAATTATCTTATTTTAGTTTAAAATACTAGTCTTGGATCCCCTTTTCTCTCCCTCAAACTGAATGCAAAATCCAATTATATTTTGATTGCTGCTATCTAGGGGTGTTTCACTTTGAGGCCATTTAGTAATCCTATCTTGTTGCAAAATATTGGGTGTGGTCTTTGGTTGGTACCAGAACATGCTGTTCTAAGAAACCATCCCAAACACATTCTATGAATTCTCCACCTAGATTACGTTTTCCCAATCTGTGTACAGATTAAAATCTCCCATGATTACCACCGTACCCTTCTGACAGGCTCCCATTATTTCTTCCTTTATACCCCATCCTATTGTATGGTTACTGTTAGGGGGAGCCTGTACACCATTCCCACAAGTGACTTCTTGCCTTTATCATTTCTCATCTCTACCCAAACTTTCTACATCCTGGTTTCCTGAATTTGTCATCCCTCTTTATTGTGCTAATACCATCATTAAATAAGACACTCTTTCACCTTTTACTAGCTTCTTGTCCTTCCTAAATGTCACATATCCCCTCAATATTTAGGTGCCAAACTATGTCACCCTGCAGTCACGTCTCTGGAATGGCTATCAGATGTACTTATTTCTATTTGTGCTCTCAGTTAATCTGTTTTGTTTTGAATGCTACATGCAATCAGGTACAGAACATTTTGGCTTGTACTTTTAATATTTTTGTAACCACTAGCCTTATCTGCTGATTTACTTTTAGATTTGTACTCCTTGCACCTTCTGTCCTGGTCTGTTTATTACCCACATTAATACCTTTCTCTCTTGCATTTTCTCTGCTCTTTGATTTCCCATATCTTCTCAAATTTGATTCCTTGTCCCCACTATTTTGTTTTAAAACCTCTTTACTTCCTTTGTTAAGCACAGTGAATCAATTTACCCATCTCCAATATTTTCTCTCCCTCTGGCCTCACCCTCCAATTGATCTTTTCATTGAGAATATTGAGAGTGACATTGACTGTCATGTTATCCACTCCTGTATATAATGAAGTGCAGACAGGCAGTGATTGACACACAGGATGACCAGTAAGCACACAGCAAAGTGCAGCCAATAACCAGACAGGACACTACCACCATAAAGCCAGAGGGCACTAGTTTTCCCATGCTCTCTGGACCCAGCCACTGAGACAGTCAGAGTTTGTGAGCTAGCCAGTGCATACACCATGCGGTAGCTAGTAAGTCTGGTCAGGCTACTACCAGGTCTCCAGTCAGTTCAGTATAATGTCGACACACAGCTGTGCATGTATATTAGTTATGTAATTGAATAAAATCGTGTTGGATCTTCTCCAGTGTTAGAGGTCTGTCTCTCGCCACACTGCATCAAGTGCAGTCCACGTCGAACCAACCTGCCTCACACATCATGGTACCAGAGTGATACTGATCTTGACGGACCTACCTCGAGTGAATCAGCATTGACCAGCAAGCAGCCATCCGGTGAAATGGAAAACATTCAGCCTCCTCCGCATCTCCGGCAACCACGGTGCCAATTCAAGGATCTTCAAGCAAAAGTTCCTCTTATACATTGAGGCCGCCGACCTCGAGGCCGCATCGGATGCCAGGAAGATCGCGCTATTTCTCTCCACAGCGGGGACCACGCCATCCACATCTACAACTCCCTTACGTTCGCTGAAGACGAAGACAAGACAAAATTCAAAACAGTCCTGCTGAAGTTCGACAACCACTGCGACATCGAGGTAAATGAGAGCTTTGAACGGTACGTTTTCCAGCAGAGGCTTCAGGGTAAGGATGAACCTTTTCAGTCCTTTTTGACCCATCTCCGCACCTTGCGCAGCCATGTAACTATGACTCGACAACTGGTTCCATGATCCGGGATCAGATCGTTTTCGGGGTCTACTCCGACTCCCTTCGCCAGCAGCTCCTGAAAGTCAAGCAGTTGACCCTCACTATCGCTATCGAGACATGCGTTGTCCAAGAACATGCTAACAATCGTTACTCCCACATCAGGGTGGCAGAGACTGCAAAGCTGGCCTCCCACGAGGCGGAACGGGTGCAGGCTATCGCACAGATGCCGGGCCTGAGCATCGAGGAGAGTGGCCGTTATGCGTGGTTTTCCTGGATCCCTGCGCATGCGCACCACGACCAAGGGATGATGAGACCGATGACCCGACTGTGCAGGTGCGTATGTCGATCGACCGCACTGTGCATGCACGATGGCGCACGGAACACGCTGACGTTGGCATCATGACATGTCCGAATTGTGGCTCTGCCCATTTAAAGCGGCAATGTCCGGCAAAAGGATGCCGGTGTCTGCAGTGTGGCAAGCTTGGCCACCACGCAGCCCTTTGCAGATCTGCTCCACCGCTCAGCAGCCAGCGATCCCAGCTGCAACACAGAATACAACAAGGCATACCAGATTCCGATCCCGACAGCCCAACAGCCCCTGATGCTGAGTGCCTCAAGTCCCCATACCGGGTGGGCATCATAACGAAGCATGCGCTGCCCTCCACCATGACGGCGAAGCACCTCTCGATCCTCAGTGTGGATCCCGATGACGAGTGGTGTGCGGTCCTCACAGTTAACAAGGCTCGCATCTGGTTCAAACTGGATACCGGCGCATCGGCAAACCTCATCTCGAAATCCGATCTCGACACCATCCGCGTCAGACCAAGTATTCTTCCACCGGCCTGCCAGCTCCTTGACTACAATGGCAATGTCATAGCTGCCAGTGGCTCGTGTCAACTAGGCGTGTCCAATAAGGAGAACAAGGCGACGCTGCGGTTTGAAATCGTCGGGCCTGACAGGGCATCCCTGCTCGGTGCTCGAGCCTGCAATTTCTTGAACCTGGTTCAGCGAGTCCACACCATGTCATCGTCACTGGCGACAGCCTCGCCTGATGGAAATTTCCAAGCTGACATAGATGACATCATCACGCAGTACCACAGCGCATTCGATGGGATGGGCTCGCTCCCATACCGATATAAAATCCTGCTCAAGCCGAACGCCACCCCTGTAATTCATGCACCACGCCGGGTGCCGGCACCCCTCAAGGATCGTCTGAAGAAGTAATTACAGGACAACCAAGACCAGGGCATCATATCGAAGGTCACAGAGCCCACAGACTGGGTCAGCTCCATGGTCTGCGTCAAGAAGCCATCAGGGGAGCTTCGAATCTACATTGACCCCAAGGATCTAAACCGCAACATCATGCGGGAGCACTACCCAATTCCAAAACGAGAAGAGTTGACCAGTGAGATGGCTCATACCAAATTCTTTATAAAGCTGGACACCTCCAAGGGTTTTTGGCAAATACAGCTGGACGCGTCCAGTCGCAAGCTGTGCACGTTCAACACCCCGTTCGGTCGCTACTGCTACAACCGCATGCCTTTTGGCATCATCTCTGCCTCAGAGGTATTTCACCGCATCATGGAACAGATGATGGAGGGTATCGAGGGGGTGCGTGTGTATGTTGACGATGTCATTATCTGGTCCACAACGCCCCATTATCTGGAACACATCGCTCACCTCAAGAAGGTATTCCAGGGAATCCATGAGCATGGTCTCCAGCTCAACAGGGCCAAATGCTCATTTGGTCAATCGGACATCAAATTCCTAGGCGACCACATCTCGCAGCAGGGTGTGCAGCCAGATGCCGACAAGGTATCGGCGATCAACGCCATGACGACCCCGGAGGACAAGAAGGCGGTCCTCCGCTTTGTCAGGATGGTCAACTTCCTCGGGAAATTCATTCCCAATATGGCATCCCACACCACGGCCCTCCGCCATCTCATCAAGAAGTCGACGGAATTCCAGTGGCTGCCCACGTATGAAGAGGAATGGCGTGAGCTGAAAGCGAAGGTCACCACAGCCCCGGTTCTGGCGTTCTTCAACCCAACCAAGGAAACCATAATATCAACTGATGCAAGCCAGGACGGCATTGGGGAGGTGCTCCTTCAGCAGGACGACTCCTCGTCCTGGGCTCCAGTGGCGTATGCCTCCAGGGCCATGACGCCCACTGAGCAACGGTACGCTCAGATTGAGAAGGAATGTCTGGGCCTCCTGACAGGGATAGTCAAGTTTCACTACTATGTTTATGGCCTGCCAAAATTCATGGTAGAAACTGACCACAGGCCTCTAGTCCACATTATCCAGAAGGATTTAAATGACATGATGCCTTGGTTACAGCGAATTCTTCTCAAGCTACGCCGCTACGACTTTGAACTTGTCTACATGCCAGGCAAAGAGCTCATCGTTGCAGATGCCCTATCCAGGTCCATTACCACACCGTGTGAACAAACTGACATCTGCCACATAGAAGCGCAAGTGCAATTGTGTGCCACCAACCTTCTGGCCTCTGATGAGTGGGTGGTCCAAATTCATGAGGAAACGGCCAAGGATCCTCTGCTACAGCGAGTGATGCAGCACCTCACGAATGGCTGGCAGAAGGGACAATGATCCCAGTTCTACAACGTAAAGGATGACCTGACAGTGGTGGAAGGCATCCTTCTGAAACTCAACAGGATCGTGATTCCTCAGAGCATGCGAGCTATGGTGCTCGGCCAACTCCATGAGGGTCACCTTGGGGTCGTGAAATGCCGATGCAGAGCTCGGGAGGCGGTCTATTGGCCAGGCATCAGCCAGGACATTGCCAACACAGTCTTCAACTGCCCTACCTGTCAGAAGTTTCAGCCAGCTCAACCCAAAGAAACGTTGCAGCAACACGAGATCGTGACCTCTCCGTGGTCCAAAGTCAGTGTTGACCTTTTCCACGCCAAGGGGCGTGACTACGCCCTCCTGGTCGACTACTTCTCCAGTTACCCAGAAGCAGTGAAACTGTCCGACCTCATGTCAAAGGCAGTGATCAAAGCCTGCAAAGAAACGTTCACCAGGCATGGGATACCGCTCACGGTAATAAGTGACAACGGTCCTTGCTTTTACAGCCAGGAATGGTCTGATTTTGCGCAGTCCTACAACTTCCATCACGTAACCTCCAGTCTCCACTACCCGCAGTCAAACGGGAAGGCAGGGAAAGAGGTCCATATTGTAAAGCGGTTGCTGTGCAAAGCTGCAGACTCAGACTCTGACTTCAACCTGGCAATGCTGGCATACAGGGCAACCTCACTGTCCACTGGGTTGTCTCCAGCGCAGATGCTCATGAATCGCACTCTGAGGACCACAGATCCAGCCATCCATGTTCCAGACCTTGACCACCTCACGGTCGTACAGAAAATGCAGCAGTCGCGGGCCCAACAGAAAGCCACATATGATGCTCATGCCACGAATCTACCCGAGCTGGTTCCAACTGATCATGTTCGTGTCCAATTGCCTGAGGGCAGCTGGTCAGCCACAGCTGTGGTGATCAAACAAGTGGCCCCAAGATCATTCCTTGTCCGCATGGCTGATGGATCCCTGCTAAGGCGCAACAGACGGGCACAGCGAAGAGTTCCATGCCCGCTACCGGACCGAAGTGCCCCGCCGCCTACAATGTTTCCTCCGGTCATACTCTACCACGAGGCCACGATCTGCCAGCAATCCTGCCGGCCCCCGCGACCACCGGATGGCAGCGATCCCACCTATCTAAGTGTAGGTTGCTCCTGATCCACCTCTCCGGCGGTCAACAAGAATCTCTCACCCACCACAAAGACTAAATCTATAGACTGAACTTTTGTACATTTTGTGATCTCATCGATTTGACCTCTGTAAATATCATTTTGTTTGCCATGTATCTGCACTATCGACACCTTCCTAAATATATACGTTAATTTAGGGCAGCACGGTAGCATGGTGGTTAGCATAAACGCTTCACAGCTCCTGGGTCCCAGGTTCGATTCTCGGCTGGGTCACTGTCTGTGCGGAGTCTGCACGTCCTCCCCGTGTGTGCGTGGGTTTCCTCCGGGTGCTCCGGTTTCCTCCCACAGTCCAAAGATGTGCGGGTTAGGTGGATTGGCTATGCTAAATTGCCCGTAGTGTCCTAAAAAGTAAGGTTAAGGGGGGGTGTTGTTGGGTTACGGGTATAGGTTGGATACGTGAGTTTCAGTAGGGTGATCATGGCTCGGCACAACATTGAGGGCCGAAGGGCCTGTTCTGTGCTGTACTGTTCTATGTTCTAATTTCTACACCCTTTTGTATATAGTCAGTGCAGTCCACGTCGAACCAACCTGCCTAACACATCATTGACCATTTCATATTCTCTGCTCCCTTCACTTAATCTAACATACTTTCCTCTGAACTGGTAGTAGTCAATTCTCTCACGCACAACCCTAACATTGTCATCAATCCTGCTGGCGAGGGTGGTGGTGTTGTTAACTGACACACTGATGTCTAGCAGAGGCCAAATGCCAACTGTCTTGACACTTCCCCCTACCTCTCCTTGGACCATGACCCCACCACCGAACATCAAGCCATTGTCTCCAGGTCAGTCACTGACCTAATCTCCTTTGTAGATTTCTGTCCATGTCCTCCAGCCTCATGGAGCCCAACCTCAAAACAGCCTGAATTTACCACCTTCCTAAGATCCAAAATCAGGACTGCCCTATTACAACTATTATCTCAGCGCCGACTCCTGACCACGGATTTCTTCCTCTTAAATTTGTCAAGGCATTTGTCATCCACATCTTTGACTCTTCTAGTGCTGTTACTTTAGCCGTTTCCCATTTTCTGTCTCTATCTCTTGTTCATGGACATCCAATTTCTCTACACTTCCATCTCCCACTGGGAATGTTTTGAGCTCTCCGCTTCTTCCATGAACTGAGGTAATGTCTCTGCTCCATGAATTGGTAAAGTCTCCGTATACCACCATTTTTCATCTGGCTCAACTTGTTCTCAAATTGAAAACTTCCTCTTTAACTCATCTCACTGCCTCCAAGATATTTTTATGTTTATTATTTCATAGGATGTGAGCACCAGCAGCATTTGTTGCCCATCCCTAATTGCCCTTGAACTGTCCGAATTGCCCTTGAACTGTCCGAATTGCCCTTGAACTGAAAGGTGTGCTTATGGGTAACTACATGGGTCTTAGCCATTTATGCGGGATACGTGCAACATTCCTTTATTCTTACTCGGGCTGCTACACTCACCTCTTTTTCCAATCATTAAAGACTGAATTTATGCTGCTTCCTGCTCTTGCCTTCAACTGAGAAACTTCAATTTTTCTTCTAATTTACACACTGGTCTCACCTTTACTTAGTCATCTGCAATTCTTCGCTTCCCTTCTTGCTCTTGCAACCACAAATATTCACTATTATTCCACTAACTCCCACAGCTACTTCCACTACACTTCCTCACACCATGCTTCCTGTAAGATCTGCATCCCATTCCCCAGTCTCTCCACCTCTGTTGCATGTTTGATGCAACCTTTACAGTGCAGGAGGCCATTCAGCTCATCGGGCCTGCACCGACCATTTGAAAGCACACCCTATCTAGGCCCTAGGCCCACTCCCAACCCTATCCTCGTAACACTAAGGGGCAATTTAGCATGGCCAATCCACCTAAACTGCACATTTTTGGACTGTGGGAGGAAACTGGAGCACCCAGAGGAAACCCACGCAGACATGGAGCGGACAATGTACAAACTCCACACAGTCACCCAAGGTTAGGATTGAACCCGGGTCCCTGACACTGTGAGGCAGCAATGCTAACCACTGTGCCACCCCATCTTTTCATCCGGGAGCAGTGCAAATGTGACTGCATATGCATGCAATTTAAAGGCCCAAAAAATTTGAAAAGGAGACTTCCAGCAAAGCACAACCTGGGACATGGGGCAATCGTCTCAATTGTGGGAAAATCCATATGGACAGTTGGACACCCTTGCTTCATACTGACCTCTCTGTCCTTGACCTACTGCAGTATTCCAACAAAGTTCACATGTAAGCCGGGAAACAGCAGACCAACTTACAGTTAGGCACTTAGCAGCTTTCCAGACCAAAACCGAGCTTAACAAATGCTGGAAAAGCTCAACGGGTCTGACAGCATCTGTGGAGAGACGAAAGAGCTAGCGTTTTAAGTCTGGATGACTCTTGGTCAAAGCTCTGATTGATTGCTTCTCTTTGCATGTTTCGGTATACTCTAGTCTTTGCTTTCAGATGGCAGCTGTTCATTGTTTTGCCATTCACACTTCCACAGGCACATCTTTTGTTTATTTGCTTCTCCTATTGCCACAACTTTTTGTCTTTTTCTCTCACTCCTATTTTCCACCAGATTAAAACCTCTAATATTTCTGATTTTTCCCAGATATTGATTTGAAAGATTACCCATTTTTCTTTCCAGATGTTGCCAGATCTGCTGGGTATTTCCAGCATTTTCTATTGTTTTAACCAGTTCCCTGGCTGGTTCCACTGCCGAGTGTTCTAAGAAATTGTGCTGAATACACTTGTCCTCAAGGCTACTACTCAAGGCCAATCAGGTTTATCCGATGTATATGAAAACCAAATGAACAGGGCACTCAGTAGAGTGCATGCCCCTGTCACATGTTAACCCAAGATGATTAGACATAGACCATGCAGTGCAGAGGGAGGCCACTCAGCCCATCAAGTCTGCACCTACCCAATTAAGCCCTCACTTCCACCCTATCCCTTTAAACCAATAACCCCTCCGAACCTTTTTGATTACTAAGGTCAATCCACCTAACCTGCACGTCTTTGGACTGTGGGAGGAAACCGGAGCACCCGGAGAAAACCCACACTGTAGCCACCTGGGGTGGCCACTGCCCAACACAAAATGGAAGATTACAAAGAATGCAGGGAAAATGGACATGTTGCAAAACCAAGCAGCTTGCAGAAGCGCTTGTGTATTCTGACTGCTGCAGAAACCAGACAGCACTGTGAAAAAAACAAGTTAGCATACTAATGAGGCGATACCCGGTGATTCCCAGGTACAATGGAAACAAGTTAAATCAAATCGCTACATTGAATAGAAGGCCAGACTTTTCGGCGCCAAGAGAAGTCCAAAACAATAAGCCCCAAGAACCACCCAGTGATCGAAGAACAGCCCCGTTATTGGGGAAATTCAAATCAATCGATTGGGAAGAGACCCAATCGATTGCGAGTGTATAGAGGGTCCGCCCAGGTGGGCATGAGACCCTGGGAGAGGTATAAGACAGAGACCCCGACCCCAGCTCTCTATCTCAGCCGGCCCCAACAAGACCACCTTTGTAGCAGCTCTCGAACTTGACCACGGAGAGGAGAGGCCTGGCCAGCAGCCGCCATCAAGTAAGTGTCATACAACGCACGCTACAAGAGTAGACACTCCTGACCCCTTTAGTCCACAACTACTGGAAACCTGCGGACCCAGTGCAGAGCAAGAGACCATTGATCCCTGATCTGGCAGTTCCCTTATCCAGATAAGTATTTGGCCTGTTAGTGGTAGGATTAGCCTAGTCTTGTAGCTTTATATGCACAATTAGTAGGTAACTGTATTATAATAAACGTGTCTTGTTTGAACTTACTAACTGGTGTATGGAGTTATTGGTCGTCATAAAAACCCATCTGGTTCACTAATCTCCTTCAGGGAAGAAAATCTGTCGTCCTTACCTGGTCTGGCCTCCATGTGACTCAAGACCCACAGCAACGTGGTTGACTCTTAAATGCTCTCAGAGATGGGCAACAAATGCTGGCCCATTTTCCATGAATGGAAAAAAAATCTTCCATCTCTTTGAGGTGTCAGGCCAATCCCCATCCAACAAGCTGCTCTGAAAACTCTGCTCACATTTTGGCAGCTGTGATAAATTCCACAACTGCAACCGAGACACAATCAACAATATCGAAAATAAAACAACCCACAACATTCTATGGACCTATACCTATTGGGCATAGCGAGGTGGTCTTATTGAAACATTTAAAATCCTGAAGGGATTTGATAGGGGGAATACCAGGAGGATGTTTTCTCTTTTGAGAGAGACTAGAACCCGGAGACGCAGTTTGAACACAAGAGGTATCCCTGTTAGGACAGTGGAATTCTCTCCCCCGGAATGCAGCGAAGACTGGATCGTTGACATTTTTCAAAGCTGGTTAGATAGATTTTTAATCAGCAAGGAAGTCAAGGATTATAAGGGCAGATTGGAAAGTGGAGTTGAGACCACAATCAACCATGTTCTAATCGGATGACGAGGCAGGTCTGAAGGGCTGAATGGCCTACTCCTGCTCCTCAGTCCTATGTTCCGTTTCTAAAAACAAGTCAATTTGTCTCATCTCCCAATGGTCACGGGTCCTTTAAGAGAATTCCAGAATTTGGATCCTCATCAAAAACTAATCAGTTCTTCCTTGGGCCATACCCCATGTGAGCCTGTGAGCAGATAAGACTGAGGTGGTTCAAAGAGGTGCTGCACGAATCAGTATGAGAAACACACCAGCATCACATCCTAGATCAAAAATTTGGAATGGGAATCACTACAGCAATGGAGGGGGTAAAAAATAATCGAATGACTGTGTTCTACAAAATCTGGAATGGACTAGTGGGAATGGACAAAAACAAGTACCTTGTTCCGTCTAGCAATGACAGACAAACTACGAAGACTGTTTATTTCCAAGGCAGTGTACCAAAAAATCTTTCTTCCAAAGGTCAATCCCACAATGGAACAAGTTGCCAGAGGAAATAGTCATAGATCTGTCACTGGAAAGCTTCATGATCCATCTTTAGGTTATTTTCATTTATATCTTTCATCATCATGAATACCATCTCAGCAGATCGTGTCTGATACATATGTCTGACACAAAGCATAAGTGTACTAAGTTTTGTTGAATTTCGTCCATTACTTTTGAGATATACTGTTGACAGCCAGACTAACAGGCAGAATAGATATCGTTGCCCGCCTTCAATAACAGAGGTAATTAAAGTAACCATGATTATTTATTGATTGGAACCCTGTCCTACAATGTAACTATACTGTTAGGAGGTCTATAGCCTTCTAAAATTGTAGCAGTTATGGTACTGAACTGCTTCTCTATGCAGATTGGGAGTTCAAAATGCTTGGTTACTTTGGATTCAGAGTATATCTGGTTATCAACATGCTGGCTCCAGATAAAATTACTATGGGTGGTCAGATTGGTATAAAAATCCAACACTAAAATATTTCAAGTTAGGAAACTTGCTGCCTCTATCCGATATCGATGTGTGACTGTATTCCCACCCATTCACTTGAACAAGGAGTGTTGTCTCACCTGAATTGCTTCTGTCCTCCAAACATGTTTTCTTCTGAATGAATGCATAGATATCTGACCTTACTAATGCCGAATGTGAACAAATGAATGAACCACCACCTCGGGATCATTTTCCTCCATCTTGCCATCCTTTCAGGTGCTTCCAGTTTGTATCATCTGTGTGTGCAGTACACAGTGCCACAGCTGCTGTGTATAGCCCATCACCGATGGGTCTGCAAGTAGGGAGACAGACACCAAAGCTCCCTGATTCAAGGTCAGCTGGAAAGTGAGATTCTTTAAACCCCTGAACTCAACCCAATCCTGTCTGTCTACTCAGTAACCCTCATCTTGGCAAGGAAGATAATCAAAAGCATGTGAATGCAAGGTTCTGTGAACGTAGATGGAATGGTGCAGAACCTTTATACTTTTCTATATTGAGTCCTGCTCGTCTCATTCATGGTGCTCAACATCTTCACTACCATTTTATTTTTTCTCTTCTCGGCACTATTTCGTCCATAGATGCAAGGGCACAATTCAAGCTGGTACTTCAGAGCACTGCTGAATGACTACCGCACTGTTGGAAGTGCCTTTTTTTTCAGATGAGGCTATAATCAAAGCATTGTCTGCTTTCTCAGGTGGATGTAAAAGGTCCTGCCACACTATTTCGAAGAACAGCATGGGAGCTCTTTCAGTTTCCTGGCCAGTGTTTATCCCTCAATCGCTGAAACAGATTATGTAGTTATTAAGCCAATGCCGTTTGTGGGACCAGTGCCCAAGCCTGTACCATGTATTGGGGGCATGGTGCAAGGGAAGGAGGGCTGCCAGGGTAGCAGCAGCAGACAAGGTTATTTTTCTGGGTCATGGAGGTGAACTTCTGTAGCTCTGGAGCCCATGAAAATTATTCAAGAAACTTTGCTGGGCCCCTTCTTTTCCATCGTTTGTGGAACTGGTCAGAGTGTGTACAAGGAAAGCTGTGGTCAATCAAAATGGTTATTGGGTTCCAAGCAGAATCTCAGTTAATTAAAGAAAGACTTGCATTTATGCAGCACCTTTTCATGACCATAAGACACCTCAAAACACTACAACGTTTTCTGTATTAAAAGGTGTTCATCGCCTGAAATAGCACCAGCATTAACAGCAGTTTGTTTCTCATTAACACCAGGCAAGGTGACTGAAGGTAGACCTGTGTGCGTTTGTGGGGTACCTTCAGCTCACGGACAGTAATGTTCAAGAAACGTGGCATCACCTTTGCAGAAGCAATTAGGGATTGAATATTAATGCCATTGACACCAAATTCTGCTTAATTTAAAAAAATGACATTCAAAATGAGTGATCCTTCCTAGCTGTGAGGTGAAGCAAATAGTTTTAATCGATTTGAAGTGGAGACAGACTGGGTAAAAGCCATTTATTAGGGATGAACCAGGAGCCAAGAATTGTTGGTATTCGGTGGAATCTTTAAAGAGGAAACCGTTCCAATTTTACAAAGTTCAACAGTTTGTGCACTCGTGATATTGTCTGTACTGAACCAGCATACTGATGGGCCAAGTGGTCTCCTGGGCTAGGAATATCCCATTTGGTGCAATTTGCAGAATCGCATTTTGTCGTTACTTTGCTGCTGATATTTTGCACTTGTGTGGCTGGCTTTCCGACTGTTGCACAATGTCTCCAGCAGGAATAACCCAGTAACTAAGATGGCAGGTGGGACAAACACTTGCACAAATTTACATTAAAATAACGTTGGGGCAGAATCTACTCCTGAGCACTCGCCAAAAGTGGGAGCAGAAATCTTCCCTGCGACAGAGAGAAACTGCGGCTGGGGAGTGGGGAGCATTCACCTGCTATGCACCCACTGCAGGATCGCACAACAGGGGAAACATATTGATCAGTGGGATGGATAGGTTGAGCTCCTTATCAAATAGGACAAACTTCTTCTCAATGAGCAATTGAGGCAGGAACAGAAATTGACTGGTTTAAATGTTTCACAGCAAGGTAGAGAGTGAGAGACACTTGTTCAGCCACCAAGTCTTACTGATAGCGTACTTAGAAGTACTTCACTATGGCAACAGCTTGGTCTGAAAATTCATTCTGAAGTAAGGTCCAACACTTGCCAGATTTTCCTGTGTGACCAGGAAGGAATAAACTGAAGAGTTATACTGTGTTCCACATATTGATCTGAACAAACACACAAGCACATTGATTTGTATTACATCCAGAACCACACCGCTACGATGATTGTTATTAAGGGGGACCTTTTCTTGTATCATTCTTGCCTCACAGGTACATTCCGTTGATCAAATAATCTGATTCCTCGGACGTTATGGGTCGGAGCTTCTTCAGTTTGTGCCTCACCAACTGCAGCCGACAGCCGATCATCAACAGGAGCAGGGCGGTGATGGCAAGCCCCAGGGCAAGGGGTAGCACAGCACCTGCAAGACAAGTTCAGTCAAATGGTCAGCACCCTTTCCTGGAAAGGGGTGTGGAGGCGAAGTGGTTGAAATGGGGTATGGACAGGGAGAGGGCGGCAGAACATACAGTGCAGAAGGAGGCCATTCAGCCCATCGAGTCTGCACCGACCCACTTAAGCCCTCACTTCCACCCTATCCCCATAACCCAATAACCACTCCTAACCTTTTTTGATCACTAAGGGCAATTTATCATGGCCAATCAACCTAACCTGCATGTCTTTGGACTGTGGGAGGAAACCAGAGCACCCGGAGGAATCCCACGCAGACATGGGGAGAACATGCAGACTCCACACAGTGACCCAGCAGGGAATTGAACCTGGAACTCTGGTGCTGTGAAGCCACAGTGCTAATCACATGTACTACCGTGCTGCCCAAAGGTAAGAGGGGACAAAGAATGGACTAGTGCCTCCCCAGCCCCTGACATACACAGCCCCCTTTATCCCAGTTATTTGCTGGCACGGTGGCACAGTGGTTATCACTGTTGCCACACAGCGCAAAGGACCCGGGATCAATTCCAGCCTTGGGTAACTGTGGGGTTTGCACGTTCTCCCCGTGTCTGTGTAGAGTTTGTGCGTTCTCCCAGTGGCTGCGTGGATTTCCTCCTGGTGTTCTGGTTTCCTCCTACGGTCCAAAGATGTGCAGGTTAGGTGGGGTTACAGGGATAGTGTAGGGGTGTGGGCCACTGAGGGTTCTCTTTCAGAGGATCGGTGCAGACTTGATGGGCCGAATGCCTCATTCTGGACTGTAGGGATTCTCTGGATCCTCACACGCAGATCCCTCTTGTTCTGTGTTACTTAACTACACTCAGGCCCCAACCATTTTAATGGAGAGGAGGCTTCTGAAAGGGAACCTCAGTCAACACCGGTGTTTCTTGGAGAACTGAGGATGCTGATCTCTGCTCGGTGCTCCAGCTGAGTGTAATTCTGCACTGGGAGTTGGGTCTCAATGAATTGCTTGATGAAAAGAATCAGACGCATTACCCACCTGACTCTGGGGCTGGGTGACCTCCTCTCCCGTGGCTGATCTTAGACATTATGACATCATCCTGACTTGTTTTAACTGAGCTCGTCTCCAGGGAGTTGCCACCTGAACAAACATCAAAAATGAACTCAGTAAAAAGGGTATGGCAACCCACATAGCACACCTGCTTCCAGGTGTTTGCCTAATTGAAACAGCTTGGTCAACAATGAGAGATACAATACGATAATGTACCAGGATGTATTTGTGACATAATACATGTCTGCTAACAGGTCTGACTGGTATATATATATAATGAGCATGGCATATAACGGCACGGTAGCATAGCGGTTAGCACAGTTGCTTCACAGTGCCAGGGTCCCAGGTTCGATTCCGGCTTGGGTCACTGTCTGTGCGGAGTCTGCACGTTCTCCCCTGTCTGCGTGGGTTTCCTCTGGGTGCTCAGGTTTCCTCCCACAGTCGAAAGATGTGCAGGTTAGGTGGATTGGCCATGCTAAATTGCCCTTAGTGTCCAAAATTGTCCTTAGTGTTGGGTGGGGTTACTGGGTTATGGGGATAGGGTGGAGGTGAGGGCTTGGATAGGGTGCTCTTTCAAAGAGGCAGTGCAGACTCGATGGGCCGAATGGCCTCCTTCTGCACTGTAAATTCTATGATCTATTATCTATGAACACAGCAGGACTGGTGGTCTGAACTGCATTTGTTTCAATGCGAGAAGTATAACAGGAAAGTCAGAGAAACTTAAGAGCTTGGATTAGTACTTGGAACTATGATGTTGTTGCTATTACAGAGACTTGCTGAGGGAAGGACAGGATTGGCAGCTAAACGTTCCAGGATTTAGTTGTTTCAGGTGAGATAGAGGGGGGAAGTAAAAGGGGTGGGGGATTTCCACTACAGGTCAAGGAGAATATCACAGCTGTACTGCGGGAGGACACCTCAGAGGGTTCATGCAGCGAGGCATTATGGGTAGAGCTCTGGAATAGGAAGGGTGCAGTCACAATGTTGGGAGTTTACTACAGGCCTCCTAACAGCCAGCGGGAGATAGAAGAGTAAATATGTTGACAGATTTTAGAAAGGTGTTAAAAGCAACAGGATTGTTGTGGTGGGTGATTTTAACTTCCCCTATATTGACTGGGGTTCACTTCTGGATGGGGAAGAGTTTGTGAGGAGCAGATAGGAGGGCTTCTTGTAATGATATTTAGACAGTCCAACTAGGGAAGGGTCTATACTGGACCTGGTATTGGGGAATGAGGCTGGACAGGTGGTCGAAGGTCCAGTAGGGGAGCATTTGGGGAACAGTGATCATAATTCATAAGTTTTAAGTTACTGTTGGATAAAGTTAAGACGAATCCTCGGGTGAAGGTCCTAAATTGGGGGAGCCAGAGGAAATGGGCGAGGTACTAAATGAGTACTATGCATCAGTGTTCACCAAAGCAAAGGACTTGGTGGATGAGGAGTCTGCGGAAGGGTGGGTAGATAGTCTGGGTCATATGTAGATCAAAAAGGAGGGGGTGTTGGGCGTCTTGAAAAACATTAAGGTAGATAAGTCTCCGGGCCTGATGGGATCGACCCCAGAATACTGAGGGAGGGAAGGGAAGAGATTGCTCGGGCCTTGACAGAAACCTTTTAATCCTCACTGGCTACAGGTGAGGTCCCAGTGGACTGGAGAATAGCTGATGTTGTTCCGTTGTTTAATAAGGGTAGCAAGGATAATTTGGGAAATCGCTGGCCGGTGAGCCTTACGTCAGTAGTAGGGAAATTATTGGAGGCTTCTTCGAGACACGATTTACTCTTATTTGGAAGCAAGTGGATGTATTATTGAGAGGCAGCATTGTTTTGTGAAGGGGAGGTCATGTCTCACTAACTTGATCGAGTTTTTCGAGGCTATGACAAAGATGATTGATGAAGGTAGGGCAGTGGATGCTGTCTACATGGACTTCAGTACGGCCTTTGACAAAGTTCCTCATGGTAGACTGGTACAGAAAGTGAAGTCACACAGGATCAGAGGTAATCTGGCAAGGTGGATACAGAACTGGCTCGGTCAAAGAAGACAGAGGGTAGCAGTGGAAGGGTGCTTTTCTGAATGGAGGGCTGTGACTAGTAGTGGTCCGCAGGGATCAGTGTTGGGGCGGTTGTTGTTTGTAGTATATATAAATGATTTGGAGGAAAATGTAACTGGTCTGATTAATAAGTTTGGGGACGACACAAAGGTTGGTGGAATTGCGGATAGAGATGAGGACTGTCAGAGGATACAGCAGGATATAGTTCGGTTGGAGACTTGGGCAGAGTGATGGCAGATGAAGTTTAATCCGGAAAAAAATGAGGTAATGCATTTTGGAAGGTCTAATACAGATGGGAAATATATGGTAAATGGCAGAACACTTAAGAGCATTGACAGGCGGAGGGATCTGGGTGTACAGGTCCACAGGTCACTGAAAATGGCAACGCAGGTGGAGAAGGTAGTCAAGAAGGCATACGGCATGCTTGCATTCATTGGCTGGGGCATTGAGTATAAAAATTGGCAAGTCATTCTGCAGCATACGAAAGCTTACTTAGTCCACACTTGGAATATAGTGTTCAATTCTGGTCGCCACACTACCAGAAGGATGTGGAGGCTTTGGAGAGGGTACAGAAGAGGTTTACCAGGATGTTATTTGGTATGGAGGGCATTAGTTATGAGGAGAGGTTGGATGCTTCACAGCGCAAGGTCCCAGGTTCGATTCCCGGCTTGGATCACTGTCTGTGCGGAGTTTGCATGTTCTCCCCGTGTCTGCGTGGGTTTCCTCCGGGTGCTCTGGTTTCCTCTCACAGGTCCCGAAAGACATGCTGTTAGGAATTTGGACATTCTGAATTCTCCCTCAGTGTATACAAACAGGTGCTGGAGTGTGGCGACGAGGGGGTTTTCACAGTAACTTCACTGCAGTGTTAATGTAAGCTTACTTGTGACAATAATAAAGATCATTATTATTATAACTCAATTTGTTCTCACTGAAACGACGGACGTTGAGCGGCAACCTGATAGAAGTCTGCAAACCTATGAGTGGCATGGACGGAGTGGATAGTCAGAAGCTTTTTCCCAGGGTGGAAGTGCCAATTACTAGGGGACATAGGTTTAAGATCCGAGGGGCAAAGTTTAGAGGAGATGTGAGAGGGAAGTTTTTTTTTTTACACAGAGGGTAGTGGGTGCCTGGAACTTTCTGCCGAAGGGATATGGAAACAGGTACAATAGTGATGTTTAAGGGGCGTCTTGACAAATACATGAATAGGATGGGAATAGAGGGATATGGACCCCTAAAGTGTAGAAGGTTTTAGGTTAGGCGGGCAGCATGGTCGGCGCAGGCTTGGACGGCCGAAGGGCCTGTTCCTGTGCTGTACTTTTGTATCTTCTCAGTTTCAAGCCTTGTTATGTCTAAACAGCTTCAAATGGACCAATTGGGACTGCACAGGCTAATTTCAAAAGGAGCCACAGGAGTGTCATTTGCATTTGATAAGTCCGCCACACTAGCAGAGTCTAGGGGTCTGTTGAGACAGTGGCATCCCAAACACCAGACCCTTAATGTGAATAACACCCCCATCAACTCATTGTGACGGACACATAATCAATCCTGAAAACAGAGCCAAATTCCAGACAGGAAAAAACATCCTTTGTTGAAGTCACTTTTCAATATTACTTTTCCGAGCTGTGCAGCCAGTCTGCTGTTTAACATCCATCTGGCAGGACACACAAAAGCAAGCTCTGTCCCGATTGGACCACCAGCCCAGTTTACCTATCTCTGCTGGAAACTTTTTATGCTCGCCTATCGATCTGATGCCATCTCTGCGTATTTATTTCACCTTGCAACATTAGTACCATCTGAAAACCAAATTTTACAGCACCAATTTCCAGCCAGCAGACCATTGAATGCCTATATGAAAGAATTCTTCATTGGACTCGAACTTTAGGGTTATGGGACTCATATGAACCAATATTCATTTTCTCCTTGTACTATAAAACTTCTTTCTCTCTTTACATCTTTGATGGTGTCAAGATGAGAATGTTGGTCAGGAGATTGGGAGAAGTGCCCCTATCCAGAATTGCCAATCATGAATTTCTAGCAAGCAGATGCATGGAATATAGTTATCAGTTCTAGGGCATTTCTTTAGGGAGAATGAGTCTGGTGGAATTGCTCCCTTCAGCCAAGGCAACAGTGAAACACTTATCCAGGCAATACTGAGAATATGAGCAGCATAGGGTGAGATATCAGAAGAGTGAGCAGGGCAATAACATAAAAATGTAATGATGTGGAGATGCCGGCGTTGGACTGGGGTGAGCACAGTAAGAAGTCTTACAACACCAGGTTAAAGTCCAACAGGTTTGTTTCAAACACGAGCTTTCGGAGCACGGCTCCTTCTTCAGGTGAATGGAAAGGCTTGTTCCAGAAATGTTTATATAGACACAGTCAGAGATGCCCCGGAATGCGAGCACCTGCAGGCAATCAAATCATCAAAGATGCAGAGAGAGAGGTAACTCCAGGTTAAAGAGGTGTGAATTGTCCCAAGCCAGTTCAGTCGGTAGGCCTCTGCAAGTCCAGGCTTGTTGGTGGGGGCCGAATGTAATGCGACATGAATCCCAGATCCCGGTTGAGTCCGCATTCATGCGTGCGGAATTCATGCGTGTTCCGCACGCATGAATGCGGACTCAACTGGGATCTGGGATTCATGTCGCATTACATTCGGCCCCCACCAACAAGCCTGGACTTGCAGAGGCCTACCGACTGAACTGGCTTGGGACAATTCACACCTCTTTAACCTGGAGTTACCTCTCTCTCTGCATCTTTGATGATTTGATTGCCTGCAGGTGCTCGCATTCCGGGGCATCTCTGACTGTGTCTATATAAACATTTCTGGAACAAGCCTTTCCATTCACCTGAAGAAGGAGCCGTGCTCCGAAAGCTCGTGTTTGAAACAAACCTGTTGGACTTTAACCTGGTGTTGTAAGACTTCTTACTATAAAAATGTAAGAAATAGTAGCAGGAATCATACTTCCCAATGAGCTTCCTTCATTTTTCAATAAGATCATGGCTGATCTTTGACATCAACTCCACTTTCTCGCCCTATCTCTTTATCCCTTGATGTCATTATAGAGTCCAAAAATCTACCAATCTCAGCGTTGAATGTACTCAACAGCTGAGCATCCAGAACCCCCCCCCCCCAGATAGGGAATTCCAAAGATTCATGACCTTCCGGGTGAAGACATTTCCTCGTAACAGGAGAGTGAGCAGGTCAGTGAGGTTTAACAGGAGGGTGTCTAGACGAGGTTGACGTAATAGGAGTGTGTGTAGGACAGAGTGAAATCTAACAGCAGAGTGAGCATTTTTCAGCACTCTTCCCCAAGGCTCTTGATTTTGGTTCAATTTCGATAACATCCAATAGCCCAATTGCCTTGTTCCACAGGTAACGATCACTGACTAGACTCTATTGGCTCAACCATGTTATCCTTGGTTCAGTGATTGAATTCTTGCCGCTTCTTGCAGAAGGTTGTGGGCTCTGGTGCCACTCTAGAAACCGCAAACACCTCGACACTGCAGTTCCCGGGGAGAAATGCCTTATGCTTGAAAGGTCAAACCGAGGGTCCGTCTGTCCAGTCAGGTGATCCTACAGCATACTTTGAAGAGCAGGAGGATTACTCCTAGTGCACCGGCCATTATCTATCCCTCACCAACACCACAAAACAGATTATGTGGCCATTCTGATCACATTACTGTTTTTAGGAGATAGCTGTGTGAAAACTGGTTGCTGCATTTCCTACATTACAAACACTGACTACGCTTCATGAAGAAGTAATTCACTGGTTGTAGAGCACTCTGGGTCATGAATAGGTTGTAAATGGTACTCTGTGAAAGAAAACCTTTTATTGACCAAATCCACTGTTTTGTCGGAGTTCCCGAATTACAAAATAACATGGCATTTTGCCCATGCACCTTCATTTTCAAAGAACAAAAAAAACTGCAACTGTTCACAGGTTTGCTGTGCTTACCTTGCACTTCTGCACATTCATTCTTACAGTCCAGTTCCTGCAGGAAGTTATTCCTATTGCCTTGGCACCCACTGTAGATAAAGTGCCTGCAGGTTTGCGAGGAGCTATCGAAATACCAGCGTGGGAAATGGCCCTCGCAGGGACCCGTGGCAGGAGAGGCCAAGCAGTAAGCTGCAAAAGTTTTTAAACATCAGTAACTTGAACTTGTATAGCTTACTTAATGTTATGTAACAGACTTAATGTCATTGAATCAAAGGGCTTTACAGTAACATCTTATCTGACAAAAATTGATAATAAAACTTAATAAGGAATAAACTAGGACAGAGGACTAAAAGGTTTGTCAAAAATGGTAGGTTTTAAGGAGCTTCATAAAGGAGGAGGGAGAGGTAGTGAGGCAAAGAGGTTTAGGGAGGGACGTTGAGCGCTTAGGTCATAGGCAGCTAAGCCAGAGCCACCAATGGAGGATGAATTAAATTGGGGGTGCACAGGATGTCAGATTTAGAGGAACACAGAATTTATGGACGGTTCTATGTCAGGGAGAAGTTACAGACATTGGAACGGGTGAGGCCATGGATGGATTTGAAAACAAAGATGAGAATTTTAAAAATTGAGCTATTGACAGACCGGGAGTCGATGTAGATCACAGAATGCAAGATGTGCAGGACTCGGTGAAAGTTATGATATGGGCAGCAGAGTTTTGGACGAGCTCAAGTCTACACAAAGGGCAAGTGCAAGGGCAGCCGAGAAAGCACTAGAAGATTGTTTAGGGACAGGCCAAATGTGGACCATTATGCGTTGAAGTAGGAGACAATGTAAAAGTGGGAGCAGGAGGAAGGGAGGTTTAATCTGGTAGCTGCAGGGAAATCAACATTTAGGGGGCAGAAAGCATTGTTTGTCAACAATACAGAGTGTCCCAGATGGAACGAAGGTCTCCTAGCGTCAGGTGGGGAACACTTCAAATTGGATGGAAAGGATACTGGAGAGGGAGCAGAAGGAAACAAAACTCAAGGGAAGAATAGGCAAAGAGTACCAGGAACAAGGAGCTAAATTCAAGAACAGAACCTGAAGGTAATCCTCTCTAGCTTAGCCTGAGTAGCTGACCAAAGGATAAAGTACATTAGCGAGGTGAACACGTGGCTGAAGGTGTGACGTGGGAAAGTGGGGATCAATTAAGTGGGAGAAGCACAAGGCGGGTGCTAATATGGAAAAGGTAGGAGGCGCAAAAACAACACCAGGGAAGAGAGCAGAGTAACAGTCAGAAGTTCTGCTTAGTAATTGAGGACTAAATAATTTCAATGATAAAATAGATAAATAGGCAGTGTAAACTTTAAGAGTAAGACTAAGAAATCGTAAAAGATTTAAGATTGTAGTTAAAATTGTGCATCAGCTTGCTGGTAGCAGCAGTGGAACTGATATACCGTGTAAAAGCTGAGATTAGACAAGTATGTAGCAAAGACAGAGTGGCTTTAATGGGGAATGTAACCAATTGGGATATGCAGACAAGCTAATGTCAGAAAAGTGGGGAATTTCTTGAACGGGTCTGGGATGGTTTTCTGCAATATGTCCTGGAGCCAGCAAATGTGGCATGACATATTACGCATTATCCTGCTTCAATTAATAGCCTCATGATGCATTAACATTTATTTAATAGTCACCACACTGTGTGTAGGGACAGCAGGACCTGAGGGCTCATGTACAGTGATCCTTGAAGATGGCAGGACAGATTGAGAGAGTCATTAGCAAAGCATATGGGATCTTTTGGGCTTCATAATAGTGGTAATAAGCAGGCAAGCAGGGAAATTATGCTGAATGTTTAGAAAGCTCTGGTTGGGCCACAACTAGAGAATTACGTCCACTTTTGGTCATCACCTTTTGGGAAGGATGTGAGTCCTCGAGAGAGAGAGAGAGAGAGAGAGAGAGAGAGAGCGTGCAGAGCTTTACCAGAATGGTCAATGATTTCAGAAGAAAATTGGATGGGCACTTGAGGGAAATAAGCTTGCTGAGCTACAGGGGGATAGAATGACTGGACTGCTCGACAGAGGGTTAACATGGGCTCAAAGGGCTGAATCGTCTCCATCTGTGCTTTAATGACTATAATATAATTAATTGAAATGGGGAGCTTGAAAGGGAGAAATGTGAAACAGCTACTAAGATTCCAGGCTCAGCCAAGGCCAACTTCAACGGTATGAGACAGAGAGTGTCCACAGTAACCTGAGCAAATCCATGAATGGGTAAAATAGTAGATCAGTGGGTGGTAATACAGAGCCAGTTTATAAACTCAAGGAGAAAGAGCTGCACTTTCCAATTAAGATATCAATGGATAATGAAAAAGCATTAAGAGACAACATAAAACCAAAAGAGAAAGTATACAAAAAAAAAGCATAGATCCTGGTAAATGGGAGAGATACAAAGGTCAGTAAATGGTGACAAAACCATTAGGGCAGCACGGTAGCACAAGTGATTAGCACTGTGGCTTCACAACTCCAGGATCCCAGGTTCGATTCCCCGCTGGGTCACTGTCTGTGTGGAGTGCACATGTTCTCCCCGTGTCTGCGTGGGTTTCCTCCGGGTGCTCCAGTTTCCTCCCACAGTCCAAAGACCTGCAGGTTAGGTGGATCGGCCATGCTAAATTGCCCTTAGTGACCAAAAAAGGTTAGGAGGGGTTATTGGGTTACTGGGATAGGGTGAAAGTGAGGGCTAAAGTGGGTCGGTGCAGACCCGATGGGCCAAATGGCCTCGTTCTGCACTGTATGTTCTATATATATGATCAATAGAATTAAGGAAATTATGGACATGCTGAATTAGCATTTACAGTAGAGGAACAGGTCAGCTTGCCAGACAACACAAGGAAACTAGCTGGAAAAACTCAGCAGGACTGCCAACATCTATCCGGAGAGAAACAGAGTTAACGATTCAAGTCCATTGACCCTTCATCAGAACTGAGAGGGAGAATGTCGAAACTGCAACAAAAAGTAGCAACTTTAAGGACAAATAACAGATGCCCTAGCGTGAGAGGGGAGGGGCGCTTTGCACTGAAGTGATACATGTATTGAATATTTTTAAAAAAGAAAGGGGGGGGGGGGTTTAAGATGGAGGAGAAAGGTAACAATGTTGAGCCCCGAGGGTGGCAACGTGCCCAACCGGAAGATGAGATGCTGCCCCTCCAGCTTATGCCAGGTTTCAAACAAAATTCACCAAGCTCCTTAGGCAGCAAACCACAAGGCTCCAAACCCACAGCCCTTAACATCAAGGACAAGGGCAGTAGATACATGTGAACCTGGAAGTTCCCCTCCATGTCACTCACCATCCTGACCTGGAAATATGTCGCTGTTCCTTCACTGTCACTGGGTCAAAATCCTGAAACTCCCTTCCTAACAGCACAGTGGTTGTACCTATACCACATGGACTGCAGCAGTTCAAGGAGGCAGCTCACAACCACCTTCTCAAGGGCAATTAGGGATGGAGAGCAAATGCTGACCTAGTCAGCAATGCCCACGCCACATCCTGTAAAAATGAATTTTTTTAAATTCTGGAATTTATAAAAAGTGAACAGATCATTGAGGAAGTACAGACCAGGCATCTTTATATCTGTTATTCGGAAATGATTTGTCCATAATTTAGGATTTAACCAAGAGGTGTAGGTGGGTCAGTGCAGGAAGATGGATGCTGAGATAGATGATCAGACATGATCAAATTGAATGGTGAAGCTGACTCAAAGGGCTGACTCCTTATTTCATATGTTGTCCTGTGTGCTTTTAATAATTACAGAAATGCAAATGCCTACTTGTGACACTAATAAAGATCATCCTTATTACTACAGCTTTCTGGACTCAACATTGAATTCAAAAATTTTAGATCATAATCTCTGCCCCTCCATCGTGTTTCACGTGTGTGTATTCTTTGCTAGTTTTTTCTCGTTTCGTTCAGCAGCAGCAGTTTCCTTAAATAGCAACTTCCCATAAATATGCAGGGGGTGCAACACCTGTCCTTTTACCTTTCTCCCTTCTCACCATCCAAGGCTCCACCCACTCCTTCCAAGTGAAGCAACAAATTACTTGTCCTTTTTTTCATTTTAGTGCACTGTATTTGCTGCTTGGAATGTGGTCTCTACTACTAAACATAGATTTGTTAATTGCTTTCTTACACATACCTGGAAATTGGCCAGCCTTGGACTTGTCCTTCCCTCCCACTCTGGATAACTGTGTCATCTCAGTACCGAGCTGCTCCACAGGTTTTTGGCTTTCCATCGAAGCCTTCTGAACGTTGTCACCATCTTGCCCTGAGTCTGAAGCAATTGTCGAATGGGCAACTGACTTCCGACCTACATTAACTTGAGCAAAAAAAAGAAATCAGCTTAGATCACCAATTTCCAGTTCTCTCCAAACCCCCCCCCCCCAACCATCCTCCTATACTCAGGGGTTGCACTTACAGTTTAGGCAGAAAGTTTCATCTGACTTGTCGGGGCACTGGGCTGTCCCGTCGCAAGCCATAGTGATATCGATGCAACAGCCGTCATCACAGATGAACTGGTATCGTGAACAAACTCCTGTACAGTCTGTGAAGGAAAGAAACAACAATTGTGCATCAGGAGACGTGCCAGTGCTGCTATTCCAGGCAAGATAGCATTAAAATATGAAGCAGGCCAATCTCACATCTGAGCTTGCCATTTCTGTAATTATTAAAAGCACACAGAACGACATATGAAATAAGGACAGGAGTCAGCCCTTTGAGTCAGCTTCCCCATTCAGTTTGATCATGTCTGATCATCTATCTCAGCATCCATCTTCCTGCACTGACCCACCTACACCTCTTGGTGAAATCCTAAATTGTGGACAAATAATTTCCGAACAGCAGACATAAGGATGCCTGGACTGCAATCTCACAACTGCTGCTGCACTGGGGAGATACTTAACATTTCTATACTGAATTTATTTTTCCAGTTATATTTTAATGTTGTCTTTTCCCCCCCACCACCAATGTATTTATGCATTTTTTTGTTTTCAGGAAGTTGGTGTTGGTGGTAAGGCCAGAATTTGATGTCCATCCCTAGTTGCCTCTTGAACAATGCCACCAGTTTGATACAGCCGAGTGGCTTGTTAGACCATTTCAGAGGGAGATTAAGAGTCAATCCCGTTCACTAGAACGTCACATATAGGCCAGACCAGGTAAAGAATGCAGGTTTCCTTCCCTGAAGGATATTAATGAATCCGTTGGGTTTTTACAAAAATCCAACAGCTTCATGGCTATTTCTTTACTGATTCCAGATTGTAATTTTGAGATTTTTTTTTACGCTGAATTCAAATCCTCAAACTGCCATGCTTGAACTCGCATTCTCTGGATCAGTAATCAAGGCCTCTGGATTACTTGACCAGTAGCAGAACCACTATACTTCCCATTACAGGAGTTACAGGATAACTTCAACTTGCCTTTTTAAACTGCGTCGATTGCAGATGTCAGTGATACCAAGTTTAAGCAGTTGAACAGTGGGTGGAGGAGGGGATAGAATTGGCATTAGGTCACATTTCACATCTGCAAGATGGTCATCTTTGTGCCAGATGAAATCTTTGACAGTTGAAAGGATCTGAAAACATTATTTTACTTTGCTTCAAGCAACCTTTATTCTGTGAAGTGAATAAAATCAGCCCGTTGAAATCGCTCAAGCTCACAAAGTATCCATCCTACTCTGATCCCTCTGTCCTGGGATTCCAGCACCATTCAAATGAAGCTCAACCAACAGTATTCCATTTCTTGAGTACGCACGTTACTGCCTTTCAGTCTAAACAATGATTTCAACTGCTTTACATCATAATCGCCACTCCCTTTTCTCAAAGAACAGGTGCTGGTTATGAGTCTGCAAGAACCACTTACACCTCCATTCGACTCATCTTTTGTTTATTTATTTATCTCATTGCCAACCCAATTTGTTTCCCACCTTCAACATCTTTGTTTTGCCCTCTACCATATCGCAGACCTTTAATCTATCATTCCCCCTCCCTTGACACTGGCTTAAAAACTGTTCAATCTCGAACTTCTGCCATTGCTGAAAAGGAAAGGTTAACTGTTGATCCTGCCTAACACACAGAATGTTTCTGGCCTTATAGGTTTTATTGATGGTTAGTTATGAAGATGTCCCTGCATTGACTCCATAGCACAGAAGGACAGGGGCTCTTTAACAAGTATTGGCGATGCAGTGCGTACGATGGAGATGGCAGCAGAACATGAGGGGCAAGTTATTACAAGTTATGTAAGGGAAGATTTAGATTGGAGTTTGATGATTCCTCTTTACCCAGAGAAATATAAACCTGTGGAACTCATTTGGTGAATGTTGTTTTGTCTGAGATCCTTTAAATAAGAGCTGGGTCTGTTTCTACTGGGGAAGAGATCACAAATACATAACTGCTCACATTAATCATAGTAAGAAGTCTTACAACACCAGGTTAAAGTCCAACAGGTTTGTTTCAAACACGAGCTTTCGGAGCACGGCTCCTTCTTCAGGCTCACATTAATCATGGTCAAAAAGTGGGGCCCTGCACACGTTTCGATCACTCAAGATGCTTGGAGACATTTTCCAGTTCTTTTCATTAAACTGTTTTTTTCATACTTCCCAAGAGATTACATGGCTCTGGGAGGAGAGCATCGTATTTTGATATATTGGATATCACGACAATTTGGCACAGGTGGAATGTTTCCTGTGTTATTTTTGTATGTTTGGCTGCAACTTACCTTGTGAACTGAAGCCTCTTCAAGCACTGCTTCTCAATGGGGGGGTGAGTCTTGTGTCGTATGCTCTGATCTGGGATCACTGGTGAGTGGGCGGCAAGTATCTCCAGTGATGCCGGAGCTGGATTGGCCTCCATTGCTTGCTCCTCCTCTCCTTCCTCCAAAAGAAAAGCAAAAAAATACAGGGGAATTCCCAAAGGGAAACACTGTCTGAAATGGTGGGACCAGATTGAGGCCTGATCAACCTGCAGAGGCCATCCCCCCTCCCCCCCCACCATTGGCAACACTGCTGCATCAGTAAACCTCAGGCACGAGCCAGTCGGCAAGGCACAGGAATAAGGCTGTTTGATTGGAGATGGTGTGTGACTAAAGCATTTGGAAGCCGCTCAGCCACACAATAGAAAGGAGGTCAAAACTTTGGAGAGGGTGCAGAGGTGATTTAGCAGAACAATACCAGGGACTTGGTTATGAGAAGAGGCCCGAGAAGCTGCCTTATTCTCCTTAACACAGAAAAAGTTATGGGAAGACTTAATACGGGTGCTCTAAATTCTGAAGGGAACTGATCCAAGTAAATAAAGAGAACTATTTCCACAGGCAGTAGAATAAATCACCAGAGAACAGAGATGTAAGCTAATCTTCGAAAGAATCAGCAGAGATTTTGCGCAGCGAGTATGGTCTGTAAAGCATTGCCTGAAACAGTGGTAAAAGCAGATTCAACGTTAGTTTCCAAAAGGGAATTGGATGTATACTTGAAATGGGGAAAAAAACAGCAAAGTTTTGGGGGAAAAGTGAAAAGTGGGACAATTGAATAGCTTTCAAAGAGTGATTTTGTGATCTTGTAGTTTTACCCAAGATGGCCAGCACAGCTACATTTCTTTGTGCCCTCAGGGATATGGGCATTTCCAGTTAACCGTCTTCTCCTTGAAGCACTGGAGCCCCTGTGCTGATAGAGTTAATAGGACGTATGAAGATTGGCCTTCTTTGGACCAGTAGCAGAACACTAGTTGGATGATCAGTGATTGTGGCATCAGCTTCTAAGTCTACTGCAATTGTTTCAGCACTGAGGTCTGGTACAGGCACAGTGGAGGGGAAGCAGATAGGGCTTTAGAAACATAGCATCAGGAACAGACACCTGGCTGAGTTGAGCTCTTTCTTCGCAGTTAGTTCTTCAAGGCTGACAATGCTCCTCTGATAAGTTACCAAAGGCTCTCTAGTTGAAACACACCACAATATGCCCGGTGTGTTCATTAAACAACAAAGACAGGGGGTACAATTCAGCCAAAATATTTCCAAGTGTCATTTTAGGCAGGTTTGACGAGGCGTTTTCCGTCAGCTTTTTGGGTGAGATCCGAATCCAGGATTCACCCACACTTGGGACAGTTTTTGGGTCTTGGGGAGTTTCTCACCGGTCTAGCCCACACTTATACATTTTTTCAGCAGTGGTGAGCTGAACTCACTGAGGAGACCAGCTCCTCAGAGATGGGGCCACTATTTTGAAAGAGTGCCCCAAAGTCCCCCACACCTCCCACCCACATACAATGCCACCCCAACAAACATGGGCATGCCCCCCCCCCCCCCCCTAGTAAGGACACCCTGCTGTGGGGTCGCTGAGGCACACCCCCTTTCAGGACCCCACCTTTACCACCAACCTTTATGAGGCCCCTTCATCTTTCCTTTCATAGGCATGCCCCCCCTCAGACCCCAACCATTGACAGTACCACCTTAGCACCCAGACAGTACCAAGCAGGCACCCTGGCAGTGCTCAGTTGGCACTGTCATGGCGTCCAGTTGGCACTGTCCGGGTGCCCAGGGAGTGCCAGGGTATTGCCCTACCCTCGGCAACTCGGGGAGTTCTAATGATTTCCGAAACCCCACCTCACCCCGGTGACTCCTGGGTGCCAGTTGAATGGGGTGTTGGCACATTTAAATGAGCTTAATGACTCAATTAAATATCATTATCTGGATCACGCCCAGCGAGGGCTCGTGACTTGCAATCGGCTTGGCACCCAGCGTGAATCCCGATTTGGGCTTCGACTGTGATTCACCTGTTGCGCTCGGCTTGGTATCGTAGCTGAATCGCGCTTCGAGTGTGCAGGAGGGTGAGCATAAGGGTGGAGTGAGAGAGCATGTGAAAGTGAGAGAGGAAACGAGGGAAAGCTATTGAGTGTAAGCAAGAGTGAGAAGGAGTGAGAGAGGGCTAGTGTATAAAAGGGTGCTCCTGTGAGAAAGTGTGCGAGGTTGTGTGTGCAAGTAAGGGTAAGTATTTTGACAGTGTGTGAGATTATCAGATGGCGGTGAGAAAAAAAATGAGTGAGTACATGTGAGAGAAGAGGAGGATGGTGTGAGAGGTTACGAATGAGCACAAGGGGAGGAGCATGAGGAGAGGGTATGTATCAGAGTGAATGTTTCTGAAACCATACGAAAGAGGTGTAAGAAGAAGAATGTAGGAGATAAGAGTGAATACAGGTGAGAGAGGATAATAACAAGTGTGAGTGAGTGTGAGTGGGAGTGTATTAGGCTGAGACACAGACGTGCAGTAAGTACAAGGCTGACAATGGATTAACACAATGCCAGCTCATTCAGTTAATGTAGGTCACTTCCCCAGGTAAAAAACTAAAAATAACCCAAAATGCTCATTGAATTAGAGAGTACCAACAGTATTCTGCAGAATCAGTGTAGATCAGAACACAAAGATTAAACCGTATATGACACAGCCACATGCATGAACACACAAACAGGCACACAGAAATGCATAATTCAATAAACACACAGTGCACAATAATATAGTTACAGTAACACAGGACAACACAAAATGCACAGCTACATGGAACAAAGTACCTACACAAGAAGCAAAAAAAGAAATGCACACCACACGTAACTATATACAGCAACAAACACAAGCTGCAAAACAATAGAAGACAACGTACACAACACATAGAACAGTAACAAGCAGATGTTAAACAAGCGTTGACATATATAACACAGACACAGCATCACAGAACAACAGCTGATTACTCAATTTCCCAAATAGATTAGTCCATATGTGGACGGAAGTTCCCCACTGGTATCAAACAACACTTAGTCACTTTTTTGGGCCCTGGGGAGTTTCTCACCAGTTTAGCCCACACCGACTTTTTTTCAACACTGGGGAGCTCAACTCTGAGATCGGACTACCATTTTGAAATGGTGCCCAGATCTCTAAGTGAGCTTGTGGGTCCCCCACACATGGGTATTACCTCACAATCCCCCTCCCCCTCAAGTAAGGACACCCCGTTATGGGGTCCCTGGGAGTCCCCCCTCTTCAGGCACCCCCAACCCCATTATAGGTCACAAACCCCAGCTACCATGACCACCACCGATCACCCCCCAACCTTCCAGAGGCCCCTACTTAGCTACCCTGCACCCACGACCCTTCAAACACCACTCCACCCTCCTTTCATGGGCATAGCCCCCCATGGGCCCCAACCCTTGGCAGTGCCACCCTGGCACTTTTGCACTGCCACCCATCCAGTGCTCCTGACAGCTTGGCAATGTCACCCAGGTACCTTGACAGTGCCAGCTGGGCAGTGCCAAGGTGCCCACATTCTGGGGGAAGGCCAGGGAGCCACCCTGCACTATCCTTGACCACCTTGGTGTTGGTGTCTCCGATGGCTCGGGAGACCCCATGGGTGCTGTTCCACCTGGTCCACATTTGTGTGGACCAGAACTGAACGGTACCCGGTTGCAGTCTCCCTGGGGAGGACGGTAGATCCCGGGTAAGCAGCCTAAATAGGTTTAAAATCTACTTAGGTGCGTGCCATTTGGTCACACCCCTTTTGGGTGCTCTTCAGATTGCGGGACTTGGGTAGATCCTGCTGCCGGGAAGCCCGCGAGAGGTCTCTCCTGGGATCTACCAGTCACATTGTGCTCTTGCTAGAGCTCAACGCGGCCACAAAATTGTGCTCATAGTTTAAAAGCATCACCTTCTGTATTGTTGAAAGCCATCAAAGGCCAGGAGAATGCCTATAGTAAACAGCAATTCAACAGGCCAGGCAACATAGGTTTAAGTTCACAGAAGATGTGGCGGTGAACATAGAACAGTACAGCACAGAACAGGCCCTTCGGCCCTCAATGTTGTGCCGAGCCATGATCACCCTACTTAAACCCACGTAACCCGTATACCCGTAACCCAACAATCCCCCCATTAACCTTACACTACGGGCAAGTTATCATGTCCAATCCACCTAACTTGCACATCTTTGGACTGTGGGAGGAAACCGGAGCACCCGGAGGAAACCCACGCACACACAGGGAGGACGTGCAGACTCCACACAGACAGTGACCCAGCCGGGAATCGAACCTGGGACCCTGGAGCTGTGAAGCATTGATGCTAACCACCATGCTACCGTGAGGCCCCAAAGGTGAGGGAAGGGGAAATTCTGAGAAGCCTAATCTGCAACCTATTGCTGTGTTTCAAGCTGCTTGACTTGCAGTTTTCTTCAAGTCGCAACTTGGAAGGCAAAGTACAGCGAGACCTTTTCAAATTCAGGGTAAACTGGGAAGTGGCCCGAGCATTGATTTGTCACACACCACTTAAGGTTGGATGCAATTGATCTGTTCCATCCCCAGCAAAAGAACCACAAAAGACTATTGTGATTGAAGGAGGAAGCCCCAGTCTATCCTTCTTCTATCCCAAGTCTATCCCTTCTTAGGGATAAGGTGACAAACCTTGATGGGGTGGATATATTCTGGAAGCTATCACATGACCAACTCCAATCATTGGTCATCTGACATCTCCATGATTGGATTATTCTTGTCAGTCCGTCTTTTTCCCCCCTCATCTATATATATTTTTTAAGTATATCTATGAATTCTTAACCCTGCCCCAGTTACTCACAGGAGACTAATCTAATTCAAGATGAATTCACATCGGGATTCCTGAAAAGTTTAACATAACCTTAACTAAGGACAGACAACAATTACGTCAATGAAGGTAGGTTTGAAGGCACCAGCCAGAAAATCATGAGCCAAACACACACCATTTAAATTCAACCAATAGGTGCCCATTGCCTAAAGATTCCTGGGCAATAGGACCTCACCGTCTCTTTTCACGTTTGTTCACATTCCTGCCATGCCCTGAGTGTTAGGGGAACCTCTGGGCTCTAACAACGAATGAACTGTACAAGTACCCTACAGATGGTTGTGGGATTTCTGATTACCTCTGTCTTTCCTGGCCTCAACCTGCAAATTTAGCTGATTAAGGAGCCCTGACCAGAGGCACCGTATACACCAAATTCTTCCAGTGTCTGGGGGCAGTACCGTCTTAAGACTACAAAGTGAGGAAGGAAAACCTCGTTTTTAGGCTGTTGGAGGTCTGACTTTTTGAACACTTCAATATTACAAACAAGGGAATTCGGCTGCTTTTTATAAATGTACTTCACAAATATTTTCACCCCGCCTGTGAAGATATCAAAATAATTCAAAAGGTTAATTGAATGTTTGCCTTTACCACAAGAAGATTAGAGTACAGAGGGTTGTAGTCACCATATGCTAAACAAATATTTGGGAGGTGCAAGTCGGGCTTGGAGGGGATACAGCGCAGATTCACTAGAATTTAAATTATGAGGAAAGGTTGCACAGACTAAGCTTGTAATTCATTAATTAGAGAAGATTAAGGATGAACTAATTTAAGTATTTAAGATGATTAAAGGAGATTTTCAGTGGCGGCCACAAAGTGAGTGGTCGTATACAGGGCGACTCCTGCTTGAAGGCATTTTACCTGAGTTTTGGGTAGTTTGGGCAAAAAAGCGGTGCGGAGAGTGTAGGGGAGAGGTTCTCCTCTGGGTGGGCATGTTTTCGGGTTATCAAACTCGGCAGAAGACTGTGAAAGGCCTGGCGAAAGAGTTGGAGGAGGCGCGTGGCGCAGCATCAATCACAAAAATGGCAGAGCGGGAAGGGTCGTCATTGGCTGGAAAACTGCAAATGGAGCAGTTGATGAGTTTCATCAAGGAGGAATTTCTGCAGCAACGAAAGGAAATGCAGAACGACTGGTCAAAGGGGATTACGGGGGCAGTGGCATCTCTTTGCAGGACCCTGGAACGGGTGGATAAGAGCCTCGAGATGCAGGGGGCAATGATCCAGGCGGTAGAAAAGGTGTCCGACCAGAGTGACCGTATTGTGTCATTGGAGGCAGAGATGGTGATCCTGGGGATATGTGAGTCGCGGCGAAGGTGGAGGACCAGGAGAATAAGTCCGGGCAGCAATACCTGCAGATTGTGGGCCTGCCGGAGGAAGTGCCGGGAACGTGTGAAATGAGCTACGTTGCGAGGATGCTGGCCAGGTTGGTGGAGAAGCTGTTGGACAAGTACCCGGAGATGGATCGGGAACATTGGTTCCTGAGGCAGAAGCCAAGAGCAGGGGAGCCACCACAGACAGTGATTGTGTGGATGTATAAGTTCCAGGATAAGGAAAAGACCTTGAGGTGGGCCGGGGCACAGTGGGAAGGAAAACGAATTAGGATCGACCAAGACATCGGAGCGGAGCTGGCCAGGAGATGGGTGGGGTTCAACAAAGTCAAAGCAGCATTGTATCAGTGTAAGATTCGGTTTGGAGTGTTGTACCCGGCCAGACTGTGGGTAATTTAGGAGGATCTAGAATATTATTTTGGGACGCCGGAAGAGACAAATGACTTTATGAAGGAGCATATGTTAGGGGAGAGCTGAAGGGTGGCTTTGGTAGAGGAATTATCTCTGCGAAAGTTGTTTTTACTGTTACTGTAAGGGGGGTGGTTGCTCCCCCTGTGCCCTCCCCCCAAAACCTTTTGGGTTTTTTTTGTTGTGTTTTTAATATATTGCTTTTTTGATTTTTTTTGTGGGCTTGTTAGTATTTTTTACTGTAGTTTTATGCTTTTTGCACGTTGGAATTTGTGTATGGAAATTTAATCATGGGGTGTGAGAGGGGAAATGCATGGGTCATTGGAAGGGACCTTCAGGTTCGAGTCGCACGCTAGCAAGAAGTGCTAATGAACGGAAATGAAGTGGGCGGGAGGGCAGAGAGGCTGTGGTGGTTAGCCAGTTTTCTTGGGGGGTGGGGAGGAAGGCGATGTGGCAGTTATGGAGGATGAGTTTGGTCATGGACGGGGTAGGGGGCCATCTTGGGTGGTCAGATTCAGGATGGGGATGTGAAGGCGGAGCCTAAGAGTGATGATGGCGGACTCGAGGAAGGGGAGGAGGCAGCGTCTGGTGAGACTTGTGACTTGGAACATCCGCGGGCTAAATGAGCCAATTAAATGGTCTCAGGTGTTCGCACAGCTGACAGAGTTTGAGAGCGGTGGTGATTTTCTTGCAGGAGACACATCTCCGGGTGAAAGTTCAGATGAGGTCGAGGAAGGGTTGGTGGGCCAAGGGTTTCACTCGGGGTTAATTTGAAGTCATGGGGGGTGGGGGGGGTCATTTTGTTGAGCAAGAAAATGGGGTTTACGGGGGCCAGGGAGGTGCGGGACCTGGCCGGTGGGGGGTGGGGGGGAATTTTTCAATAAATGAGTGGGGTGCTAGTGGGGACGTCAGTGGTTTTGGTGAAAGTCCATGCGCCCAATTAGGATGGTGCCAATTTGTGAAGAGGTTATTAGGCGTGATTCCACATTTAGACTCTCACCAGCTGATCATGGGGCCAGGGTCTTCAATTGTGCAATGGAGCCGAGGTTGGATAGGTCAAGCTCTATGTGAATGGGGAAGTCAAGAATAGCGCAAGAGCGGGGAGAGTTTATGGAGAGGAAGGGGATTGTGGATCCGTGGAAGTCCGGACACCGGAGAGAGTGGGAGTATTCCTTCTTCTCGCATGTGTAGAGGGTGTATTGTAGGATCGATTTCTTTGTAGTGAGCTGGGTGGTGCTGATGGGGGTCTTCGTGGCAGAGTATGCAGGAATAGTGGGTGGAATTCTCCCACTCCCCGCAGGGTCGGGGAATGGCCCGGGGCCGGCGTAAATCCCGCCCCCGCCCCCGCCGTGGCCAGAATTTTCTGCCACCCGGGAATCGGCGGGAGCGGGAATCACGCCGCGCTGATCGCCGTGCCCCCCGCGGGGATTCTCCGGCCCGCGATGGGCCGAAGTCCCGCTGCTGACAGGCCTCTCCCTGGGAATTGGAGCACCTCTGGTGCCGGCGGGAGTTGCGGTGCGAGCGGGCCCCCGGGGGGGGGGGGGGGGCGCGGGGCGATCGGACCCCGGAGGGTGCCCCCACGGTGGCCTCGTCCGCGATCGGGGCCCACCGATCGGCGGGCGGGCCAGTGCCGTGGTGGCACTCTTTTTCCTCCACCGCCGCCACGGCCTCCACCATGGCGGAGGAGGAAGAGACCCCCTCTACCGTGTCAGCGCCGGCAGTGACGTCAGCGGCCGCTGACGCACGGGCGCATGCGCGAACCGGCGAAGACCTTTTGGCCAGCCCCGACGCCGGCCGTGGGTGTCAAAGGCCGTTGGCGCCGGTTTTGGCGCCAACCACTCCTAGCCCCTAAAGGTGAGGACAATTCCGCTCCGTTACACTACGCTCCGCTACGCCGGGACCCCGAGCCCCGCCGGGTAGGGGAGAATCCCGGCCAATGTTTTCGGACCACACTCTGCACTGGTTAGATTTCAGACTTTGCGACGGACAGGCGCAAGGCCGGGTTGGAGGTTGGATTCGGGGTTTTGGCTGACAAGGAGTTCTGTGGGAAAGGGAAAGTCGCGAATCAGAACTATGTTGAGCTTAATCAGCATGGGGAGGTGGTGACGGCTACATTTTGGGAGGCTTTGAAAACGGTCGCCGGGGGGGGGGGAAATAATTTTGTTCAAGGCTGATACAGAAATGATGAAGAGGGGGGAGCACCTGCAGTAATTGGATGAGATAGTTGAGGTGGACAGGAGATATTTGGCGGCCCCCATGAAGGAGCTGTTGGTAGAGATAAAGAAGTTGCTGGGACAGTTGACTGGTTGACGACGGGAAGGGCGTTGGGTCAGATGCGGCGGGCGAGGGGGGTGATATACGAGTATGGAGAGAAGGCGGGTCATATGTTGGCCCACCAGCTGCGGCGTCAGACAGCATCGCGGGAAATTCTTCAGTTGAGAGCAGAGGAGAGCATGTGGCGTCGGACCCGGAGAGGATAAATGAGGTGTTTAAGGCCTTCTAGAGGGGCCAAGCCGGTCGGGGAGGTGATGGTTATGGGGCGGTTTCTGGATGGAGTGGATTTCCCGAAGTTGTAGGAGGAAAAGAGGCAGGTGCTGGAGGAGTCATTGGGGTTAAATGAGGTGATGAAGTGTATCGGTAGGATACAGGCGGGGATGCGCTGGGGCCGGATGACTTCCCGGTGGAATTTTATAAGCAGTTTGCGACGGAGTTCGCTCCTCACATGTTGGGCAGGTTTAGTGAGGCATGTTTAGTGAGGCTATGGAAAAGCGGGAGCAGCCGGCTATGTTGGTGCAGGCGTCACTTTCGCTGATCCTTAAAAAGGGGACGAACCCACTGGAGTGTGGGTCCTATAGGCACATTTCACTACTGAATACGGACGTGAACGTTCAGGCTAAGGTGTTAGCATGTAGGCTGGACGGGTGCGTGCCGGAGGTGGTCTCAGAGGTCCAAACGGGTTTTGTGAAGGTGAGGCAGCTCTCTAATAATATTAGGAGATTGCTAAATGTAATTATAACTCCGTTGGGGGACAAGTGCTGGAGGTGATAGTGTCCATGGACGGGGCGAAGGCATTTGGTTGGTGGTATGTGTTCACGATTTTGGGTAGGTTTGGGTTTTTTCTGTTGGGTCTGATTACTGTATGTGTCTCCCATGGAAAGTGTACGAACAAATGAGACGAGCTCAGGTACTTCAGGTTATATAGGGGTACGATGCAGGCTGACGCCATTGTTATTCGCATTGACGATTGAGCCAGTGGCATGGCCCTCAGGGCCTTGGCTGAGCGGCTAGTGTTGTGAGTGGGGGCAGGGAGCACTAGGTATCGCTCTATATCAGTGATTGTCAAATTCAGGGGCGCGACCCGCAGGTGGGTCGCGGGCGGGCGTCGGGAGGGTCGCGGAGCCGTCCTTCGCGGCACTCCTGATTGCGCAAATCCGCGCGCAGCAGTCGGCTTTTAATAACGCCCTCTGCAAGCGGCCTTCAAAATGGCCGCGAGCACGTAAAAATAAAGTGGCAGCATTGCGCATGCGATCATCGGTCCACGTGCGCATAACCGGTGATCGGGCCGCATGCACAGTGCGGCCGCTTTTTTAAAAAACGGTCGCAGGTTTTTGTTTTACAAGTTCGGGGGGGGGGGGGGGGGGGGGGGGGGGTTTATTCATTTTATTAATTTAATTTTTATTTTTTTCATTTATTTTTATTTTTTTTACAAGTTCGGGGGGGTTTATTTGATAAAATTTTACAAGATAAAAATGCTGAACTTTAGGCAGATGGAGACTCCATACTTCCCGACACCGGAAGGCTTCATCCTCATCCAACAGGTTTCATTGGAGGAACGTGTACGAGGGCCAAAGGGACCCAAAACCATTTCCTCCATTTTTGTCAGCAGCAAACAAGGTAAGAGAAAATGGTGGGTCGTGCAGGTCAGCTAGCGTGGGTCGCGAAGGTCAGCTGGGTTGGGTCCCGAAGGTTGGCCAGTTGGTAAAAATGGGTCCCGGGAAAAGAAGTTTGAAGTATACTGCTCTATATGGACGATCTGCTGCCGTTTGTGTCGGACCCACTGGAGAGTATGGGTAGAATTATGGGTTTGTTGGAAGTTTGGGGCCTCTTCTCAGGTTATAAATTAAATGTAGGGAAAAGTGAGGTGTTCCGGTGAATGCGACAGGGTGGGGGCAAACCTGGGGGCTCGGCCATTTAAGGTGGCAAGGGAGTGATTTCGCTATCTAGGGATCCAGGTAACCCATTAGTGGGCCACGATGAATAGGTGGAACCTGACGGGGCTGGTGAAGGAGGTCAATGAAATGAAAAAAAAAGAAAATCGCTTATTGTCACGAGTAGGCTTCAATGAAGTTACTGTGAAAAGCCCCTAGTCGCCACATTCCGGCGCCTGTCTGGGGAGGCTGGTACGGGAATCGAACCGTGCTGCTGGCCTGCTTTAAAAGCCAGCGATTTAGCTCAGTGAGCTAAACCAGCCTCTTAAAGGGGATCTTAAGAGGTGGAACGCGCTGTACAGGGCATGTACGGGAGGGTGCAGTTGGTTCAGATGAACACGCTGCTAAGCTTTCTGCTTGTGTTTCAGTCCCTCCCAATTTTTCTCCACAGAGCCTTTTTCCGCAAGGTGGATGAGATAATCTCGGAATTTGTGTGGGCGAGGAAGATGTCGAGGGTGAAGAGGGCTCTGTTGCAAAGGTACAGGCAAGGAGGGGGGTTGGTGCTCCCAAACCTAATGCGCTACTATTGGGCAGCACGGTAGCATTGTGGATAGCACAATTGCTTCACAGCTCCAGGGTCCCAGGTTCGATTCCCGGCTTGGGTCACTGTCTGTGCAGAGTCTGTACATTCTCCCTGTGTGTGCGTGGGTTTCCTCCGGGTGCTCCGGTTTCCTCCCACAGTCCAAAGATGTGCGGGTTAGGTGGATTGGCCATGCTAAATTGCCCTTAGTGTCCAAAATTGCCCTTAGTGTTGGGTGGGGTTACTGGGTTATGCGGATAGGGTGGAGGTGTGGACCTTGGGTCGGGTGCTCTTTCCAACAGCTGGTGCAGACTCAATGGGTCGAATGGCCTCCTTCTGCACTGTAAATTCTATGATGATCTATGATGAATGTAGAGAAGGTGAGGTGATGGCGCTGGGGGCAGGGGGGGTCGAGTGGATCAGGCTGGAGAAGGAGTCCTGTAAGAGCTCATGTTTGAGGGCTCTAGTCCGGTGGTGGAGACAACTAATAAGATCTGGACTCAGTTGAAGAGGCACTCTAAACTGGGCCACATGTCGGCGCTAACGCCAATGTGTGGGGATCATAGGTTTAATCCGGGGGGGGGGGGGGGGGGGGGGATATGGATGAAATGGATGAATCGGCAGTGGAGAGAGGAAGAATGGTGTGGGAAGGGATATGTTCTTGGAGGGGATGTTTGCAGGGCTGGAGGAACTGCAGGAGAGGTTTGAGGTACCAAGGGGGAGTGAGTTCAGGTACTGGCAGATGCACAAAAGGAGCTGCCTTTGTTCTCCCAATTACTGGAGTACACGCTACTGGAGAAAATGCTGCTCTCAAAAGAGGTGGGGGAGGGCAGGATTGGCTGTGTATATATATATATATATTATATGGATGGTTGGGAGAGCAGGGCAAGGCATTAGTGAAAAGGATCAAATGTAAGCGGGAGGAGGAATTGGAGATGGAGATAGAATGAGGGCTCTGGTCTGAGAGAATGCGGCGAGTGAACTCAACCTCCTTGCGCGCAAGAATGAGTTTGATACAATTTAAAGTGGTGCATGGGGCTCAGATGAGTGTTTTGTTTTCCGGGATAGCAAATTAATGTGAGCAGCGTGGGTGAGGACCAGTGAATCATGCTGTGTTCTGGGAGTGCGAGGGATTGGGGAGCTACTGGGTGGCGGTGTTCGGGATCCTACCGAGGGTAGCGGGGTGGAGGTGAATTGGAACCTATGGTGGCTATCTTTGGGGTGCTGGAGGTGTCGGAGCTGCTGGAGGGGAAGGCGACGATGTCATGGCCTTAACCTCACTGATTGCCCGGCGACGGATTCTTTTGAATTGAAGTTGGCTACATCACCAGGGGTTGCAGCTTGGCTGGGGGATTTATATGAGTTTCTGTGGTTGGAGAAGATCAAATTAATCTTAAGGTGGTCAGAAGAGGGCTTTAAGGTATGATGGAGGATGTTTATGGAAATATTTGAGCTCTCCATCCTGGCGGGGGGCGGCGGTGGACTAAATGCGGACAAATGTACAAACTACATTCTTTTGATTGGATTCGAATTGATGTTATTGATAGTGTTTGGAATAAAATGTCTTTTTTTTTTTAAAAAGCTGCTTGAAGGAGTTAATAGGGTAGATAGAGACTATGGGCGCCACTGAATGGCCACATTGCGCCTGCACAGCAGCTCGCCGCGGCACAACGTGGCTAGCAGAAGCTGGGAGATCCCACTCCTGGGATTGCCTCGTGATCTAACATGATTTTGCGAGTCGTTGCAAAGTGAATCCCACTCATTGTGGCCGGAATCACTTTTTGGCAAATGTGCATATTAGAGGGAGACAGCCGATCTCACTTTAATATGCAGTTTCCTGAGGCACCTGGGGCATTGGGATCTATCCCCTTCGCCTCGGGTGAGCGCCGTTCAGTACCAGCCTCCACAAACGGGACTCATGGGGTCTACCAGGGGAATTGGAGGCCCCCAGGTGCTTGCCTACTGTGTAAGGTGTCCAGGTGGCACTGTCAGCTAGCAGGGGTACTGCCAGGGTACCAGGTTGGGACTGCCAAGGTGCCAAGCTGGCATTTTTTGCATGGCAGCGATTGAGCTGGGGGTGCCCTGTGCAGATGTTGGGGGGTTGTGGGGATCCGGGCACCTCCTCATAGTGAGTTTGGGCTTGGGGAAGGGGGGGATGGATCAAGTGTTGTGATGGGGGCTCCAGAGATCCGGACTGAGAAGTTCTAGTGCGCGGAGCCCCTCAGTGCAAAACACGGGTCTATGTGCGGCTTCGCGTTCCCCACTGAGGCCCCCTATCTAACCGGGGGAGCGTTAAATTACAGGGCGTTTCTCGGTGCTGCGAGCGCCGGGAAACACGCGGCTGAATGCCCTCGGTATAGGACTTGTACCCAATTGGTCAAATTGCGCCCAATTTACTTTGCTGAGGGGAATGATAACAAGGGTGCATAATATGAGAATTCAAAATAAGCTGTTGAGGGGTAATATCGTGAAGTACGTCTTCAAACAAAGAATAGTGAAAACGTAGAACTCTCTCTCCCAAAAAGGTAGTGGATGGTTGTTCAATTGAAAATTTTAAAATGGAGATGACAGATTGGCCATTCTCAATTGCCCTTAGTGTCTAAAAAGGTTAGGTGGGGTTACGGGGATAAAGGGCATAGGGTGGGGGTGTGGGGCTGATCCAGGGTGCTCTTTCCAAGGGCCGCTGCAGACTCGATGAGCTGAATGGCCTCCTTCTGCACGGTAAAATTCTATGATTCTACGATTGTTACGCTATGGAACCGAGGTGGAAAAATTGAGTGAAGATACAGAAAATTCATGATTTAAATGAATGCTAGAATAGACTTGAGGGTCGACAGGCCAGCATCTGTTCCTATACGCTTTACAAAGCAGCAAGGAATGAGCTGGATGTCACTCAGCACCATGGGCATCATAACTCACAGGAGAACTGACCTGTTGTTTGGTGCTTTGCTGGCATCACAGTGATGGTGACATTGTCATCGCTCTTTTGTCCAATCGTATCAGTGACCGACAACTGAATCACATACATGCCCTCTCGTAAACCACTCAATTTCAACATGCCAGGCTGCGGAGACTAAAATGTGACAAAAATATATTCAAACAAGGTTCTTTAAATCTCAACTATAACACATATTGAAGTGTGCAATTAATATAACATGTCAGCTGTGGCTTGAAGGTAGTACACTAAGCTCTGAGTCAGAAGGTTTAGAGTTCAATCCTCAAGAAAAAAATAGTTCAGGTTGAAAATTATATTATGTTTGTTCCTGTGTAAATGAATCTGAGTGGTAGTTTTAGCCAGCACAATGGATGTTCAGGTGGTTCTTAGTTGCCGGTCAGAGAGATCAAGAGAGCTTGGTGGATAGCCTCTGTACTGAAGGGTATTTCTCCCTTGTTAGAGATCCAGGCTCTCAGATGAGATGTTAAAATGAGTTCCCCGCCCTATAGATTGTTTTCAGTATGGTAAAACAGAAAGTTAGGGCACATCAGAAGGCCATTCAGTCCATTCTGCCTTTGCTGGCTGAAAACGAGCTATTCAGCTGAATTCCAATTTTCCACGCTTGGCCGGTGGCCTTGTAGTTTTTTGGCACTTAGAACATACAGTGCAGAAAAAGGCCATTCGACCCATTGGGTCTGCACCGACCCACTTAAGCCCTCACTTCCACCCTATCCCCGTAACCCAATAACCCCACCTAACCTTTTTTTTTGGGTCACGGAGGGCAATTTATCATGGCCAATCCACCTATCCTGCACGTCTATGGACTGAGAGAGGAAACCGGAGCACCCGGAGGAAACCTACGCAGAGAAGGGGAGAACACACAGACAGTGACCCAGCGGGGAATCAAACCTGGGACCTTGGCGCTGTGAAGCCACAGTGCTATCCACTTGTGCTACCGTGCTGCCCCATTTCAAGTGCAATTCCAAGTATTTTCCAGGTTGTATGAGATCTTCGGTCACCTTTTAGGCACTTCTGCCAATTATGTTTACATCCAACTGAGGGGGCAGATGGGATATTGGTTTAACATCTCAGTCCGAAAGCCAAAACTCCCGAGGAGCATCAGCCTAGATTTTGTGCTAATGTTCCTGGGCTGGGACTTGAACCTTCTGACTCAAGAGGTAAGCGTGCTGTCACTAAGCCATGGCAATGGTAAGTAAAACACAACTTAATACTTTGTCTTGTTAGCAGATTAGGGTGCACTGCATTCTCCTTCAAGTGTTTTGTGGCAAGGTTGATGTTTGTTTCTATCAGTTTTGGAACGTGTCATTACTTCATGTGCGTTTTAGATTTAAGACTGATAATCACACTGCAATATGGATGATTTTTAATGATTAAGAGCTGAACTAAAGTCAATAAAACATAAAACCTTACATGAGCTTTGCATTACTTTCATATTAACTGACATATTGTGCAACAACCACACAGAGGTTTTCTGATCACAGTATGAAAGCAGGAAGTATACTCCACATTAGCTGGCAAAAACCAGTCACAGTTTTATATACAACATAGAAATGCAGAGTGCAAATTAGCAGAGTGGCATTGAGGCCCAGAGTGAGAATGTAGGACGTAGGATAGCATTTTGGAGTTTAAAAGGGAGGGTTACAAGAGGAGGTTCAGAGAAGCACTGACCAGAATAGTAATCAATAAATTAAAGGTTGTGACAGAGGGAGAGGTAAAATATTTGAACGCCCCATCAAATGACATCCTTTGCCTAGATGCTGGACAGACTCCATGGGGAGTTGAAAGCTGTTGTCGAGGAGGAGAAAAAGAACACAAAGGAAAACCTGAGCTTGATTGGTAAAAGAGATGTGGGAGAGCCAACTGAGATCATGGTGTCAAGAACGGCAATAGATTGAAGATAGAGTAAGGGTGGAGCCATTACAGGCAAGAGGCAGGTAAGACTGAGAAGAGGAACAAAGTGACACTATGTTTGAAGAATGAATTACTATTTTCTAATATCATGTTTCAGCCGTTCTGTTTCATCCAAGTTACTGTCTTTAAATTCAGGTAAGTTAGCATAAAATAATTCAGTGAGGAAAAATAATGCCTGTCTGGAATGGTCACAAAGCAGGTTTGTGAGCTTCTTATCTCAAACAACAAGCTGCCAGCAGATTATTTATTGGGCCTGGTGCTCCAATATTGACTTCTTTGTCCTTCACATTCCATACAAAAACAGCGTACAAGTTACAGAGTGTCACTGCAATAACAAGCAAAGAGGGAACAGAGAACAAGCTAGTGAGGCTGCATAGATGCCCAGCTGAATGTGAAATTCCAGGGAGGAAGGAGATATTTGCTTCACTTTAAGCAAATTACACTGGAAAGCAGATTGTATGCTATATTATCATTTCTGCCTGGGGAGAACTGCACATTTCCCCCGGGCACTGGGCAGATTTCAAATTCTAGGCATTGGGAAAATTCCAAATTTCCAGCACCTGTGTAAGTTCCATTCCAGGTTCCGGGGAAATACTGCAAGGATTATTAAGCTATGAAGTTACAATCCAAAAATTTAAATGCAAAAACAGGATGAAGATTACAGATAGACCAAGGACAATATCCTCAACAGAATTATCAATGGGATTCTAGTTTCAGATATTCATTCTCACAAACACGATCAGACGAAGATACAAACCTGAGCTCTTGGACACTTTAAACACTTGGGCTCCCTCACAGGGATTCTGATGATAGGAGATTGAGCAGAAACATTTTTTTTCTTTTTTATAAATTTAATTACCAATTCTTTTTTTTTTTCCGATCAAGGGGCAATTTAACGTGGCCAATCCACCTACCCTGCATATCTTTGGGTTGTGGGGTGAGACCCACGCAGACATGGGGAAAATGTGCAAACACCACACTGACAGTGCCCCAGGACAGGGGTCGAACCTGTGACCTCAGCGCCGTGAGACAGCAGTGCTAACCACTGCGCGCCCAACCAGAAACATTAACTGTTTATTTCTCCACAATGCTGACTGACTTGCGATTTCCAGCTTTTTCTGTTTTCATCTCACAAGGGTTTGTTGATACATGGCCAGACCATAATAACTTGCATTACAACAGGTTTGATTTGGGGAAGACGATTGGTGCTGTTAACTCTGGGTCTTTGTAGATGTGCCCTCAGCCCTTTCATTCTAAAGGAGCTGCAGGGAGAATGCAGCAGAGACTGGTGGGGAGAAACCAGACAGATGTTATCTCAAAAATCAGTTACCTTCATATCAACCGATGGATCTCCTTGTAGCAAGGTCCATTCATATCGGACAATTCCATGATCGTCAGCACTGCCTCTTCCATCCAGCAGCACCCAGTCAGTGGGCAGTAGCAAGACCACGTCTTGGCCTGCATCACAGTGGGGGGCTTCATCATTTCCTGCACCAGAACAAACAAATGGCAATATAGAAATAAGATCACCTCACCGAGGCCTGATAGAGTCAGCACTTCACAGAGTTATAGAATTTTACAGCACAGAAAGAGGCCCTTCGGCACACTGTGTCTCCGCCAGCCATCAAGTACCTATTAATTCTAATCCCGTTTTCCAGCACTTGGTCCGTAGCCTTGTATGTTATGGCTTTTCAAGTGCCCATTTAAATGCTTCTTAAATGCTGTGAGGATTCCTTTCTCTACCATCCTTTCAGGCAGTGAATTCCAGATTCCCATCACCCTCTGGGTGAAAAGATTTTCCTCACATCTCCTCCAAAGCTCCTGCCCCTTACCTTCACTCCCCCGATTACTGACCCCTCCACTAAGGGGAAATGTTCCTTCCAATCTACCATTTTGTGTCCCCTTAATTTTGCATACCTCAATCATGTTCTCCCTCATGTTCTTCTCTGCTCTAAGGAAAACAACCCCAGCCTATCCAGCCTCTCTTCATAGCTGAAATGCTCCAGCCCAGGAAACACCCTGGTGAATCTTCTCTGCACCCTCTCTAGTGTAATCACTTTCTTCCTATAATGTGACAACCAGAATTGTACACAGTACTCCAGAAGCATTTTATACAGCTTCTTCATAATCTCTCTGCTTTTATATTCTATGTCTCTAAAAAAGGCAAATATCCCATATGCCTTCTTAACCACCTCATCTGCCTGTGCTGCTGTCTTAAGGGATCTATGGGCACGCACCCCAAGGTCCCTCTGTATTTCCTGGCATCCTACTGTTCATTGTGTGTTCCCTTGCCTTGTCAGTCCTCCCAAAATGTATTGTCTCACACTTTTCTGGGTTAAATTCCATTTGTCACTGTTCGGCACCGTCTGACCAGCCTATCTATATCATGCTGTAATCTCAGGCTATCCTTACTATTTACCACACCACCAACCTTTGCATCATCAGTAAACTTACTGATCATACATCCTACTTTCACATCTAAATCATTAATGTAGAGTACAAACTCTACATTAGGCAGCACGGTAGCATTGTGGTTAGCACAATTGCTTTACAGCTCCAGGGTACCAGGTTCGATTCCCGGCTTGGGTCACTGTCTGTGCGGAGTCTGCACGTTCTCCCCGTGTGTGCGTGGGTTTCCTCCGGGTGCTCCGGTTTCCTCCCATAGTCCAAAGATGTACGGGTTAGGTAGACTGGCGATGCTAAATTGCCCTTAGTGTTGGGTGAGTTGCTGGGTTATGGGGATAGGGTGGAGGTGTAGGCTAGGGTAGGGTGCTCTAGGGTGCCGGTGCAGACTCGATAGGCCAAATGGCCTCCTTCTGCATTGTAAATTCTATGAAAAAAAACAGCAGGGACCCAGCTTAGATTTAGATGACAAGAGCACGTGCTAAATACTTATAAAAGTGGGGCACATTGTGAGGCATTCCGCATGGTAGCATTCTTACTCCCAAATCAATCTGGGGTTTGAACCCCATTCCAAGGACACGAGCACAAAATCTAACTTCACACTTTAATACAGAACTTGAAGGAGTACTGAACTGTTAGAAAATTATATCTGTCAGGTGAGAAATGAAATTGAGATTCAGTCTGTCCTCTTGGGTGAACAAATAGATTATGGTGCTATTCTGATGATGATGAAGGCGAAGGAGTAATTTCTATTTTGCTTTTCAAGCCGTTGGACTATACTCCCTACTCTTTTTCTCCATTCCTCCAGATTGTGTGAGGGGGGGGGGTTTGAATGGTGGAAGATAGTTAACCTACATTATACCTCCCTTCTCCACCAGGGGTGTTGAGCTCTGATGGCAATTGAGGATCAAGAAAAGGCTAAGGCTTGTTCTTGACTCTACACTCTCAGCTCCTTCAATCACCCCATAAACACCCCAATTTGATCACTCCTTTGTTGGCTATCCTTGTGCCAGTACGAAATCTGAGCCTTGGCAATCTGCCCTCCTAATTTAACCCGGTTAAGGGTGGCACTCACAAAGGTGCATCTGGCAGAAGGTGCTCGGCTATGCCTACACCTTGAACCACGACTCAGCGGAGCAGAGCAGAGCAGAGACAGATATAATTTTCTAACAGTTCAGTACTCCTTCAAGTTCTGTATTAAAGTGTGAAGTTAGATTTTGTGCTCGTGTCCTTGGAATGGGGTTCAAACCCCAGATTGATTTGGGAGTAAGAATGCTACCAT